>NC_138377.1:89620102-89718261 GCF_054177405.1 Leptonychotes weddellii | reverse complement strand
ATATATATATATATATATATATATATATATACACACGCATACACACACACACACACACACATACATACATATATAGGCAATCACGTATGCCTTGACTGAAGTAACCCGGAAAAGTCTCCTTAGCAGTTGTCCAGAGCTCCTCTGTGTACCAGAATTCAAACTCTTCTACTAGTGCAGACTGATCTTCCTCCATAATGGAGAGCTGTCACTGAAACGTACTCCCCCTTCCCATGATCACTGCCAAGCTGCCTACATCATAACCCTCTATCAGTCAGAAGACCTTATAGCCTAAAAATTATGATGGCAAGATTGGGATCCAAGGAGATTATGAGGAAAGGAAAGGAACCAGGCTGGGACCCTGGGAGGCCTGGAAAGAGAACCAGGATTGAACATGCCAGGGACTTGGTTACGGAACAAGGAGAGGCATGGTCGTAAGGGACAGGTTAGGAGCCCAGTTATGGGAACAGAGCTCAGGACAGGTTGGCAAAGAGGCTGCCTTTGATTTAGAGCCTCTGCATGAACAGTCCACTCTTGAGTTGACACATAAGCCAAAGTGACATGAAACCTTAACACATCTGAGAACAATATGAGGAACGATCTCTTTACTCTGTTTGGTTTCGACTTTTCACAAGTGCATGGCTTATTCGGTATTGTACCCATTCCCTTGTTCATAAAGTAATCCCTATGTCTGAAGGTGCTGGTTTATATTTCTTTAGATGAGTATTCACTAATTGTGCCATTTTTTCCACCCATTTCTGTATACAATATATCATATAGATGTGCACATGTGCACACACACACACACACACATTTCAGACCAACATGTGTATGTATATACTTAGAATATTTTAAGCTAGGCATTGACTCAAAACCAGATCTTTATATCTTATTTTATAATGGCAAAGAATGTGCAGCAAATACAAAACTGACCTAGAGGTCAGTTTATGCCACTGTTTGCCAGAGATTAAAACCAGGGGGTGAGCAAGTTTGCTTGTAACTAAAGCACAGACTCTTGGCTATTTGCAGCATTTTAAACTTTAACAAGTAGGTGATGCAATATAAATGATGTTTTAAACATTTATGCATTGGGTGGGAATCCATATTAATTATAAAACAAAGAGCCAAGTTCTAGAAACAAAGAAGTATTCATTTTACTTCCTGAGTTGCTTTGCTAAGAATTAGATCTCTAAAGTAAAGGCATGGAAACAAGAAAGGCTCTACCTACTTACCGACACTTGATTTGTGGCTTACCTGGGAGCCTAAGACAACTCATCCAAGAACTTCCCATGGTTTGTTGACTTTCTACTCCGTGCCTTGCTTGTGTCCTGCAGCCGTCATACGCTGTGTGTCTGAAGAATGCTTCTCCTCACGCACAGCGCTCATTCGCATGGTCCATTTGGTAAAGCCTCACCTGTTCTAAAATCCTGACATGGTGGAGGCAAGCTCTAGGATGTTTATACAGTGTCTCTGGAAGATGATTGTGGGCATGTCCACCTTTTTTCTCTTGGTATCAAATAGTCCTGTATTTCCCTAACAGGCCAAGATTAAAGAAAGAGATGTCAATTATTTCAAGCCTGTTCCTTTATGTTGCTTCTTCTTCTAGGCACCAGAACTCTATACCACAGAGTAAAAGCAAGTTCAGCCTTATGCTTCTGTCTCTCAGGGAATGTTCTACTACTCCCCTGAAGCTGATGGATGAGAAGGGCTGAACATGGCCATCTCTCAATTAAAAATCTCTCTCACCAGCTCGCTTTGGTTCCAAGGATTCTGACTTTCTTTGGAATCTGCCTTAGGAGCCATGCTCAGCTGTTCTCACCTCAACAGAAATTTATTGGTTGGTGTCTTAAGAAGAAGAGAACTCCTGGATAGGTTTTAATTTGAGCAAGGGGCTATTCCCAGCCTGGGATGCTGCCAAGCTTTAATGAAGGGTCCTTACTGTTGGGGTATGAGGAGTGCAAGCAGGGAGGGCCTGTGGGCTGTGAAAACAAACGATCACCAGTTCACAATTCAGCCCAAGGCTGACACTAACCAGAGTCAATCAGTGAGTGTGTGTTCACTATTTTATTCAGCATCATTTGGTATGGAATTCAGCCCTTCCCTACTGGGAAGGAAGTCCCTAATTCCACAGGATTGACTAAAGTGGGCAACCTGCCATATAAAGTTAAAATAAGAATCTGGATTATTTTTTTCAAAGCCACCAACGGAAAAATATTTTCTGTGACTACCCATTTGAGATGGTTGGTGCAGATTTAAGTGTCCAGTTAATTGTACTGCCCTCCACTTCCTCCTGTCTGTCCACACAGACTTAGCAAGAAATAATCCTGCACGTTGAACCCGGGCCTGGAATCTTTATCTCTTCCGGAAAGTCAGTAGAGGCTTCTGTCTCCTTGAGTTTCTCTTTCAAAAGGTTTCAGTTTTCTCTTGGGAAAGGCTAGCGGGAGTCTGGATCATTGATCATAGGTAGTTTAAGGTCAGAATGTTTTCTCTTTCTCCCTTTCCAAGCTTTAACCATGTTTATACAGAGAGTTCTAAAGACTAGAATTTATGAATCTCAAGACTCATAAACCACTCTCCACCCACCATGGAGTTGTAAGCTTTGGCCGCACACATCTGCAAGGCATACCTGGCATTTTCGGCATCTGAAAAGCTACAACCGGGCAGCAAGCTGGAAAAATCAAGCCTCCATTCATTAAAAATAAAATAAAATAAATGCACATGGCCCACCACCCCTGACTGCTGGCAGCCTACATTTTTCCAGCTGGGTTTTAGCTTAACACCTTTTGGGATGTTGTCTTCCAAGAGGATGTATTTGTGCTTTTCAAATCTGACATTTGGATTAAAAAAATGGAGCCCAGAGACAGTGTTGGACACATATTTATAAATCCATGAAGGCTTAGCCTACAGAAGCCACAGGAAATACTATGATATTTTAGAAAAGGTCGAGTTTCATAGATTCTGTAAGACACTCAGCAGGTTGTAATTATTTCTTTTATTTAAAAGCCCTCCAGATATTTTTTTCCAGAGGGTCTCTGCAATTGAGGGTAGCAGACATTTTTTTCATACTGTACATTCTTTTTGGCCAAGTGCTGGAAATACACAGGAAATAAAGTGGTTTTGGAAGATCCAGCAGAGGCCAGGCCAAGGCATGAAGTCACTGAGACAAAATGGGAAATCTCCAAATCAGCAGCATCAGGTTTTGGCTGCCTTTGTCCCCCTCCTTGTGCAGGAGGGAAAAAATGAAGCAGGTGAACACACTGATCTGTTGTGTTCTAACAGAAACCAAATGTCACAGTGTCCACAGGGCCGGCGCGGCAGCTGGAATCACTCAAGAGGTTTAGACATAGGCCGACAAGACAGATGCGTCAAGGCGGCCAGGAAAGTGGAATGAGTCGCCTGCGTCTTAATTCAAGGTCTTCGCGCTGCCTTGGGCCCAGATTTCTGCTGGCCCGGCCCAGGGCGAGGGCAGAAGCGGCCCCGCGGAGGCCAAGGGACGCAGGCCAGGTCCTTGTTGCACTAGCCTCTGGGCTGCCGCTCAGGAAAATCAGTTGCAGGGACTCTCACCTCAAACCAAAGAGAAAACGGGCCGGCCTTTTGGTCTCGGCTACTGAAAACAAAACAAAACAAAAAAATAAGGCAGGATCTGAATCTGAGGCAGCAGGTAGACGCGTGTCCGGCTTCCTTTCCATGGGGAGGCGCGGATCTCCGGAGGCACGGGAACATACGGGGAGAGACCTCCACGGGGAGCGGGCTCTTGGCTCCAGCCAAGCCCTGGCGTCCGTGGTTACATGGGATTCTGTTGGAATCCTGGAAAGCAGCGAGAACTCCCCGGGAAACGAACTCGGAGTGTGCGAGGTTTTCGCTCGCCGCTGTTGCGTTCAGATTCTTTTTGGATGCTTTGGGCTGAGCAGGGTTAACCCTGAGCAAGAAAGGGAAAAGAACTTCAGCCAGCATGAATGAAGTGCTCCCAGGACGAGTCACAAAATGGCCTTTCAGAAAGAGCCGTCCATTGAGATGGGAGCCAGCCGATGAAGTCACCATCGGCACAGGGTGCGGTGGCCAGGCTGAGGCTGGATTCAGCAGAACCCTGGCCGGGGCCCATCACACCCTCCAGCATTTCCATTTAATCAGTGGCGGAGGCCCCGGGTGAAATGAGGTAGGGAAGTCATGCAGTTCCCCGTAGGTTTCCTAGGACTGAGTTTATTCCTTCCTGGCTCCCAGCATGGCGGAGATACCAGGAAGGAGCAGAGAAGACTCGCTGATCGCCCTGGGCAGAATCCGTTCTGGGGCCTCGCAGCACCGTTGTTACCGTCCGTTACAGTAAGGCTGCTAACGTCACGCTGCACGGGAGGCCAGACTGAGCGACGATTTGAGGAGCTCTTCATGGTTCGCAAAGCGCACTCACGCTCGCTGGTCTCGTTTGGCCCTCGCAGGAGCCCAAGGTGCACACAGATGTCACCATCATTGTTCCCCGTGTTCTTGTGAAGACACTGAGCCCAGGGAGGCTAAGTGATATGTCCTAGGCCACACGGCTAGTAAGAGGGTGAACCGGGACTCAGGCCTTTTAGAACTATGACAAGATGCCTCCTGGGAGATACCCCAATCAGCTACAGGGCTATGGGTCCCTGCCCTCTAGACACTGCAAACACAGAGCAAACAACAGAGGGATATATATATATATATATATATATAACCCATATTAAATGGAGCTGTGTCATGTCCCCGGCATCAGCCCAGTGTCACTTCCAAAGAAACACACATTGACTTCCAGAAAGGATTTAAAAGCAATTTGTATCTTCACTACAGTTTCTCAGAAAATGCTACAGGAAGGGTTCCATATATAGCTTATAGCAGATTTTCTGACATATCTCTTTAGCCATGTATCTCCCCAAAACCCCACCCATCACAATATGACAACTGCCTTAATCACTCCCCTTCCACAAAAAAAAAAAAAAAAAAAAAGTTCCCTCACTCCCTCATACTTTTCCTCAAATCTAGTGCCTTCTGATTCTTAACTTTTTCACACCTACCTCTTACTTCCCAAATCTGTTATTTCCTCTTCTTTGAGTCTGGTTTCTCCAATGTAAACCAATCAGTCTTGGTTCCTTTTATTCTTCTCCTTCATCCCTAATCCATTCCTCCGATTGGAACGACAAGACCCCAGCATCAGACTGGACTGAGGCTGTCTTCTCTCTGGAGGGTGGGAGGGAGGGAGAAGCTGTGAGACTTTTATTTTTCCGGTTATACATGTATGTGACATGTATATGACCTAGCAAGCATGGCCTCAGACCTTCAAACCAAGGCAGGCAGGGCATAAGGTGTGACTAGCAGAGCCTCCCAGTGAATTTGGGCTTAGAATCAGATTCGTGCTCTCCGATGGCGGGCAGTGAGATTGGCAGATTCATTCACCATGCCTTGTTTACATTTCTTTTGTCAACCGCAATCACTCTTCTCCTCAAACTCGTGTTTCCCACCTTTATTAGACTCATCAGTGTCTGTGGCAAAGTGATAATGGGCTTGAACTTCATCTTCCTCCCCTTCCACTTCACAGTAGATCTATCTAGATGGATAGCTATCTAGATCTGTATCTATAGAGAAAGATTCAGTTGGGGCCATGAGAATCGTTTCCATTTCTCTCTAATCAATCTAGAATGGCTTCCTGGAGGAGGTCAGATTTCAGAAGTTACATAAATGCTGTGAGAGAAACTTTTGTTCAGCTGGGAGGGAAGGAGCTGGAAGGCAGCATTCTGAGGAAGCTTGGCAAGGGGTGGCATATTGGTTCCCAAGGAGATTTGTGTGGTTGGTCGGAGGCATGTGGGGGGATGGAGGTCAGCTGTGGCCATGGAGGAAGTGGGGAAAGAAAACAAGGAAAGTGAGATTGCCGAGGCCTCTGACGTGAATAAGGAAGAGGTGAAGAGAGCGAGAAGTGCCCTGGGGCTCTAAAGAGGAGATCAAGGGAGAGGGCTAGACCCCCATAGCCAAGTCGCTGGAGTCCGTTAGATCAGGGAGGCTGTGCCCCTCCCCCACCCCCGTCTCTGTACTCTGTCCCAGCACCTGCTATAGTGAATGATGGGCATTTACCCCACGCCCTAGGTGTAAATGTCCATATTCCTGGGGCCAGACAAGAAAGAAGCAGCAGTAATCTCGGCCCTGGAACTCTGCCCTCGGAGTAGTGTCAATGAGCATTTTCACAGCTGCTGACTCTGCCCTCTACCCTGTTCCATTTCTCTGGGAGCTCGCACCCCAAGGAGGCATTTTTCCCATCTCACTTTGCTCTGTTCCTGGCTATTATAGCCTCCAGAAAGAAAGCCTGAAGCCTGTGGCCTGTTGGAAGCCATATTATCAGAGGTCATGTGGGCAGAGAGTAAACCGTCTTAACTCCTTTCGAGGAGGGAGAAGCATGGGAGTGGATGCCCTTCCTCCTAGGTAAAGAAAAGCTCAAGGTTGTATTAAGCAGAAACCACTGTTCCTCAGGACACTGTCCTCTGAAATCCATACTGTGCCTCGTGAAGTTTTTCTGGCTGGGAATTGAATCGGAGTCATTTGCTCGCTGAACTTTCTTTTCCTGTCCCGCATGATCTGCTAACAGTCGGTGTTATACATTATTAGTCAGCTGAGGCATTTGGAGAGGACTTTGGGATACCTCTGGCGGTTTATCATATACGGACCCAGAGCCTAGAATGTCCATTCATTCTCAACCACACCATTTCCCCTACCCAAGCAGAACACCTGGGGCTCCTATTTTGCACTTGCTGAACCCCATGCAGGAAACAGAGATGATCCGAGTGGATAGCCTCAAAAAGTACCAGTTTCTTTCTCACCCAGGGTTTGTGCAAACTTTGGGCTGCATCTGGTAGGTAAACCAACTGGAAGATCCTTGTTTGAAGAGAAGGGAGGACGATGCTAGTCACTGGTCACACACACACAATTCATTTGATCTTGGATAGGTATGTAGCACAGTCGCTTCTCTTTCTTTACGTTAACGAGGGTCTAAGAGACTTCTGGTTCAGAGTAACCACTGCCATTATTTTATTATAATATGTGCCGAGAGAAAAAGCTCTTCTTGGGGGGTGGCTGCCATTACTTCTCCATGTAAACGTGAGGTGCATCGTTTCTGGCACGCACCCCTCAAAGCCGTTGTTGTTATTTACCCCGGCCCGCTCGAAGAGAACTCTTTCCCAGGGACAGTTCAGCTTTCAACACAGGCTAATTGGCATTGTCATCAGTGCCTTTAACGATGGTCTTAGACTCCAGGTCAATCCAGGGCTGTGAATGGTATTGTCAGACCCGATTGTGGGTCTGGGATCAGCTTTTGCAATTTAAATGGACAGGCAAAGTTCATGTACTGTTTCAGTTCTTACCTTATGGGCCCCCTTGGGCTGTGCTGCTTTATTTGGCTGTTTTTGTGTGAGGTGATTTTTCTTCTGAATGTGTGGTGGCGGGGGGAGGCAGGAGGCTCCAGGAGAGTAGCCACACTTTGTTAGGGTTTATAGAATCCTTTGGGAATTAAACCATTGAACCACTAAGAAAGAATTTGGAGCCCTTTGTTGCAGTGAGCAGCAAAAATGGAAGCAAAACAAGGGAGTGATGGGTGCCTGGGTGGCTTAGTCGTTAAGCGTCTGCCTTCGGCTCAGGTCATGGTCCCAGGGTCCTGGGATCAAACCCCGCATCGGGCTCCCTGCTCAGCGGGAAGCCTGCTTCTCCCTCTCCCACTCCCCCTGCTTGTGTTCCTGCTCTCGCTGTCTCTCTCTCTGTCAAATAAATAAATAAAATCTTAAAAAAAAAAAACAAAAAACAAGGGAGTGATAATCTCAGGTATCCTTTCCAGTCTCCCTCACTCTTTATCTCTCTTTTCCAATAGAAAAGAGGGGAAAATGTTGGGGTCCGGGGGCAATGAGCAGATCTCTCTCTCCAGAGCGAGCCTCTCTTTCTTCCGCCTCTGTTCTGGGTCATCAATCAAGACCTAGGGGCAAATTAGGGGCACCTGGGTAGCTCAGTCAGTTAAGCGTCTGCCTTTGGCTCAGGTCATGATCCTGGGACCCTAGAATCAAGCCCCGCATCGGGGGGTGGGGGGGGAGGTCCCTACTCAGCAGGGAGTCTGCTTCTCCCTCTCCCTCTGCCCCTCCTCCTGCTCATGTTCTCTCTCGTTCTCTCTCTTTTTTTTAGATTTTATTTGAGAGAGAGAGACAGAGATAGTGAGAGAGAGAGAGCACAAGTGGGGAGGAGAGGGAGAAGCAGGCTCCCCACAGAGCAGGGAGCCCGATGCGGGACTCAATCCCAGGACGCTGGGATCATGACCTGAGCCGAAGGCAGACGTTTAACTGACTGAGCCGCCCAGGCGCCCCATCTCTGTCTCTTTTTTAGAAATTAGAAAATATGGGGCAAGTTGAATATCACTTGCAGGGGAAGAGAAAAGACTAATATGGGGGAAAAGATCATGGGAAGTACATTGCCTCAGTGAAAATCAGATTTGTAAAAAAATGAAATTGTATCCTTCCTCAATTCCTAAGAGGGCTCAGCTCCAAGAGAGGAGCAACAAACACAGGATCGAAACCTCCCCGATGGAGGAAGGGTTGATCCTGTTGTGGAGGCTGGCTGCTTACTCCTGGAGCTGAGGCAGGGCTCACCCTGCACTTGGAAGTGGGGCATTAGAAGAAGTTAACTGTCGTCCAGGTTGAGTGGATCCATAGAAACTTTTCCTTGAAGAATTTTTTAATCTTGAAGTGTTTCCTTTAAAAACAAGGTAAAACATAAAACATGTCCTTCTCCCCCCCTCCCCCCTTCTCCAATGGGTGCTTATCTCATTTCTGGTACTTTGGAGACCATAATCTTGCACCTCACTTTCAGAATCCCAGAGAAGGCTTTGCAGGGATGCTCTCTCCATTAGACACAGGGCCTAGGCTCCCTATTATGGATTGCTTTGTGTCCCCTCAAAATTCATATGCTGAAATCCTAAATCCCTAGTACCTTGGACTGTGACCTTATTTGGAAATAGGGTCATTCAGGGTAATTAGTTAAGATGAGGTCATCCTGGAGTGGGTGGGCCCCTAATGCAACAGGACTGGTGTCCTTATAAAAAAGGGGAAATCTGGAGACAGACACGCACACGGGGAGGATTGGAGTTCTGCCCCTACAAGCCAAAGAACTAGCAAAAGCTGGGGGAGAGACCTGCCGAAGGAAAAAGAGCAAGCCCTGCCAACACCTTGATCTCAGACTTCTGGCCTCCAGATCCGAGACAACACATTTCCGTTTTGAAGCCACTCGGTTTAGGGTACTTGGTTACAGCAGCCATAGGAAGCTACGACAGGCCACGGTACTTTTCGGGACCCACCATAATGTTTCCATTATGGAAACCATATGGTTCCCATAATGTTTCCTTCAGATTTCCTTCCAAAATCCGAAGGAAAAGTGAATACAATAATAATGAATATAAAACAAACAAGTCCAGCCTGCATTATATTTGTCTTTATACCAATGCAGTCATAAAATGAAATTTTTTTTTTTTTTTTTAATCAAGGAAGGGGTCTGTGAAGGCAAAAGTGCCCAGGACCCACAAAGGTAATGCTCCAGCCCTGAGGCCCGAAGTTGATTCGGAACAGGTGAGAGGCCTCTGTGTTGCTAGAGAATCCCTGGAATTTGTGGCTGGGTAGCCAGGTACCCCACCCCACCCCCCCCCAAAAAAAGATAAACCGCCCAATACCTTGTGTTACAAAATATATGTTACAAACTATTCTTCAGGATTTGCTGCTCACACTGCCTCTTTACCTCTGCCAGATTGAGTTGTTTTCACATCTGATTTGTGTGGGAGGAGAGTCTCCAGAATGTCCCCATTTGGTAGGTGATGCGTCTGCAGATACAGCCGAAGCACAAAGTGGAACAGAATCCACCTCTCTGCGCGTCCCCTGTGGAACAGCTTGCTTCACTGAAATGAGAAGGGAGAGCTTCAAATTAAGTCTGGCCTCCCTCATTCAGCTCCCAATAGGTCTTTCTTTTCCACCGTCTGTTCCCATTCACTTTCAAAAGCTCTATTACTTATTTATGACCCAATCCCGTAGAAATAATATGCACTTAACTTGCACTTGTAACTGTTATCCTATTAATTACTCAGTTAAAATCCATAAAAGTGGACGGCTGTCACCGAAGTCTCTGCTAAAATCCTCACAAAGGGGAGCAGCTCTTGACAAATTCATTAATTAGGATCTGGTATGTCATTCTTCGAAGTCAAATAGTCTGAGTTTCCAGGAGCCCAGTGGCCTGTGAAGAGTGTTTCTTGTCCTCTCCAGTTGACAGTTCACACAGACTATGGAATGAAAGCGAGTATCTTCTCCTGACAAGCCGCCATAAGCAGAGGAAACGAATGTCAAACAAACAGGTGATTCTACATTGACAAGTGATGTGTACCCATGACCCTCCCATCCCCCAGTCAACAGCCCCGTGGTTCTCAAACTGTAGTGAGCATCATAGTCACCCGGAGGGCTTGTTAAGAGCACAAACTGCTGGGCCTCCACCCCCACAAGTTCTGATTCAGTGCATCTGAATAGGGGGGCCAAGAACGTGCTTTACCTAGTTCCCAGGGGATACCATTGCTGATGGCCCAGGGCCACATTTTGAGAACCCCTGGTCTAGGCGCTAGCCTTCAAATGGTCTCTATCACTAATAGGTGGAAAAGGACACTTTTTAACAGAGGAACTGGCTGCCTGAAGTTATAGAATCTTCTTTCCTGGAAATAGGTAGGAGTAGACGCCATCCCTTTTGCAGAAGGGTTTTATGCAGTTTGGCTACAAACCCATGCAACAGGAATAACACGATCAACATGATTGTATCCTGCTCCTGTTCTATGTGAATTGCTACCCTCCCTAGTGACTGCATCGGCATCCCCTCTAGTGATGTGTAGACAGATTATTCAATGGTGGTAGCAGGCTGATCCAGGAAAAAGGAACTGCAGGGGTAGAGGCCTGAAAGTACACTTGGGTGCTGAGGCACTTAGGAAAAGCTGCACAAGGGGGGGGTCCAAGAAAGGGTGCAGAGAGTGGGGAAGGAGCATTAGTAAAGGCTTATTAGCAAGACCTTAATCTTCTGAGAAGTAGAAAGGTGGGAAGAACCTGACTTCTCTCTGCTGGGTTCCTTCAGCCAAGGTGTATTTATTGAACGCTGGTTTTGTGCAAGTATCTGTGCTGGGCAAGGTGAAGAGTGCCAAGGGCATTCATCCAGGAGAGCTAACGTCCTAGAGGAGAGAGTGAGGCAGGCGCACAGATCATTATATGTGGTAAGACCGTGCCTCAAAAGCAAACTCGCAAGGGCCCAAGATGCTCCAGAAATCATCATACCTCAAAAGTAGCTATCTTTCAGGAGGGAAAAAAAGAATCAGGTCAGAGTGCGTTCAAATCAGATGATACCAAATCAGAGTTCATGAACAGAGACACTGAAGTTCAAAGTCTTAAACTGAATGCAGGAATATGCAAAGGTCTTCCTCTGGGTGCAGGAGTCCTTAAATGCCGAATGTCCCTGCTTACCAGTGCTGTTTGGAGAGGGAGACAAGAGGGTATGTTTTGGGAGATGTTTTCCATAACGACTCTGACCTCCTGCCACGTTGCTACCTGTCCTCTGCCCTAAGAACCTGGACCAGCCGAGATTGCCACCAACCAGAAAGTACTGCTCCAGCATACTTTGGGACCAGGGGAAAAGCGGAAGATCGAATGTGGCGACACTTAGCCGGCCGCGAGCTGACATCCCTATTCACGCTCGCCCGCCCCGGCCCCAACCTGAGCAAGGCCTCCCCCAGGCTCAGCCCCTGCTTCTGATAGCATCTGCTCAGGCCCTCAGTGACTTCTTAGAGGTGACAGTGAAGGAAGATCATTAGGAGAGGTGACAGATGAAATGTGCTAGATAATACCCTGTTGTGAAGGGCACGGATACACCTAATCTACTATGTGTTTAGAATTGAGAATGGGGGATTAAAGTGGGCTTGGCCTGTCCAGTCAATACATCTTTCTCTGATGGTGAATCACCCTTCCCAGTGGTGACTTTGCTGCTTCCCCAATATTTCATCCCAAATGGAAGTGAGGAATTGCATTTTATCTTAAAAACACTGAGTCTTGACTTTGTCGTTCTGCTTTGCTTATATGTCCTGCCAAACGTCCTTGGGAAATTTCACCCACTAAGCAATGCTCATCTCCTCCACGGACGTTTCTCCTGCCACGTTCCAATTCACGTGGGCTTCTCTAAACACAAACATTTCAGTGCTGAACTTCTGTTTACCTTGTCTCTTCTGGAGGCCAAAGTGGTACCTGTCTTTTTCTTTTTCTCTTTTTCCTTAGGATGCCTTGCATCGTCCTAAAGATGGTAGGCTCTCCGTCGTATAACTGTTTTGTTTTGTTTAGTTAAATAGCATTTGTTTCTACCCCTAAATAGCAAATTAGGCAGGTAGGGTATAGGTGTGATATGCTTTCCCAGACACAGATTAGAATGATGTCTGCCACGGATTCAGTATCACTAACTGGTCTCTCTCTTCTTTAAAGAGCTACAGAAATAGTGTTTGGCAATATTATATAAAAAACAACCTTTTATAAAGCAAGCTATGTTTAGTTAGGGGTCAGATGATGCTTTGTTCAGTATGTCTTGTCACAGATGTCTTTTATCATAAGCAACAAATCTTTCTGTGTTGGTGAACATCTCTGAAGCAGATGTCCTGTGACCCAGGGTGGAGGTTTATCCTTTGTTCTGTGATATATTTGCCTTCTCTTGAATTGCAGCCTCAGTGACTCAGCTTCTTTCTCTCCTCCAAAGAGATGTCAACGACCGTTGTTTTGCTCTCTGATGCTTTATCCCTCACAGGGACTTGCTTTTGTAAACTGCATGGCTAAGGTGCACACCTTAAATAACACCATTAAATAACTCTCTTTTATACCCAACTGTGCTGCCCACAGTTGTTTACAAGTCAAGGCTGAGTGCACATAGCAGAGAAAAGGAAACAATAAAAATAGTATAGAAACAAACACCAGATTGAGGTTATTGGATTGCAGGAAAACAATTTTGTTAGCCATTGCCGAAAGTATTACAGAAATTTCTAGCCCCATCTATCACCTCAGAGTAGCTACATGATTACCATGACATTACACATAGAGCTGGATGGTCTTTTGGAAGAGTGCCCTCGACCTTTCTGAAGCATGGTACCAAGGTGTGGGTCTCTTTCCAATCACGGAAACCTACTTTTCTGTCAGTGTTTGAAAATGGAGAAGGACCCGCCCAGAACATGGCGAGGTCAGACGTCCCAAGAAGCCTAATAGTGGGCCATTACCTGTGACTCTCTCCTGTTTGCAGAAACCAGCTTTCAGTCCCACAGGTTCAAAGACTTGTCTTAGTAATATTCAGAAATGTGAGGACAGATTCAAAGACAACAAACTCCCACAACTGATGTGTAAAACCATAATGTTCCTTTGTTTATTTAAATGAGAGATTTCTTGGGCGCCTGGGTGGCTCAGTTGGTTGGGCGACTGCCTTCGGCTCAGGTCATGATCCTGGAGTTCCGGGATCGAGTCCCGCATCGGGCTCCCTGCTCGGCGGGGGGTCTGCTTCTCCCTCTGACCCTCCCCCCTCTCATGTGTTCTCTCTCTCTCTCTATCTCATTCTCTCTCTCAAATAAATAAATAAAAAATCTTAAAAAAAAAAAAATGAGAGATTTCTTCAGCTGTTTCTTCAGTGGAACTCCAGAAACAGTAATTGGCTTGTGTTAAGGGCAGTGGTTCTCAAACTTTATCATGCATCAGAATCACTTAGAGAAGTTTTTAAAATATGAATTGCTGGGCCCACCCCCCAAATTTCTGATTTCCTCCAACTGGGGTGGGACCCAAGTTTGCATTTCTAAGGGTTTCCCAGGTGATGCTGATGCTGCTGGCCCAAGGACCACACTTGGAGAACACTTGTCATGGAGAATGAATAGCTATAATTAAACACTAAAAATCATCTCAAGCACAGAGAGATGCTCATAGGCTCAAGAACTGGGGCTGATCGGAGGATGTGTGGAATCACATTTCCTATATTCATCTCTCCCCTCATCCCCCTCTGCTTTCTTCTGTTTTTCTCCTCCTTACTCTCCTCTTAATTCTCTCTCTCCCTCTCCCTCCCACTTTCCCTCCCTTTCTCCCTTTCCCCGCTCCCTACTCCCAACACCTCACCTGTGTGTGGATAGCTGGATACACATAAGTTAGGCAACTCAACTTTCCTGCCACTGGGAACAACTGATTGGGTCCTTTGGCCTGAAAAACCCCTAGAAGGGCATTGCCCTCTTTGTCCCCATGACCTTCCTTTCTTTCTGCTTCCTTGGTCAGACTTGATTATCATACGTTCTTTTGATGTATTTATAAGTTCAAGCAGGCTCCAAAATTTGTCTTCCAGAAAGCTCTATGAGGGATCTCTGCCACGACCCTTTCTGTGGGGTCATACAATTTAACTTTCCGGCCATGGTCTTTTTTTCCTTCCTAGAACTCATTCTTGGGGGTCACCTCTGTAATCCCCAAATACAGACACCATTAATATTTGCACTGTAGTTAAAGTATAAAGATCTCCTATGTGAAATGTGTTCTTTTCTCATAGTAACACTGTTCACTCTTCAGTAGAATCCAGCACCGAAGTGACTCCATGTGGCCCATAAAAGGACGCCACTTCCCACAGATTCCTCCAGCCCCCAGCCATGTACTAATCATACACAGACTAAGTTTGGCAGTTGTTTCTTCCCTTGTCCTCCCTTTCATCTCAGGATGGCACCTTGTTTGTGGTTGCTACCATTGATAGTTTTACTAATTCAAAGAAATCACCCCCAGAAAGCAGCAGGAAAAAAAAGAAAAAAGATTGAGAAATGAATAGGGGAGGAGGTTGAAAAGGACATTGACTAATGTATTTCCTTATTTAGCTCCATTTCCAAATTTAGGGAACTCATAAGAAGCATAATTGAGTCTCCTACTTATAAAAGTTCCGAGCCAGAATTCCTCCAGAGGAACAAGCTAATACCATCTCAGCAATAAAGGGGCCAGCAGCAGAGCAGGTGTGCGCTTCTATTCCACACGGTCCCCGGAGCTTGGTGTTTATGAGCATGTCCCTTTACGAGAAGATTTCTACCCAAAGAGAGTTGTTTTTGTCTAGAAGGAAAATGGTATGATGGGGAGGGGAAAATGATAACAGGACAGTGTGAGTAGGTGCGTGAGTGCAGGCATGTGTTAATATGTGTGTTTGGATGTGAGGGTGTGTAAGTGTGAGTGTGTGTGAGTCTGTGTGAGTGAATAAGTGTGTGTGAACGTTTTCATGCATGTGTGTGGGAGTATGTGGGTGGGTGGGTGTGTGAGTAGGTAAGTGAGTGAGAATGTGGATGATTATCCTATCTCAGATAAGCTGGACGGTCTTGCTTGACCTCTCTCTGACGCAGCTGAACAAAGCTGGCCAAATGAAGGAAAGGCTTATTTTATTTGCTTATTTTTTTTTATTTGACTGGGACAGCTTCTCCAGGAAAGCTTCCTGAAATGCGGAGGTAGGTTCTTCAGTGTGCTCTGGGTGCAGGAAGCCGGCTGCTTCCTGAAGGTTCACCGCAGGGAGAAAAATCTTTGGCCTGACTTCAGTGCAAGTAGCCTGATATTGCTGCCTCGCAGGAATCTGGAAGGTGCTGGCTTGCTCTCACCTACCTTTCCATCTTATATAACCAACGATTTGACAATCACATCCTCATTCCTGTTTTCCTTGATGGTTACTATATTTCATATTTTTACATAATAAGTTCTTTTAAAGATATCTAATTTGGGTACATATGCAGAGGCTGCACTATCCAAACAAGATGTTTTAAGGCAAACTTTTCTTTTTTTAATTCTCAAGAACTCTGTATGCCGAATGTCTGCTAGGGATGCGTTCTATCCCAGGTTTAGACAGTCATTCAACTTGGCACTTGCTCTGAGTTGCAGGTTCTCTTAGGCTAAATGGGGAACAAAGCCTTAGCCCCCATGGAACTTCTAGTCTGGTATGGAAGGATCCTAATTGATTAGCTAAGAGAGACGTCCTGTTTTCCCTAAGACATGTCCTCCGCAGACAGTTGGCTGAAGAAGAATCCCACCAGCAAATTTAAGCTTCTACAGTTCATGCTTGTGAAATTCAAACCTGTGGTTGGTCACAATGAAGGTGACGGCTCCCGTGACAAACTGGTTGGCCAAACTGGTTTCATTTTGGGTGCCAACTACAGTCAGTTGGTAGTGGCTGCTTGGAGTGCTGAGTGCAGAAGAAATCGAGGCTGAGCCCTGGTTCAGCAGGAAAGAGTACCACAGCAGATAAGTGATGTCTGCCAGAAACAGGAGTGGGGGTGTGAGCGTGCAGGCTGTACTTGCCCCCTCTCTTCTGGTTAACAAAAGAAAGACACCATCTTTATAAAAGCCTGTTTTTATTCGCCCGATAAAGTTGACCTTTGCTCTTACAAGTTGGGCCATCTCTAGACAGGTGACTGATACTTCAGCAATTTTGGAACTCTTAATGTTTTTTTTCCCATTTTCTTCTCCTAGCATATCTCTCTATTTTGTGTCTCTACCCCCCGCCCCCAGCTTTAGAATCATTGGCCACCAGGAACACTGAACATTTTCTGATTGAATCATGCTTTCTGAGAAGCAGAAACTGAGTGGTTGTTTATTCCTAAAACATATGCATGTTTATAGGGAATGATTAGAGCTGGCCATGTTTAGACCAAAGGAATGCATTTCTAATGGTGAAATTCAGGTATACTATTTGGGGGTTTGGGACATGGCCCTTTTCTTGACATCACTCAAATGACCATATTCACCATTGCTGATGGTGGGTCACCCCATATGGCCCATCAGAGATCTCAAGTCTCTTGAGGTAAAAATGATGGGCTGCTTCACTGCTTACTGGGTTAGCCTCAGTCTATGCCAGATTATTATCAAAAAGCAATATAGGGGCACCTGGGTGGTTCAGTGGGTTGAGCGTCTGACTCTTGATCTTGGCTCAGGTCTTGATCCCAGGGCTGTGAGTGAGTTCAGGCCCTGCCAAACAAAAAAAAAAAAAAAAATTTTTTTTTTTTTTTTTTTGTCAAAAGAAGCATCCGTTTTCCACATAAAAGCATAAAAGGAGCTGTTGAGACATAAAAATTCAGACTGTAGTGTACCTTTTTATTTATTCCATATGATGCTACCCAGCAGTTAGAAAGAAGGATGCAAATATAGATACAGTGACTTGGAAACCAATCCATGGTGTATTAAGTAAAATAAAATAATCGTAGAAAAATGTACCAAGAAAAATGTAAGTGAACACATCCACACACATACGCATATTTCTCAGCCTATATTTAAGGCACTTAAAGTAGCCTAGAAGAAGTTACATTAAAAAGTTTTACCTCAGAAGAAAGGAGAGGGATTAGGGAATGTGGGGGGTGAGGGGTGGGGAGTGAATGGGGTCTTTTGATTTTTTCATTCCACACCCAACTGCATTTTTTAGCTTTTTACAGCCAGCATATATTACTTCTATCATTTAAAGAAAGAAAAGTTTAAATTATTTGGAAGACAACAGCAAAAGCCATCAGGGCATAGAAGGTTAAGGCCACTGGACCAAGTACAGTTATTCAGAGTGAGAAGAATGGCATTTCCTACTGTCCTTGATAAGCCCAGAGTTTCCAGCTGCTAACAGTCATCTCCAAGGGTCCTGTGCACATATGAAAGGTGCAAGGAAAGCCATCTTCCCGGGCAGTGAGGAAAGCCTTCCAGCACCTTCACTTCAGGCCCTCTCCTGTGGTCACCTAAAGGAAGATACGCTGCTGGGAGCATCGTGTGCCACTGTTGACTATTTAAATATGATCCCAAGGCCTACTTTTTAAAAATTGCTTCCCAGACGCTAGCTGCTTATTCTTGTTTAAGGCTTTGTTTATGTTAGTATAACAAGAGAAAAATGTAGAGTGACAGATCACAACAAGGGTCACTTCAATGCAGTACTACTTAGTGTTGCTACTTCTAGAGGTGGAACTGGACAAGGGGGACGCTAGCAATGTTTTTAATGTTGAAGCTAAATCTGTCGGCGACTAGTGGTAAAGCAGAGGTAAGATGTTAGAAAATGCTGTATTACTAGTCCTACCCCTTGACTATATAAAGTGCAAGTTGAATTGGACTTCACATTTTAGATTTAATGCAGTTAGAGGAACAAGTGAACAAGGGACTGCATTAAACTATTACAATCCAGTTAGGATGAATGCTGTGCCGTTTGTTGAGACAGGAGGACAAACCACGGCACTATAGACAAGGTTTTATCAAAAAGATTCCCGGCACCTGGCTAAAATTCCCATCCACCATTGTATTAAAGTGCATTTATATAATTGATGAAAGTTTTGTATTCCATACTATATACAACCTTGAGAGTGTCTGTCATTGTTGAATTTTAACAATAAAGAAAATGGAGTCTCAGATAAGTAAATGGGTTTGTCCAAGTCACAATAGCGAGTGACTAATCTGGGATTGGAATCCCAGAATCCTGACTATCTTCTCTTCAGCTCTGCTGATATGGTATTTCTTTTGATTCAGGACTCATCCCCAGAAGACCTTGTTAAACTATGTATTGTTGGAGTTTGGAATGAGGAAAGTAGCCAAGAGACGGAGCCTTTCTAGTTAATGTGTTGCCCTCTTCAGTGGCAACACTGGGGCTCTTTGGCAATGAAGTTTTGATGGAGCAGAATAAAGGTGGAGGCTTCCAGAATATGGGGGCGGGGGTGAAGGGATCTGGGTGAGAGCCCAGTGTAGAGACCTGCATCCTGAAGCAAAGACACCAGAACATGGGAGATAAGGATTAGCATTAGCTTCACCTCTTCTTATTGGCTTCCAATTCCTATCTACTAATATTAATTAAACCTAGAATAAATGCCCCATCAAAGGGAGTTGTAAATACCCATCTGTGGAGATACTAAAATGTCACTTTGTGATCAAATGGGTTAAAGTAAGGGGAGACCCCTACCAGATGAAATGAATAATATCTTAACATTCATACAGCAAAACTTTATCATTTTATAAAGTTGTTTTTTTAATCTGTACCTCTCTTAATGGCACTTTTTATACTTTAACCTTTTTGAGGGTGGGATCTGTATCTGCTTCATCTTTAGGTATGGAGAAATGAATAGGACTCAACATGTTCTTGCATTAATGCATGGATCAGGGATGTTAGCACGGATCTTTTTAATTCTCTTTAGTGTATTATACTTATAAATGCATTATACTTGTAAAATTTAAAAGTGGGAGACTCATAGTCTATTCTTCATTTTTAATCTCTTTGTTCAATTTTATAAATGAATGGTGTGTCTTTATAGGTGTTTTTGGATGAGAAGAATGATAGAACTGGTATTTTAAAGTTCAAATGTGCTAACATCCTAGGTTTGTCTGTGTTAATGAACTCTATTTTGCTGCCCAACTAAGTATAAAATTGAATAGGTACGACCTAGTCCCTATACAAGTAGGGACGATGTAATCTATTACATATTGCCTAGGACCAAGGGGGTGAGCATACTGGAGGTCATTAATCAATAGCGCTGAATGATAAGAGAACATTTTTCTCTCGGTTATGGTTTCTGGTTTACTTTTTTTGTTAAGTTTTTTATTCTAATTCCAGTATAGTTAATATACAGTGTTGGATTCTGATTTAAAAAACAAAAGAGGAAGCGTTTTCTTATCTTGTTAAATTCTACCTGAAGAATAATCATCCAGATGGGAAGTAGATGTAAGGTTTGAGTTCCAGTAGCGTGCAAGAAAAAAATGGAAAAATGCCTTTGGCGGGCATTCTCTTGATACAGAGGAAAAACACTGGGCTCAGTGTCTTGCAGACCTTGGTTTCCCCATCTCCCATCTCCAGTTAAAGTGGGGATGGAGCGAAGTGTGAGCAGGCAAGCCTTTCAAATACGTTTGCTGGGTCTTTGTAGAGAGGAGATGCAGCCAGGCCCAGGAGTCCATTCAAAGAGGGACGAATACCTTCCTGAGGCATGTGAATGTCAGAAGCCCTGTGAAGCTCTCCTAAGGTTTCACTTGGCAGGCAGGTGCTCCATTGAAACCATCTCCCCAGGGATCTCATGGGATCTGAGATCCTGCTCCTTCTCTTACTGGGTGGGATGAGAGCAATGGCCAGTTCATGTGAGGACAGGGACAGATTCTTTTCATTTTAATGCCATTAAAAAAAAAAACAAAAAAACACAACTATTCCAGGGCCTTCTCCCTTCACAGGGCTGGTCCCAGGTGCCTTTCCTTTGCATCTCTCCTCCCAGCGATGCCCGGACACCTGAAGCATAGAACTGTCTTCATTCTTTTCCTGCTCTGTTTTGCTCCTGAACTTCTCTAGTGGACAGTTAGACGCTTTGGTTCATAAGGGATCAGCTGTCAGGGGGAGGAATGTGAGGCTCTTGTTTTGGATGGGATTTGGGCAGTCTGTCTGAATCCTTGCTTTTGTCTGGAAACGTTAAGAACGATTATAGCGATGTGTGCCCAGTGGCTTAGGAGTGCAGGTAAATCTAAGCAGGGGCCTGGGAGGGAAGGAAGGTATGCTGGGAATCTCGTGGGTTTGCAATCAATGGAGAGTCCAAGGCGTATTAAAGGCTAACAGCGAGCATAGGGAAGCAATTACAAAGAAGGGAAAGGAAGCACAAGTATGGCTGTGTTTCAGCCTATTCCTGCCAAAAAAAAAAAAAAAATTTTTTTTTTTAAAACAAAAAAAGCAACGGGCTGAGTTCAACAGAGCCGTGGAGTGAGCTGAGGGCAGAAATATTTGTCTTTTTTCGTTGTGGCCGGCCGTGTAATCGCAGGGCTCGCTGGGGAAGAAACCCGGCCAACCGGTGCGGGCTCCTGTTTGTGAGGCGTTCACGGGAGTTTGCGATCAAAACGATTGTGAATGTGAAAGTTATTACTGCTCAAAAAACACTTTATATCAGGGTTAATTATAAGGAGATTCTGGAGTATAATTAGTGTTCTTTCTATGGAGGATTAAGGGGCTCTCCTAAATGGCCTTTTTGATTGCCTTCTTCCCTTTTTTAATTTCCTCCTTGTCCTTTTTGATTATCTACCCCACGACCCTCAGGGCTCCTCAATGTAATACAATTAAAATAACATTTTTGCGTTAGAGGGTTTTATTTTATGAGCTATTAACCCCCTGCTTGCCTGCAGTCTGGTTCCGTCTCCCCGCACAGCCGCCCCCGCCCCCCCCCCCTCCAGCCACCCAGGCATGTCTGCAGCCCCCACCCCCGCGGGAGGCGCAGGCGGAGGAGCGTCTACGCAGGCCGCGCCCAGGTTGGGGACTGCCATTACTGGGTTGTTGAAGACAGGGATTGGATGCTGACTTTCAAGCAGGACTGGAAAGCAAAAAGGAGCCCTCGCGGCTCAGTTGGCTTTCGTGTAAGTCGCTGGCTGGATACTAAGACCTTGCCCTGACTCTTTTCCACTCTTTTTCATCTCTGCCCTAGCACATTGTCTTTCACACAGTAGGTGCTCAAAACTGTCCACTAATGACCTGCTTAGAACCATTCGCCATCTTTGTTTTTGTAGTTGGTATATAATAACCAAGAACTTGGACATTTCAGCTTCCCCTCCCTGTCAGTCCTATACCCATTCATTTGTTACACTTGCCAGCTAGGTGTCTTTTTAACCTTTATTTTCTTCATTCTGAGCCTAAAGGTGGGTTCTAGCCAATGCATGCATTTAAGAATGAAGGTGATTCTGGGAAGCAGTATAAAGGAAAGAGTGTAATTTTGGAGTCAGATAAACCTGGAGTCCCCCTCCAGCCCTTCCGCCTAGTAGCTGTGTGACCTTGGCTGAGTCACTTAAATTCTCTGAGCTTCATTTTAATCATGGGTAGAGGGGGAGGGGGGCATTCTATTAACATCTAAGGCTTGTTGTGATAATTCAGGTGTGTGAAACATTTAGCCCAGTACCTAGCATATGGGTCTATTCAGGAAATGTGCACCACTCCAACCCCTACCACCATTTACCCGACCCACTACCACCATCACCCCCAACTTTCTTGTCATTCGCAGTTGACCAGAACTTCTATAGTTCTGCCTGGAGACTGCTCTATAGAACCTACCTCACTTCACATTGAATGGCCCAGTACTGGAGGACATTTATATTCACTTTATTTGAGGGACATAACCTTTTATGATATTCCGTGGCCTTTCCAGAAGCACATGGAACCGATACCTTGAGTGACTAGATTCCAGGAAGCATTCCAAGAAGCACAAGTCACAGTGGTCTCTTGAACATGGGGACTTTGAATTAATAATGCAAGACTTAGGGGCGCCTGGGTGGCTCAGTCTGTTGAACGACCGGCTCTTGGTTTCGGCTCGCGTCATGGTCTCAGGGTCGTGGGGTCGGGCTCCACATTCAGTGCCGAGTCTGCTTGTCCCTCTCCTCCTCCCCCAGCTTATACACTCTCTCTCTCTCTCCAATAAGTAAATGAAATCTTTAGGAAAAAAATGCAAGAGTTAAATAATAATTGGATATAATAACATATATCTCTAAACAAAACATGATTAATTGTCAAATAAATAGCCCAAGTAATAAAAGCGTAGAAGATGAGAGGAATGACCATGTCAAAGTAGGAAAAAGAGAGGCTTTGGGGCTGGTGGCATTGCTCTAAGGCAAATCGGGGAGAAAAAAAAACACTGAAATGCCCGAATTCATAAGATAATTAAAAAGTGCCCATCCCAATTTTGAATATGGCACTTTTGAATATACTTAGATTGAAATCGGGTCCATTTTATAATCACTAATCAGGAAGACCTTTTCTCTTGCAAAATGTGTTCTCTCTATTTGATAAAACCTGACGCATATGCTTTACAACTCACAGATTAATAGTTGTTTAATTTTAGAAGCATCACCTAGCCATGTAGAATTATCCAGATACAAGTAGGTGAAGCTTCCGAGCCATCGTGAAGGGACCAAGATCTGGACGTGCTTCTCTGGGAGAGTGTTTGTGGGAAAGTGTTGGAGCCCTCATTTGTTCAGTCAACCCACTGAACGATATTACTAAATATCTGCTGTGGCTTACATGGGTTACCAGCACTGACGGCTTGAAAGTGAGGAAGATACAGCCACTGTTCTGAAGAAGCTCACCCCCCAGAGATGTAGATGCTCACATGTGGGAGCTCCTACTAACCCAGCCATGGGTCAGGGAGGCATCACAGAGAATATGGGGCCAATATTCAAGAAGGCCCCCCAAGACAAGGTGGGGCACAATATAAGGTCCCGAAGTCAAACAACAGGGGAAACCTGCTGAGTCGGACCAGTAGGCAAAGGGTTTCTGTCCATCAGGAGGCCTGGAGAGCTCCAGTATGTAGATAAACCACAAGGAGTCCTTCTACAAGCAGAGTACGTGGGTTCAAGTTCTGGCTCCACCACTTACTCGCACTTACATGACTCTCTAGCTTGTTTTCCTCTTCTATGAAATAGGGGTAGTAATTGTAATAGTCACAGAAGGTTATTGTCAAGACGGAGAAAATGGTTGTAACATGCTTAGTATGGTTCCTGACACCACATAGGAGTTCTCAGTGAAAGTCACTTGTAATAACAAAGGTGACTATCTTTGTTATTGTTATTATGGGATGTACTAGGGTAATTGTATTCATTTCCCAAGAGGATTTGAGGTGGCTTATACAAGGTAAAAATTCAGTGACTAAATCGTAGTGAAAGAACACTCAGGGATAATTAAATGAAGCCGGGGTGAAGTAGGTATACACATTGCATATTGTCAGATTTGGTACATCTGCTAAGCCCTAAGAGAATTATCACCTCATGAGGCACCTGGGTGGCTCAGTTGGTTGAGCATCTGACTCTTGATTTTGGCTCAGGTCGTGATCTCAGGGTTGTGAGATCAAGCCCTGAGTTAGACTCTGTGCTGGGCAGGGAGCCTGCTTAAGATTCTCTCTCCCTCTTCCTCTGCCCCCACCCTGCTCTTCCTCTCTTAAAAAAAAAAAAAAAAGAGAGAGAGAGAGAATTAACACCTTTTGTCAAGTGTACTCAAGTTTTTTAAAAAGAGAGTATTAACTCCCTTACCTAAGTACATATTCTCTCTAAGACAAAGTTAAGGCTCCAGCGTTAGTTGTGCTGCATGGATAGACCCATTTGGTCTCTGGTGTGGCTGAGGAGAGCCCTGCTCATGGGCACATACCCTGTTGTCTTCCTCTCACCCTCCTTGAGGACTGAGAGCTTGCCTTGGTCTTTCTTGTAACCTCCAAGCCCCAAGAACAGACCTTTTCACATAATAAGCACTTAATAAATACTTCTTGATTTGTTGGACGAATGGGTGCATGGATGCATGGGTACAGGGATGGATGGATGGAGTTAGATATAGTCCTCCCCAGGGTTATAACTCTGACCCTACTAACCTCTCAGGAGTTCATATCCTATTTGTTTTAGATGGGAAAACCTCCAGAAAAAAATTATGTGTTTAAAATCTGTCATTTATTTTATTTTATTTAAATCATTTTTTAAATAATTTCACTGAGAAAGTGCTCAACTAGTCCAATTTACTTCTTCTCCTTTGCTTTTTTTCTTCTCCTGACCTGAGGAGGGTGTCTTTCCAAAAATATTCAAAGAGAATGGCCGTGCGTGGGTGTAAGTGGTTTGATAGGGTCACATTTGTCAAATTCAACCAAGTTTGAGGTAACAGTGGTCTTTATTTTTCTCTCTTTTCAGCAAACCTTTCAACCTCCATGTTCATCTAAACCAAGGGTAGCTGCTGTTACTCAAGTAGAATGTCACATATTAATCTATGCATGACTGCTCAAGGCTATAAAATCTAGTCTTGGCATTATCTTCCTTGGTTTCCTTCCTTGAGTAAGGAGTTCTGTATCCTAAGAAAACATCTATGTTTTATCATAATAGGATTATAGAAAAAAGTGAAGTTCCATTATTTCTACACCCTTAAAGACCTCAGTGACCTAAGGACAGATAATTCGGAGAACTCAGGGCTTCTTGAAAACCAATCTTATTCCCTCTTTGCAAAGATCTGGTGAGATGTTAAACTCAATGGTAAGGGATGACATGTTCACACACGGAATTCTTGTGATGCTCATCTCATGGTACCCTGACCACTTCCCTGGGAAGTATTCTCACTGCTTGTCAGATGCAGAGAGGGATGAGGAGTGGGAAGGAGGTGCCTCGTGTCTGATGTTGGAAATGTTCATCAGAACCAGAAGGTCTGCATCCACCGAGAGTGTGGTCCTCCTTTCCTGCATTCTTCCTGGATGACCCCAGGACAAGACTGCCCAGGAATGACCAGAGTCCAGCCTCTCTCGGGGATCCGGCATATAGCACAGGTCCAAGCCAAAAGGAAATTAGTCCAGGAAAGTCAACCGAAACAGGAAGAGGCGAGTGAAGGTGATGCCCTAGGTGGGCAGGGCCTAGAGTCCAGGAGGTCAGACAGGTGACAAGAGCAGCCGGAGTGAGCCAAGAACTCTCATTCTTCAGAAAGGCTGCTTTCTGCTGGTGTCATCAGCCTATTGCATGTGGGGACCCAGGTCCCCTAGGGGTTAATCAGACCTAGAAGAAGTCCAGAAAGCTGCAGGTAAGCCATCTACATGAATAAGGCAGGACAGAAACGCTCTGTTTATTCGTACGTATGTAAAGATAAAAGTTGTAAGAAATAGTATGGTTAGTGGGTGGTGGGCGATGAGAGGGAGCAACTATTTTAACTGCACCTTGGTTTGCTAGGTTATCTTTGTGATTTTGTTTCCTCTTCAGTTCGCTAACGGCAGCAGAAGCTCAGTTCTTTAATGATATGTAGATAATTTCCTGCGCTTATGTTAATGATATACATTATGTTGTCAACACAGGGGGCTTTCTTGGAATTCAGAACTTAAGAAAATAAATAGTATTTGGAAAACTGTGAGGGAAGAGAATAGAGTCAAGCAAAAAAAAAGTCAAGAATAAATAGTGATAATGTGAGCTACTTTTATTTCTTTGATAGGGTCTCTATAGAAAAGGTGCTGGTATAATGTCACCAGTGGTGATTGTTTAGACTCTGGCTGGACAAATCTGAAACAAAATTATTTGCTAAGCGAATAAATATAGGTACCGTTTGTTTAAACAATGGTGCATTTCTGAAGAGCCATTTGTACACCTTTTATGAAGAATCCTTCAGTAAAATAAATCACCAGCCTGTAAGGAATGGCCACCAAAGACTGAGGCTCTTTTGAGGGATCAGGTGCATCTTGTTGGAGATGTCCCTTTGCAGAAATCATCTTCGCTCAAACTGCAAAGCGTTTTGCCTTTTGTCTTAATAAAGAAGGCTGATCCCCGATTCGTCATGTTTCATGTATCTGGTCTGTTTAAATACCCTTGTATATATAGATAAGTGTAAATAAGGTTTCCAGCAATTGTTTTTTCCCACTAGAAGAGCAACACTTAAGAAATTTTGCCAGCACTTAAGAAATAGCTCTGACCAAGCTCTTCAAGAATACCCGTATCTGCCTTCCCCGTGGCACTTCTTCTGATGATCTGCACAGAGTGATACTCAACACATCTGGTTTGTATGAGTAAATAAATATATTCTTAAATAATATACACAAGAATACATAAATAAGAGTATTTTTGCAATGGAAGCATAGCCTCGCTGTCCTCAGAGAGGTACTTGGCTATTGTGGTTTCAATTTCCTCTTATCTGTTTGTGAATCAAAACCTAAGGCAGGCAAATTTATTTGTGTGGCTCTTGAGACCGTATATATACAACAACAAAACAGTATTTGGATCATTCACCGTTTTTGTTAATTTGATCCGTCCCCTCCCCGACAGTCAGTCCAGCTTCAGGAAGCAATTCTTCGGTAGAAGCTGATCTCTCTCAGACCCAGAGTCAGAACCCGTGGCCTCTTTTGCTCTCACCTGCCCCTGACTCATTCTGTGACCTTCAAAACGAAGACAGCGCTACTCCAGGAAAGGTGGTTGTATTGATTGCAGTTGAGAACTGAGGTTTCTGTGTTTCTCTTGTTGTTTGATTGATGATGAGTGATGCAGGGAAAGCAGCGTTCAGGGAGACTCTCAGGTGTGGGGGCGGAGGTAGTAAGTTCAAGAGTACCACAAAGTTCTGCCGGCAAAACCGAGAGCTGGCCGGGGGTTTTGGTTAAATTGGGCTTGAAAGCCCTCACAAGCCCCCAGACGACGTATGGCAAAATCAAACGCAAGGAACGCTGTAGAAATCATACCCACAAACTCTGGGAAATTACAGCCGACGGTTATTAGTCATTCTTACGGGCAATAGAGAGTGGTGTTTAAAAAAAAAAATCAAATCTGATGCTATGAGTAAAGAGGTGTTCTTTCCTGGACCGGATAATAATATGGCCAGGATGGATTCAAGAAATTAATAGGAGACCTTGCTCCGTGCTGCCAGCCAGCAAGCTTTGTTTCTTGTCAAGTTCAGCCTGCACACAGGTGTCTTGAAGTTCGTGCGGACTCATTAATGTACAGAATCCCAAGCCACTCACTTATTTGGGCAAAAATGTAGTTCTTGAGGGAAGGGGGAAGAGAGTAAACATGCCGTGAATGGAGGCAACCGCAAAGGGGGATTGTTACATTTACTACTGATAAAAGGTGATTGGGTCCATTCAGATATTTTCAACTAAAGAGTCTAGATTTTTAAGTTGTTGACTTAGATTGCGTTGGTTATCTTCTGCGCCTTTCTGTTCACGTTAAACTTTGCAACCCAAATAGGACTTTTGTTTGCCACCTAGCTCTAGGGGAAGGGGAGAGGAGTGGTTGGGGTCGGGGCAGGCATCAGACTAGCTCTCCTACAAATCATAGCCCCATGCACTCAGGTGTCTTAGGGCCAGAAGGGACCCAAGAGACATTCGTGGGTCGAGATGTCGTTTTCATGTCCCAGAGGAAGCACGCACAGCAGAGTCATCCCCTAAGGTTTGCGCTAGCACGCAGCAATAGGGGGATTAAATTCTAGGCTCCTGCTCCCGGATTAGCATTTCTTACACCCTCAAAATGCTGGCGCTCTCTCTCTTTTTTTTTTTTTTTTGACAGCCACTGGGAGAGGAACAACAAAGGGTAGGAGGAGGCTTTGTAGACTCTAAATGCCTCTCTTGCAAGGTGTTCTCTCTTGCATTACTAGAAGGTACTCCGGTGGCGTAGCCATGCCTGTGCGTTCTGAGGCTTCTCGCTACTCCTTCTTAAACATCCAACACATCTATTTTACCTGTGAACACCTACCGCAACCCCCAAATCAATTTTGCCTCAGCCAAGCACCTCCACCAATCCTTGAAGCGGGAGTCTGCAAGGTGAATTTCCTAACAAGCTGACTTTTCAAAGGTTTTTCAGCTCTCAAACACATGAAAGCCGTGTTTAAAAATTTAAGGGTCTGATATGTACCAGTTCTGTGTAGCAACAGCAGGATGTCGCTTTTGCCATGATTCCCCAAACCCCAACTCTTTAAATTAAGATGTTTATGACAGCTGCTTGGGCTTAATGGAACGCACATAGGATTGGCCATTAATTATTGCTCTTGGGTTTTTGCACGTATTCCCTGAATTTCACCACAAAAGTCAGTATTGTTGTGTAAACCGTTTTTAGTGCTTTTTAAAGTAACCCTCTTTATTTGGGGCTGGATTTTTTTTTTTTTTAGACTTTTACTATAAAATTTCCACACATACTCAAGAGTTGGGGGAAAAAACAAAACAACCCACAATCCTCCGAAGGGCCTATCATTCAGCTTCAACAACCATCAACACTTTACCATAGTTGCTTTTCCTACTCCCCTCCCCGACACACTCATACACTTTTTAGTTTTGCTGGAATATTTTAATGAAGACCTCAGACATCAGGTCGTTTCACCACTAAATATTTCAAGGTACACATTGTAGAAATATTTTTATATAACCATAATGCCATTATCAAAATGAAAGAAAATTAATAATTCCTTAATGTCATACACTATTGAGTCCATTTTCAAATTTATACTTGATTTCATCAAATAAAGATCCAAATAAAGGAAAGCATGAAATCATAACGGAAGAGATTGCATGAGGTCTTTTAGCAGCTTTCACTGGGTTGTTCACCATCATCTAGAAATACCACACACACACACACACACACACACTCTCTGCTGATTGTTTTTTTTTTTTTTAAGCCTAAGAAAGGTCAGTCCTTGAACTCTGATCTCTACATTTTGCTCTCAAAATGGATTTGGAGCCTGTCCTAAACAGTAACGCTACAGTGCCTGGTGTTGATTGTGGAAATACCTCAGCTTTGTGACAGAACTTATTATTTGTACAGTTATTTGTACAGTTCCTCCTGATTTTCAGCAGTGAAAGGCATTCGGTGTTGGTGTGCCTTTGAGAGAGCCCCTTTCCACATATTAATGACTTCCTTGCCCACTTTCTGCCAAGTTCCGTACTTTGGATTAGAAGGAGGTCAAGACGTGGATGTTTAAATGAATGTCCAGCTACCCCAGCTTTGTGTATTAAGTTCTCAGTATTCCTCTCTGGCTCCAGTTACTTATTTAAAGTGTATTTGCAACATGGTGACAATTTTGACAGGAAAGTCAAACTTAGCAAAGGAGCATTATTCGAATGTGATTAAACCAAAGTCTTTCATTCATATCTAGCCAGAAACCCTTCTTCTAAAGTGGTTTTTCATATTCCGATTATAAATATAGCTTTTTTCTCCTTTACTGGACTCATTGATGAAAGTGGGATCACATTTTTCTAGGTGACAAGTCACATTCACCTTGAATTCCACAACAAGAGAAAAACCTTTAGGAAGGTGGCAGGTACGGTGGCTTCATCAGAATGTAGCATCAGGGATGAAGTGAGACACTTGAGCATTCTAGAAAGATTCTCCCATCAGGGACTGATGGATGGACAGAAGGATAAATCTCTGCCTAGTGATACTCTGACCACCATTTATTTTTGCATGTATGTCGAACTATTTTCATTACGGCAAATTTACCCTGTTGACATATCTTCATTGATATGAAGGCCCCATCTGTAGAACACCAAATACTAGAACGGGAATGCAACATTCTGATCAATTACTCAGAGTTTTTCTGCATAAAATCCAGTGAATCTGGAAGCTGGTTGTATTTGGAGGCTTCATCTGGGTATTTGATTCAGTGTCAGCATTTAATGGCAGCTTCATAAAAATATGTTACCTAAGTAATTGATGAGGCCAAAGGATGCCCATTTAGGAGTGGTGACAGAAGATAACAAAGCAAGATAAGGGTTTTATAAGTTACTGCCAGTAGTGGAAGATTGTACCTATACTCCCACCCGCCTTGCCTTCTAGCTTCCAACATCATGGGAAGACTTTATTAACATGCTTTATATATTATAGACCCCATCCACCCCTTAAGTCTGTGATGATCAGGCCATCCGTGATGCCCTGATTTGGGATATAATACTTTAAAGGAAAGAGGAAAGGGGCCCAATACTTGTTGCACTTCTCCTGCATGCAGGACACTGTGCTGGGTTCTGTACCTGCTCTTGTTTATCCACAGTCACAAGCACATAGCAGGGTATCTTAGCCTCATACTACAGATGTGGCTCAGAGATAAGAATTGCCTGACTAGTGAATGGTGTTGCTGAAAGGGAAGCACAAGATTGCATGCTCTTCTCTCTGGGCCAGTGCAGTAGACCGTCTCCTTTAGGTGAGTAACTGCAAGTGTATTCAGAAGGGAAGGAAGGAAGATGGACCTGAGGGAGGTATCTGAATGAGGGAAGATTTACAAGGAACATAGCAGCTCATCGAAGCCTGTTTATACTATCATTGTCTGCGGCCCATTTCTTGACCTGGTGAGAACAGCTTTCTGAGGGCTTGGTCTAGAATTTTTCTATCGGAGTTTAGTCCATGGACTGGAAGTTTTGGTATCACCTTGGAACCTACAAGGACTATAGAATCTCCAGGCCCAGGTCAGACCTACTGAATCAGAATCAGCATTTTTAACAAGATCTCCAGGCAATTCATATGCACATTGAGAAGCACTGGCCTAGAGGCTTGTGGGAAATGATAATTAAAGATGCTGACTGAATAGTTCCAGTGTAGCACAAGATCATTTCTGGGTATAGGCAATTCTCTGGCATTAGGCTGAGAGGAAGAATCATAATTTTTTTACTTTAAAAAAAAAGGGGGGGGGGCGCCTGAGTGGCTCAGTCAGTTAAGCGTCTGCCTTCAGCTCAGGTCATGATCCCGGGGTCCTGGGATCGAGCCCCGCATTGGGCTCCCTGCTCAGCGGGAAGCCTGCTTCTCCCTCTCCCACTCCCCCTGCTTGTGTTCCCTCTCTCGCTGTGTGTCTCTCTGTCAAATAAATAAATAAAATCTTTAAAAAAAAAAAGGTAACAGAATTTCTTCCAACTGTGAATCTCAAGATGGTGGTTTCAACCAGGAAATGGATCTCTCCCTCCTCTGACATTTTAGACTGCTTTTGGACTAGTAAGCCAGGAGTGTGAGCACATACACAGACACACACGTACAATTAGAAAAAAAGCTAGCCTGTGAATTTTTTAGAAACCATTGTTGAGCACTGTGTGGAAGTTTAAAGGAAACTCAATTGTGTTTTCATTGTATTCTCTTTCTAAAAATATTATTTTGGTTTTGATTGTTTTTCAACATGCAGAAAAACTCGCCCAGTGTATGCAAATGCAAACCTTAAGGGATGAATAAAGTTGTGGTTTTCACAGCTTTGTTCATCCAGGCTTCTTCTAGTCTCCTTAGACAAGCTCCAGGGAAGCTCTTGCAGTCCGCCGTGAGACACCGTGTGAAGGTCTTTGGAAAAAACAACGTGAGAGTTTACCACCTACCTGTTGCCAGGAAGCTTTACAAGCAAGTTAGCAAAAGAGGAAGGTGTTTTAGGAGCTGACTGCCACATCACTTTGTGGACAGGAGGTTCTCAGTGTTTTCAAACTTCCACCACAACTGGGATGCTTTTTGCCCCTTATTTGCTCCTTTCCTTTTCACTGTGTCCTTGTCTGTTGGATTCCTGCTCCTCGTAGGTCTTCCTGTGGAAATGTAGGAGCCATATCTACTGGGAGGCGGGGCCAAGACCCTGTATCACAGAGCCTGCTAAGGAAGGAATGGGATGTTTTATATAGTTGTTAAAGTTGACCCTCTCTCACAAGAGCGAGCTAGAACTGGAGAGTCCTGCCAGGCCTCACACTCTCCAATAGCACAAGCCACCCAGTTACCAGAGGCAGCCTGACAGGAAGTCACAAGGGTTCTAGTCTCACCCTTGCCCCTAACTGGTTAAGAGAGTTTGGTCTTAGCCCCTCAACTCTTGAGGATTGGATGGCACTTCTACAAAATGAGGGTCAAAGGTGGCCCCTTCTGGCTTTCGAATTAAGGATTCCATTATTCAGTCTACCAGATAATGAGCCCACCTTTTGAGGGCAGTGCTGGGCTCATTAGATGTTCTCCTTTTCTCTCTGGTCACAGTTCACATCAGCACACCATCACACTGGGATGGCAGAAACCCATTTTGACATCCCAGGATTTCCCATAAACACAAATTTTCTATCTGGGAAGAAAAATCCTTCTTTCAACAAGAAAGGAAATTTAAAAGGTGGTGATTTTTTAAACATTTTAGAAGTTGCTCTTGGATTTCTGTAGGGCCCAGTTGTGCCAAGTGAAAGCACCTCATCCATTTGAGGTGGTTGCGGAGCTTTACTTCATTACTCTGTGAAATCTCAGCTTGAGATGCTTAGGGTCATCGGTTTGCCAGCCGGCAGCTATTAGTCCCGCCTTGTAAATCGTGTTGTAAGGAGCGTGCCTTCGAAATTGAGTGCTTTCCTTAGAAAATTAAAAAGATAACAGTAGCTGACATATATATATATTGAGTCCTTTCTATGTGACAGGTACTAGAACTAGGGACTGATATTAACCTTACTTTACTGATGAGGACATCATGGCACAGAGATGTTCAGTTACTTACCTCAGGCCCCACAGCTAGTTAGGGGATGGGAATTTGAACACAGACCATGCGGGGACATTCATCACTCCCTTCCTATGGGAATATTGCTGAGGGCTGAATATGACTTGGTTGAGCAGAAAAGAAAAGCGGAGAGAGTGGAATGTTCATGGGGGTATATTTGAAACCATTCTCTTGATTTGGGATCTTCTCCTCATTGCTACTATTCAGTTTCAGTTTCACAAAACCCTACAAATACCCATGCAGTGTTGTCTGAGAACTAGGAACACTGACAGTAGGAACCAAGAATTCTAAGGACAGAATTAAGCATTCCTTTTGTCTTTTTGTCACACTGATAGAAGGCGCCACTGGTTTTCTTAGTGGGTGAAGGGGGGTAGGAAGAAGCGAGGAGCCATTTCCTCGAACCAGAAGAGCTCCCTCTTCAGCCTTGTTGCAGTGGTCTGAGTAATGACTTGCATGCTCCCAGGCTGGCTGGACACCCCAAAAAAAAGGTGCAATTCGTAGGCTAACTCGCATGGATTTCTGGAATTAGCACATTTGTTTTCTTATGGAAGATGATTGCATTAATGACTATAATCTTCCTACATAATTTAGCACAATTTAGTGTGATCTTTTATTGCCAGTGAAGCCCTGGCCACAGTGTGAAAAAAGTAAAAGAAATGAGAATCTGTTGGTTTTGCTGATGAATGTAACTTAAACGGGTTTTTTTTTTCTGGCTTAACCCAGGTTCAAAGTATCCACCCTGACTGTTGAAGAGGGTGTAAGTCCAGTAGCCATGACCAGAGAGATTTCAGGCTTTCTAGTCTGAGGGACAGGATTTCCATCATTAAGATTTTTCTCCCTCAGAGGAGAGCAGTCTGCCCTCAGTGAAGTAACTGGAAGACAATGCGAATTCTAACCCTAGATGGTGTGTTATTAACTCTAATGGTGGGATATCCCAAGTCAGGGAAAGAAGCTGGGTGCCAGTAGTCAGAAAGGGCATCATGGAAGCACTAGGAATTGAGGCTAGCCTTGGAGCCTTCAGAATTGCCAGAGCTTAAATTAGGCCCCATCCATCACATAATGCCTTGCAGCACACTGGGATCCTAAATGCAAATGAGCACCGAGGCTAGGTGGATACCTTAAGCCAGCTGGGTGCTTACTGAAAAGACCAACCAAAATGAATCTAAACCATGTTGCACACCTGATCATAAATGGTAACTGACCCATGACCTCACTTCCACTAGCAGTAGGAAATGATATGGATTGTGTCAACTAGAGAACCTGTGCTAAAGATATCAGCTGCTCATTGAGATCCAGTGTAATTGTATGATGCTAGAACAAAGGCTTTGTGGCACCATATTTTCTGTTTTCAAGAAAAGACAGAAATATATATATATATATCTTAAAGGAAACATCTGGATATTTAAATATTAGAATATAATTCAATATTTTTTAAAGTGGTAGACAACCATGGGTAATCCAAATAGAACGTGTAGGGAACCGCCCATATGTCACCTCTGGAATAAGTTTTCATCTCGAAATCAACACAAGGATATTTTCAGCACGTTGTATTTAGGGTATGAGTTCCATTTGAAAATATCAGCCACTCTTTCTGAGATAAGAAACATCACTTCTAATATTCATAGAAGAAAAATATACTGTCATTGACATTTCAGATTTCATTTCTAAAAGAAAATTCTACGTATTATTAGATTACATATCACAAAGTAGTTTTATTGTACTGTAGCAGGAAAAAAGAAAATTGAAACCACTGCTATTATAATTTATAGCATCTTGAGAGTGAGCGTGGGAAGGCTAAGAAATTTGGCATTTTATTATCATGTAATTTGTTTCAATAAAGGTGTTTTAAATTTTGGATTTTTCTAGTAAGTCGTATATACAAAGATGTGTTGCTAGAAGCTTTCAAAAAACCTAGAGGACCAATCTGAGGTTAAGCCATCTGCCCTAAAGTGTCCTCTTCCCACAGCCCTTGAACTAGAGGGTATAGGACCAGAGAAGAGGGACAGCAGGGCCTGAAAACAGTGGGAAAGAACAAGCAATGAATGGGAGCAGAACTAAATCCATCATTAGGGGTGCTTCTCACAAGATAGGCAACCTTCAATCTAGCTTTTTCTTCAACCACAGAATAGCTCCCTAAAAATAAACCCTTCTGGTTCATGGTGTGTGTGTTCATGAAAGGCAGGGCACAATAATGGGGAAGAAGAGTCACCTCATGTCACCCCTCATTTAACCACTTGGTTTCTAATTAACCACTGCCTCAAGCTGTCCATCTTCTTGAGTTTGGTAGGCAACTTTTGACATTTATTCATTATACGTTCATTTATTTAATAAACATGTATTGATTACCTGCTCGATGCTGGCAGCTATTTGGGCAAAAAGAAGCTGTCAGTGAAGAAATACGTGTAGTCCCAGGCCTACAGAAGTGTGCATTTAGAAGTAGGAGTGAGAAATGTACGTTCGTGACTAACTCCAAGTAAAGTAAGAGATGAACATGGCCTTGAAGGCCCAGAGGCTGTTTGGGGAGCTGCACATGGGAAGGGCAGAAGTGACCCATCCTTAGGAGATCTTATGGAGGCAAAACCTACTCTGGGAGTAAATGGGGCTGCAGGGGAAGCGTGAGGCTACCCTGACACTGGGGGGTGAAAGGAGCTCCGGAATTCTAGGCTCAGCATACCACTTTCTAGCAGTGTAACCAGCTCAGCAAGGAGCTTGCTTTTGCATTGCCTCGGTCTCCCACCTGTTAAGTGGTGGAGTTGGGGGAATCATCCTGGATGCCCCTTTCTGCTGAAAGGGCTGCAGGTCCTGCCTGTATAAGTGTTCTGGAGCATAAGGGTCAAGGGTTTGCTGGGATTCTTCATGCACAGCTTGCCTTCCCTCTTCTCTGACCTGGGACCAGTGCAGTAAGAAGAGCCTTGCTCTCCAGAGGCACCATGGAGTCATCCAGAAGGGCCACTCTGGTCTTCCCACTGCTCGGGCGGCGGGGGGGAGGGGGGGTGGAATTGAGCTTCAACAATGAGAACATGAGTGAAGGCCAACCAGCCATTAACATCCAACTCTTCATCTCATGGTTCTTGCCTTTTTATTAAACACCTCTTATACACATCCTAGATGGATTCTACCTGTGATCTACTTGAATGTTTCCAGTGGAAGGATTATCTGTTCTGTTTTTCTATGGATAATTCTTAAGGTCAGGAGGAATTCATCTCCCCCAGTTCAAGTGCAAGGCATGATAGGGCTTTGTCCAAAATGGCAGAGCCTGGGTCTGAATCCAGTCTCCACACTACTAAGCTTCCAATGCCAAAGTATCCCTGAGACAGTAAAATCGAGGTCAAAACTCCAATCAAACAAACACTTGATTTCTAAGTTACTTCTTCTCTCCACACCAAAACCCTCAGACCCTATCCACTGGAAGTGGCCATGGCCCCATCTGCAGCATGCTGAGGTAGGGTGGTCTAAAGAAAACTGATGGGTTTGGGACTCAGTGGGCCTGAATTTGAATCCCCAGTCTGTTACAAGAGTAATAATAACCATTTCTCAGGGTTGTAGAATTAAATGAGATCTGTATACAAAATACCTCACACACAGTAGGAAGTCAGTGAATGGTAGTAGCTATTAATTACCGCTACTTAAGAAGCTTACATCATAATTAGTTAAAAAGGAGTTTACATGAAGTTCATCAAGCTAGGGGAGGAAATATTAAGGTATGTTATCTCTTAAAATCCCACCACTGATCTTCCTGAAGTAAGTTTTGGGGTGGGAAGACCTGGAGGGAGGGGCTGAAGCTCAGTGGTTTCTGGAAGGCCTCTGATTCTCCCATCCCCATGGACTGTCAGAAATGGTGCTGAGCTAATCATGTCTCCCTGCTCACATACCCTTTGCTAGCTGCCTGGCACCACATTAAGGCCTTTCCTTGCATGCCTTGTGCTGCTCAAGGTCTGGCGTGAGGCCTACCGTACAGCTCGGGGTTTTACCTTATCATCAGTACTTGTTTTCAGCCTGACCCCTGAATGCCCCTGTTAGGGGATAGATCTCCTGATTCACTTCCTTCTCAGAATTCTACTGCATAAACAAGCCTAAGCCCTAAGATATAAATAATTCTAACTCTGATACCAAACAGACTTAGCCGCAGTATTGCTGCTATGCCCTGGGAACAGGGAGAGTGAAAGTGTGGAGAATTGAAAGGGCCGGGGGTGGGGAGGGGGGGGAGGGGATGGTGCCAGAATTTCTATGGAGAGTCTGGGGAGTTAAATGAAAGAATTTCTGTGCAAATAGTATGGAAAATTCCTTCATGGTCCTTTACATAATAGAAGCTATTTCTAAGTATTTCTCCCACCCACCTTGGGACACACACAGGCATAAAATGACAAAGAAGCTCAACTTCTGATGCTAAGCCACAGTTGAATGCCACTTGGATGAGAAGTTAGTGACATTTTGGTTTTGAAAAGAAGGTAGGTGCCCAGGAAGGTCCTAGTTGGGCCATACACACACATAATACACAGGCATCTTCTGTGGCCAGAGTGCTGTGGGGAAGTTCAGGGGACAATCTCTCAAGTTTAAGCCTCAGTCTAAGGAGCCAGGAGTTTGTTCAGAAGGAGCAGACTGAGCAAAGATCCATAAAAAAACATATGTGAATGGGTGACAAACATGAAATCACGTAGGAATGCAACTAGTTTTATGTAAATCCTCCAGAGCTGCGGAGGTGATGGAGATGAAGAGCAAGTCTGGGGGAAAGTAGTGTGGGCTCCCAGCGCGAGCAAGGGGAAAGGCTCACCTGGGGCTGATGGAGTGGTATTGTGGGCTCCAGCACACCAGCTCACAGCTGGGTCCTCAAGGAAGGACCCAAGGAGAGCCTTCAAGGAGGATTTATATGGGAGCAAGGAAAGGAGGGGGTCTTCGGGACTAATTGAGTGACTTCAAGAAAGAGAGGATCGTGATGCTTCAAGGGAATTAGTCTTGCTTGTAGGAGGGGCAGCCAGAGTCAGACAGTTAATTCAGGGGTTGGGGGAGAGGTCTTCCCTTGGCGGTCTTCCCTTGGCAATAGCCAGCAGCGAACTCGCCTGCCATTCTGGGGAGCTTCAGCAGATGCCCACTTTTCCGGTAGCAGACCAAGACCCACGGTCTCCAGTGACCAAGGGAGGGCCACTCGATTGACACCTTAAGTTTCGGCGTTGAGCAAAGTGGTATCTTCCCTCAGAGCACACCATATACCTCTGTTTGCTAAACAAATGACATTATTAGTGTCTTTAAAAAACAACAACAACAATAAGTAACAGCTTCTCCTGAGCTAGGTAAGTAAGAATCAGAAGCTATTTATTATCACAATGTGTCAAAAAAATGTAGTTCACATCAGAGGTACATCAGTTTATTAATTTGACTGAATTTTCTCTTGGGGTTTTTTCCTTTTCGGGAAGTGATTTGAGCTGAGCCCGAATTCCCCAGAGAGCCTCGCATTAAAAGAGCTTGAAGTTTCGGAAGTGCTACTTGGGCTGTTATTTTAAGGCTGGCTCACTCTTTGCAGAAGCACCCTCTCCGGTTCATCAGTTATTGATCAAGAGGCTGGCAGAGGCTTCTGTCTCGAGAGAGGGTGTGCAACAGTGGGAAGCTGAAATCTGCCCGTGGACTGCTTCAAAATGAAATGCAGCAGGGCAAACAGTTCCCTCTCTCCAGACTCCCAGGCTCGCATCTCTCTTGATACAAGAGATGTAGACTTGTGGCGTGTTTCCCCTCCATTTAATACATAGAGACTACCGAAAAGATCATTCAAGTCCTCTGACCCCCTCTGACTACACCACCTCCCCCCGCCCCTGAAAATACCATCCACACACCCACTTTGCAGAGGACAGTGGAATGAGAAACACAAGCATAGCCCCTCGGCTGAGGTGCTACTTGAGGGCAGTATGTCAAGGCGCCAATGGAGAATTCAAGTAATCCACACCATCAGTATCCCCCAAGTTTGCCTTCTAAAGAGACCACCAGGCTAAAAGTCAGGAAATGCAGGTTCTTTCATTGGCACTTGCACTAAAGCTCATACCCCATGGACACACCTGGGGGGCACTGACAAAGCACGCAGACGATCTTGTCCTGTTATTTGTTTGTCAACCAGTATCAAACTTGACTGATTCTTCTGTTCCATAAGTTGTTTAGGTGCTTTGAGGTCATGCAGACCTAGCTTAAATTACAAGGCATGCACCCTTTTTACTCCTCTTCATACATTTCCTCACCTGGGACGTGTTGATGGTGCTGGTGAATCTTCATAATACCTGCCACCTCCCTTCCACCTGGGGACCCTAGGAGGATTAATTAGATAGCATCTATAATATACTTTGCACTCCTTGGAGAAAGATTCTACATAAAAGCAAAGTATTATTATTTCTAAGAGGGATGATACTTATTAGCTCCTTGTAGGATCATTAAGCAAATAGATTATGCTTCCCTTTAGAGAAATTATCTCTCAGTTTCCTAATTCTTACATCTTACAGTCTACAGAACTGAATATACACTCTAAAAGGGCAGGGGGCGGGGCGGGTTGGTTGGTGAAAGAGAAGGGGGTGGATGTCTAACCATAACTCGAGCCGAGCCGTTGTTTAAAGACTTTGTCACCAAAGAAAGTAGACAGTACCTATCCCCCTCCCTCTGATTTTATAAAATGACCCTGTCTGCTTTATAACAATTACATAATAACGATGGCTCCGTCTCTCTAAGTTTGTTTGTTTTATGGCCTTATGAGCCTACAGTTGTTGAATCCTTTGATTAAATCTCATTATAGTCAAGTAGCTGTTCAGGAATCACAGGTTAATCACAGCACACACACTCGTGGTGATATTTCACAAATGGCCAACGTAAGTTATGAGTGGAAAATTTTAATCTAAACTCTGGTCCACAGAGATTTCGGGGAAAACTCAAACCAGTATTTATCTTATATTCGCCCCATTTTCCAGATTGTGTCAAAATTCCTCATTTGGCACTTACGAGAAGCCCGTTCTCCCAATGAAAGCCGTCCGGCGTGCCCTGCGTTTTGGCTAACTCACTACACTGAGCCGCAAACTGCCTCAGTTGCCTCACCGTGTCGGTAGGGAACCTCTCACTTTCTGTTTTCCTTTTAACCTTTTTCTTTCTTTCTTTCTTTCTTTTTTTTTGCTGGCACAAAAGTGCCATGTGAAGAATGATCCTCTTGCTGGGGGGAAGCCAACCAAAACACAAAGCAAAAACTGAAACCTTGAGCCCCTTTCGTGAGTTTTGAGTGAATTGGAGAGGAGAAGACCCAGAGCAAGGGTGTGTGGTGCTTGAGCAGCGCGGCCAGCCCCCGCAGTCACGTGTGGGAGCTCGTGCGAATCAGATTGTCATCCACTAAACTCATTCACAGGAAAATGTCATGTGGGTCGGCGGGGAGAGCCATGTGGTGTCGCGTGCACGCTCCTTCACCATCCCGACAAACAGGAGTCGGGGGTGTTCAGGGTGGAAAGCTTGAAGCCCAGCGGGGAGAATAGCCGAAGGTCACCGCCGTCGGAGCCGAATCGGTGGCCCACGAGGCCCGATGTCCGTGTCTCTGCTACAGCCCTCTGTGGATTAGCGCCCCTCCGACCTAGATCATGCATCCGAGGTGCCCACCGCTGGAGCGCTGTCTCCTCGTTCTCGCCCCTGCATTCTTGGTCATCCTTTTCAAGCGTTTCTCTCTTCCATTTTATTTGTTTCATTTTTATGAGAAGGGTTCCGCTCCTCTGAGGGATTTCAACAAAAACCGGTCAACTTCGGGGGGCGGCAGGGGCAGGGAGAAAGGAGAAGACGGGACACTTGGCTGCAGAGAGCCCTGGTGGTGGTTTTTATTCTTCGCATCTCGGGCTCCTCTGCGCCACCCTCTGAGAGTGCCCCACCCTCAGCAACTTCGGGGAGCCGCCCAGGCAGTGTGACAACACGGTTTGTGGGCTGTGTTTGCTTCTAGGATGGGTGTGATGAAAGCCTGGTGGCAACACCCTGCTTTACTCCTAACCACGCGCTGATGGCGGCCCCTCCCACCACTCCTCTCCAACCTGAAACCGGGGAAAAGTACCAGAAAGGACCCAACATGTAAGCACTTAAAAAACAAACAAACAAAACCTTAGTTTTATATCTTGTCTGTTCAAGTTTGGAGTCCCGCATCTTTGTCACCGCTGTGTCGCCTAAAAGTAAAGAGGTAAAATTCCTTGAGGGAAATGAGGCCTCTTAAAGCCCATCTCATTGGAATTGACCTGTGTTTTCTTAAGAGCTTTTAACAAATTAGCAAAACCAAGTCTATTGTACTGTTCCCTCTATAAAAGTAAAACGATAGTCATTATAAAAAATCTGGAAAAGATGTAAAAGCAGAAAGGAGGGAAAATACTACAAGAAAATATTTTCTTGTAGACGTTCTTCCTTTTTTCCTTTGTTCTATCCTGTTCTTTTCTCTTCTCCTCTTTCTTTCTTTCTTTCACTCAAATTCTTCTGATATCCCCAACGCCATGTTTCCAGGCTCACATATGTGGTATTTGGAAATATGCTGCTTTAATCAAAGCACAGGGCTGTATAAGGATGAAATTAAATGACCGCTTAGCACTCCTCCAGCACCTCCTCCATTCACACTGGCCAGAGAGGATATGTGATGTGAGCTGCCATCCTCTCTGTCCCTGAAGCAACTAGAAAAAATGTTAGGATGGCATCAACCTAATTGCCCTTAAGCAGATGAAGCCTCCTAGTTCTCCTGGTAAAACCTGCTGGTGACTGTCCTTATCTGCCTCCCCCACCCCCCACCCCCCAGCCACTGTTGATTAATTGCGAATTTGCATGCTTCGAGACAGAGAGGTGAACACTTGTGCCTCTCTGGGGTTCTCTGTGCATTCTGTGTTCATTGAGGAAAATGGAGCCAAGTGGGAAAGTGGCCAGCAATGCAACTGGCTTTCAGATGCATGTTTCTGTAACACATCTTAGTGCTGTATTTGTCAATGGACTTAGGGCCTCAGAGAACTTTCCAAGGTGAAAACCTAACATTGCTTCCACGGACATTGAGGGTAAAGCCCTTAACCCTGCGACTTAATGAGAACAAAATTAAGTGCTTCTTTAAGCAGCTTAGATTTATCTTGTCAATATAAGTGACGGGAGGTTTCTTTGTGTGCTTTAGAAAAGAGATTGTGTGTGTGTGTGTATGTGTGTGTGTGTGTTAATCTAAAGCATCATCTCTTTGCTTCATTATGTCACCATCCACACTGTTCCTTTATGATAGACAGGGTTCATCTATTCCCCTGCTCTAAACTTAATTACTTTGCAATTAATTCTTTGTTGAAAATAGCAAGGCTCCTAAACTTGGAACATCTCATTGTGAGAAAGGCTGTTTATGGATAGAGGTCAAGAGGACGAATTGGAATATTCCGCAGCACTGCCACAGATATTTTGAATGAAAATGGCAAGAGAGAAAAGGCCCATTCCAAACAAAGTTGCCACAGGAGGTGAGGGCTTCCTCCCAAACAGAGTTAAGAATTTCAAACATAGCACCATAGAAAACTCTCATTCCAATAATCTGCATGAACTAACATTTTTTTATGATCTACTGTATGGCAGCCACTTGCACATGCATTGAGTTAATCCTTATAAAAATCTTCCCAGCTAGGTAATATTCATCCTCTCTTATAAATGATGTAATTTCTTAAGATGACACAAATAATGTAACACAGATAACTCCCTAATGTTCGTCCTGCGTGGCCACTGCTGAGTGGTTTGCAAACATAAGATCACTGAGTCCATTATGCCAGTTTTACAGATGAGAAAACTGAGGCTTTGAGAAGGCGAGGTGGCTTGCCCGGTGTTCCACCGCTGCTAAGTGCTGACCCCAGCCTCGGACTCAATCGTCTGCCTGTGCTCTCAGCTATAATCCTACGCTCCCTCCCTCACACAGCCCTCATCCTTATCCTCCACTGACTTGGGAAGACAGGCTTTCAGGGAGTGTCCTGCATGTCAGTTGGTAGAGAAGGGACTCAGAGGAAATGACAGAAGTGTGAACCTGACGAGAGGTTATGGTTATGGTTATTCTGGGGCCCATGAGCAGTCCGAGACTGAAGTGGTCCCTGCTAACCTCTCAGCCCTTCAGGCGACTCGCCGGATTTCGGAGGTCAGTGGTGAGCACGTTAGTGTTACAGATGGAGGAGGACACCATCTTTCTGTCATACGGAAGTGGGTACATAAGGACAAGATGAGGAAAAATCAGAGCCCACCGAGTCAGGGTCATGTGCAACAGTGGAGGGTCTGGGCACTGCCAGAGTTTTGCATGGAGTAATAGATAAATATCGTTGAGTGAGTGAATGAATGAATTCTCACACTTGTAAGGGCAGAGGAGAAGCAGTGCATTGGTGAGTTCTAAAAATTTTGCCCACTTTACCAAATGTAGAGAAACTGAATCTCAGATTAGAAGTTTCTCTTTGAGACCCTGTGAGTCAATAAGATCTGCTCACCTCCTCTGTGGAAGTTCCACTAACTTCTTCAGACCCTGGTGGTTCCTGTCTCAGCCTCTCTTTAGAAACTTAACATATGAAGCATGAAGCATTATATTATGTGATATGAGACTTATAGGAAGACAAGGCACTCACATAGAGCTGCATGTTACTTGCAGGCATTCACTGATTTTTTTCCTTTTATTATTTTTTTTATTGAGGTATAGTTGACAGAAGGCATTCACTTTTGATTCATTAAGTATTCAAAAGATATATTCTAAGGAGCTACTGTGTGCTAGGCATAAGGGCAGGAGCTTAGGATTCAGAAATAAAAGGTATTGTCCCTGTACTTAATTGGAAAGAGTGATGTTTTATATCTGTGGGAGGGAGGATGGTGGCAATAGAGTGTGCGTGGGGCATGGGTATAGACAGATAAGCAAACAAAAATAACGCAGCACGATAGCTATGAAAATGGTAAGCACGGAGAACAGAAGGCAACTCCAGGGGGAATTTAGAAAAGGTGCTTCTCCCTGGAGGTGAATGCAGACGGCACCTGGGCTCAGCAACTGGTGAAGGAAATACGTCCCCGCGCATCCCACACTACTTCCCTTGAGCTGTGACCAAGCTGCACAATAGACCACAGGCAGGATTGAGGGTGCACTGGGGAGAGACAACCAGCATCGCCAGGGTGTGATGATGAAGTGAAGACTGTACTGAGTCTGGAAAGTTTAATGGGAATTAGCCCAAGAAAGCAAAAAGGAATAGCATTCCTGTAGAGAAAACAAGACCAAAAAGCTCAGAGGTCTTTAAGAACATGGAGCATGTGGGGAGCTGTAAAGGCTGAGAAACCAGGTGCCGTTCTTCATTAAAGAACTTCCTTGATGCCTCAAATACAGCACTGTATTGGAAAAACACTTATGGCAAATGAAATACATTGAAAAGATACCTGACTTTTTTCCTTGCTTTGTTTTCTTGCTGTTCTTTTCCCCAGACTAAGTAGAGGATGACTAGATTATACTCAGTTTCCACATCCTTAAGGAGTGAGTTGAAAGTATCCCTTGGATTCCTGTTCTCTGTGAGTGGAATGAAAGATTTCCCTTAAGCATCATCACATTGATTCTGCTTCTTCCAATTTCTGCAAAGCTAAAGAACTCTGGGATTGGGGCTATGGTCAGACAGGACCAAGGTCAACCACCCCTCTCCCCTTCTCTTACAGCGGGCTTTACCTTCCCTTAAGGAATGCATTGCTGCTGAAAATTGTGTTCTGTAATACGTCTTTGCTGGCAATTGCCCTGGCAAAAGAGAGTAATGAGGAAGGGTTGTTATATTTTAGACGCTTTTGAATAGAGTGGTAAATTGTTATTCAAATCCCACATGATGGCCAGTGTGCACATTATTCTTCCCATGCTCTAGTTTTTTCATAAAATTCGTGCTTCCCCTGTCCATCCACCTCCTCCCACCTCGAACCCCTGTTTCTCCTAATGAGCACAATTCCCATATCTGGGCAGGTCAGCCTCTCTGCAAGGTCCTTCCAGTCTCTTTGACTTCCCCGGCTTTCCTCCTGGACAAAAAGCAAATCAGCTAGCAAAATTGCACCAGGAATATCACATCATGTCCTATGTGTGTACTTTGTGTGAAGTCGGTGAATGGAGCCCTCTTAGCTTCTGGAATATAATGCTATTCTAAACCAATTTGGGTAAATAGCACACAGAGCTTTATTTATAGAATCAGCCTTATTTGGAAAACTATTAAGTATTAAAATGTCACCATAATTTTCACTGAGTCAATAGTAAATATACTAAAGATAAAAGTGAAACTTTCAATGATGCCAGTGATCTGTTAAAGAAAGTGTTAAGCATTATGCTTCACTACATAATCCCCATTTTACATAGAAATCAGGAAACATGCCCAGGTTTCAGCAAAAACAAATTTAAGAAACGGATGCTCCAAATCTTAATGTTGCCCTCATTTTCTAAAGAAGGAGTGAGTCGACTCAAATTCTATACATAAAATTTGGGGGCTAAAATTTGGCTCAAACCTTTTGATGTTCCTGATTTTTCTTTTCTTACATGACAGACACAGGGACATACCTCACTTGGGAGAAGAACAAAGACATGAGACAGTTTGTATATTGTTTGGACTCAAATCACAAGAGTGGAATAATTTATCTATTAAGTAAGCTAAAGAAAGATAAAGAAAAATATATCTAGATGAATTCATTTGAATTTTTAAATTAAATATGAAAAATAAAATCATAAAAATATTTTTTAATTTTTTTATTCGTGTATAGTTGATACACAGTGTTACATTAGTTTCAGTGATTCAGCAACTCTGTACATGATGCTGTGCTCACAAGTGTAGCTCCCATCTGTCACCAGACAACACTCTTACAACATCACAGACTCTATTCCCTATGCTGTGCCTTTTATTCTCATAACTTATTTATTCCATAACTATAAGCCTGTATCTCCCACTCCCTTTCACCCATTTTTCCCATCCCTCCAGCCTCCTTCCCTCTGGCAACCATCAGTGTTTTTTCTGTATTTATAGGTCTGATTCTTTTTGTTTTTTTACTTGTTTTGTTTTTTAGATTCCACATATAAATGAAATCCTATGGTATCTGTCTTTCTCAGACTTATTTCACTTAGCATAATACCCTCTAGTTCCAACCATGTTGTTGCAAATGGTAAGATCTCATTTCTTTTATGGCTGCATAATATTCGTGTGTGTGTGTACCATATCTTCTTTATCCAGTCATCCATCTGTGGACACTCTGGTTACCTTTATATCTTGGCTATTATAAATAATGCTGCAATAAACATAGGGGTGCTTGTATCTTTTGAAATTATTGTTTTGTTTCTTTAGGTAGATACCCAGCAGTGGAATTATTGGATGATATGGTATTTCTATTTTTAATTTTTTGAGGAACCTCCATACTTTTTTCCACAGTGACAATACTAACTTGCATTCCCACCAGCAGTGCACAAGGTTCCTTTTTCTCCATGTCCTCACCAACACTTGTTATTTCTTGTCTTGATTTTAGCCATTCTGACAGTATATGGTGATATTGCATTGTGTTTTTGATTTGCATTTCCCTGGTGATTAGTGATGTTGGGCATCTTTTCATGTGTCTGTTGGCCATCTGTATGTCTTTTTTGGAAAAATGTCTCTACAGGTCCTCTGCCCTCATAAAAATAATTTTTAAAAATATAGGTGAATATGTTTTTGAAATAGACAAAGTCTTTATAGGCATACAAGCCAAGGCAGAAAACATAATGAAAGGTTAGATCCCACCCCTTTAAATAAAACATTTTTTAATTTGCACATGTGGATAAAGCCTACACAAAATTTAGAAAGAAAATAGCAACATACAATTACATAATTATTAGAAATTGGTAAGTAAAAGACTAATACCACATACAAAAATGAGCAGAGATATGAACAGGCAATTAACAAAAGAGGAAATACAAAAGTCAGCAAACTTAGATAAAACAATCTCAAAAGTAAACAAAGATACATAAATTAAAAGATGGTACCTTTGAGTCAACTAAGTATCAAGGGTTATTTTTCAGGATAATGTTCACGTTGGTGAGGATGTATACTACAGCAGGAGTTATAAATTGATAAACTCTATAGGTCACGGGGTTAATGATATATATTAAAATCTTTTTAAAAGTTAAACTTTCGAGAATGTATTTTTTAAATAAAATACGGAATGTCAACAGAGATACATAACAAGGATATTTATGGTAGAATTATTTTTAATAACCAAAAAAAAAGGAAATGCTAAAAGGGCTATAATTATCAGTATGTGGTGGAATTCGTGGGAATTTTAACTCTCATAAAACTCATCTCCATGTTCTACAGTAAATATGTATTACTTTCATTTTTTTTAAGTACTGATGTATCTTTCTTAAGAAAGATATTGGGGGGCGCCTGGGTGGCTCAGTCAGTTAAGCATTGGATTCTTGATTTAGGCTCAGGTCATGATCTCAGGGTCCTGAGATCAAGCCTCGCAGTGTGCACGTGGAGCCTGCTTAAAATTCTCTTTCTCCCCCTCCCTCTGCCCCTCCCCCTGCTCTGGGAAGGAAGGGAGGGAGGGAGGGAGAGGGGGAGGAAGGAAGGAAGGAAGGAAGGAAGGAAGGAAGGAAGGAAGGAAGGAAGGAAGGAAGGGAGGGAGGGAGGGAGGAAGGAAGGAAGAAAGAAGGGGAGGAAGATACTGGAACGCTTTCACAGTGGCCTATCAAATAGGGGGCCAGCGGTGGGAATGGTTGGCCCTGAGGGAAGGAATATTTTATCACTGACATTGCTTAGGGTTGTCAGCCCATGGTAATAATCAGAAGCAAACCAGCCTTTTATGAGGTTTTTCATTGTTTTTAAAACATTCCCTGCACGCTGGGCAACTGCTCCTCCATCATTCTCCCCTCCTTGACTCAAGATTGTGGCTGCTGACACTTCTGGAAAGAAAGAGGAAGGGGAGACACCTTAACTTCAGCATCTAGTATGTAAAAATCACTTGCAATTGGCACTTACACCAGTTTCTACAATAAAATACATAATCACTTCATGACTACAAACACCGAAATGTTTTTCCAGCTTACCTAGGTGATCCTACTTCAGGAGTGGAGTGGCATCATTTTCACTTTGAAGGCTTTTATATTCTGCGTGTGTGTGGAATCCCACAGGAGCCTCGTTTGTCCTCTCACACAGGAACTTCACAAGTGAGAGTCGCTGGCTGACTGAGCGGTGTAACTCCGTGTTTCTATCCCGGAGGAACCGTGAATAAGATACCATATAATATGAATAGATATCCCCCTAGGCACCCTATAAATTTATTATAAAGCACTGGATTTTGCAATAACAAAAAATAACTTATGAAATTTGAGGAAAGTCTAAAAATGAGAAATTCATGTCTCTCCAGGGTCACACCAGACCACAGATTCTACTAACAGGCCTGATTTCATTAACACAGGAGCAGGCCTTACTTTATCCCGAGCAGGCAGAAATACTTCAGTATGGGGCTCTGAAGTTTCCAGTGTTTGGGCCAGAAAGTAGACATAAGTCAACCCACTTTTCTGGAAGGAAATAGCAAATGTGGATAGCTCTGTAGGTTGAGGCAATAAGAGCGGCTGGTTAGATGAAGCTTTGTTTGCTTTTAACATCCACTTTGTAAAAGATCTTTAGAAAGATAAGATTTGGGATTATCGGACTGTACTTGGAAGATTGGGGTGAGGGAGGCCTCATTCGGGCAGCTGTGTGGGGCGTATAGCATCTAACTTGGGCTTGTGGTTTTTGGAAAAAAACAATATGTTGGGGTTTATGTAGCTCTTTAAATGTTTATTATCCGCCGCCCCCCCCCCCAGCTTGGCATTTAGTTATCTTTTAAGGAAGTCATGAGCAAAGCTAAAAGTCACAATATGGAAATTACTCAAAATCCTACGAAAAACGATCCGTACCAATTGGAGTTGTTTTTAGTTCAAGAGAGCTGAAAAATCTCTCCGCGTTTATTGTGCCAGACAGTGAAGAGTGATGGCAAGACCACGTAAAGCCTCCTTCAAAAGTCAGCCCCTCGTTTTTTTTGCTCCGGTTAAAAACCCTTTCGAGTCTCAGGAAACGGGTTCTGTCTTTCAGTTGCCCACCCTAAATGCAGGTACTATTTATCTATTATATCAGTTTAATGAGAGGACCATCTCACGCTCATTAAGCTGATTTGAAAAATGATCAGAAGAATCGTGACTGTGTCCTTGGAGAATATAAATGCCTCCAAGGCTGTATCCATTTTAGGAAAACCAGGTCTTCTACCTTTGCTCTCGCTTCACCTCAGCATTTTCTTCCACAGCAGAAATAATGCATTTAGTCATTTTGGAACAACAGTTTAATACATTAATGATTGCAGGTGCTGTTCCTAGAATTTTGGCTCTGCAAATGTGATGTGGTGAGTGAGTCGAAGGCAGCCAGCGAGGGTCGTGTAAAAAGTGAGGATTTTATGAAGCCAGGGTACACTGCAGTGTAAGGAGAAGCATGCCACATAATTAAAATAGACAGGGAATATATGCTATGTAGACTGTCCAAGGCATGTGTGGTGGGTGGTGGGCTGGGCGAAGGGAAGGGGCGTTAAAAAGATAGGAAATCAGAGACATGCGGGCCTCCTGTTCCGTGGCCTCTGGAATTAAGGAGCTGTTATATAATCCAGGCAAGCAGCTTGAGGGGATTTGGCTAATAGTTCACTTAATTTTTCTGCAATGTCCTTTTTTTTTTTTTTTTTTCCTGTAAGTCAGCCTGAGTGGAAAGTGAACTCTCGTCAATGAATCGAATGGCGGGAGGGGCCGGCTGGGAGGACTGATTCCCCCTGGATCCTATACACATTACTCCATTCCTTGGCCGTACTTCGAGTGCAGGTTAAATGAATTGTTCCCATTAGCGGGCTGATAGGACAGCTCCTTTAGATGAAGGAGACTCTGTACGTAGAATGTCACCGAGAGGAAAAGGTGGCCCTCATAGGAAAGTTGACACTTGTGGCAGTATTTTACTGTCATTGTTAAAAGTAGATAAAATGATGACTTACAGTAAGGCTCCGAGTTTCAGCATAATATATAATCATAATAAGACGTCTGTCAGCTTGGAAGTGATGTTAGAATTCTCTGCAGCTCCCCGGTTTATCTGAGGCATTGGTGGTCGTGGAAGAAATGCCTGGTGCCAAACTTGCCAGCTGAGGCCGATTGGCTCTGACGCGGATGGTCCTGACACAGTCACGGTCACTCCGATTAGTCACTTCTGCCTTCATTTGCTGAAACTAAAATCCCGGAAGTTTACTTGTTTTATCTGTGTATCTTCTGTAGCAATATTTAAAGCACTCTTCAGTAAGTGACAAGTATGACTATGACGGGGGGGGAAAACATTAAAAATCAGGAGGATGTTGAGGTGGCTGAAAGGTTCCTGATGTCTGAGCTCAAAGCTCTCTGACCTTTCCCATATTGGCATCAGGGAGATGGCTTGTCTTATTTGTTCTGTTACCTTGGAAGCTGAAGCACAGCTTTCTTCTGTGCAAAGACAGAGTAACAGAATCTGTGGTCTTCATCATATAGTAGTTGTAGGAACTATCTGGAATATGTAAATCATGTATAAGGATCATTTAAAATGCAAAAAAAAAAAAAAAAATACCCATAAGGGAAAAAAAGACATCTGTAGGGGAAAATATATAAGCAGGAAGTGGGGAAGAGGTCCCTGTCCCATGCATTTCTTCATGGACATAGGCACCTGAAAAAAGTCAACAGGGCCTCAAGTGACCGAGGGTGGAAAGAGAATGTGCTCAGAGTTGGGCTGAATTAACATAAGCTTGCATTTTTTTTCAATGCCCCCCCCCCAAAACATTTCTTGTTCTTGAAGCTCATGGATGTGATGAACAATATCTGGGCTTCGTGAGGGAGCAGAGGTGACTGCTAGGAATGTGGATTAGGGCTCATGCAACATGGATGGCCGGATGGAATTTGGGTCCCCAGTTGAGACTCTGCCTGATACTCATACTCACCATGAGTACAGGGATCACTGCTATCTCGTTGGCCATCCCCATCACCTAACATAGTGCTTGACAATGTGGGACAAGGAGAGAACAAACATACAGACAACCAGGGGCACCATAGCTGGCAAGTCTGAATTTTCATACTTGAACAAATTCCACTTTGAGCTGAAAAATTAAGATTATTCATACATTGTTCGTTAGTGAGATATTCAAAGAGTTTCAAGCTATCCTTTGACTCTGGGACTAAATTAGTGACAGCTTTGAAATTAGAGGTAACTAAAGCTACCTCAACTGGATATGGGTTGATTTCCAAATTCATATGGGCATTGGGAGTGCTGTTTTTAATGTTGTGTGAGTGAAAGCCAGAGGGTGGAAGACATAGCTGTGTGTGACAGAGTTTGGATAATATACTATCATAGGGAGTCTATTCTCTCACTGCGGTAGTTAGGAGTGTCCTCAAGGCTTGGGCGAGGCTTCTCTAGTCTCTGGTTCAGGAGGTAGACCAGAGGGACATTTGTACAACTGTACACCATCTAAACACTGGTTTACCAAATCCAAACTGCACAGAATGAGAAAGGACACCAGACTGTAAAGCCAGAAGAGCCTGTTAGTAAAAAAAAAGTTATCGCTGGTGGAAGGGAGGGGAGACTACAGGCAACTCTTTGACCCAGGATATACACGTTTGTCTCTGATGCTTTTTGCTGGATGCCTTTGGCTCTTGGTGTGGCCACAGGAGGAGCACTTAAAGGATTTGGCCAGAGAAAGAAATAACTACAGTGACCTCTGAAAACGCCCCATGACTGAGCTTTGGCCCCCAGCTCCGTCATACAAGAGCCACTTGATCTTCAGCATGCTCCTCCACCCTTCTGGCACTCCGTTTCCTCACTGAGAAGTGATTCGGCAGTATCTTCACTACTTACCTCACAGAGATGAGGACATCAGAAAGGTGGGTTGAAAATATGCAGCAACTGTACGACAGTGACTATGTTGTTACAATGGCAAACTGCAAGTTGACCTTGGATAATCTTCAAGGGAGTTTGAAAATGTCAGACTCAAAAAACAACAACAACAACACCCTGTTGGGGAAATGCTACATCTTGTTTGAATGAAGATCAGATTGCTAGTCTGAATGATGAACTGAAAGTACCTGCAAAGGGACTGAATAACCATCTGCCTTCAAATAACCACCGAAGAAAGTAGCCAGGATTTCTCGGGTTCTTGTTTGGAATCATTAACCAAGGAACCTCTGATTCATATAGGTTTCTGTGTAGTAGAAGTGGCCCGCTTTTAAGGAGGGCTGCTATTATATGCCACTGATGGGACTTTCATCCAACCCACAAAACATGGGCTGCTGAGAACAAAGGGAACCATGCAGAAGATTGTCAAGAGGGTAGACTCATCGAAGTATAGTAAGAAGATGGCAGAGAGCCAGGGCAGGGGAAGGTGGAATTCGAAGTCAGGTCTTCTGATTTATTTTCTACTGTGTGCTCCCTTCACATGGCCATAACAAATTCCAGTACTTTCTCATTAACCAATGAGGTTATGTTCCTAAAATGTATCAGAGTTGACAGAACCACCATTGGCAAGATTAAGACCCCATTGAAAACAAGACTTTAAGGAGGAGGGATAAAAGCTATTAAATGTTTCTTTTTATAAATAAAATAAATGGCTAGGTAAATAAAATACATATTCTGAAGGTATCTGGTCTCCAAAGCATTCAAACCTGCTCTAGGGAGAAACACTTTCTTCAGCAGCTGGGGGAGCTATGACTGCGGCCTATTCACATGCTCGGGGAAAATCTCTCACACGCTTTACGTGAGGGAGACTGGGCCTCTTTTTAAAGTTTTCCAGCCAGTAAGGGCCTTTTATTATGAAAATTTCAAACATACACACAAAGAGAGGCAACGGCCCAGTGAGCTCTTGTATACCAAACACCCAGATTGAACACTTAATCAAGATTTTGTGCCCGGTGCTTCATCTATCCCTTTTTGCTTTGCTGAAGCATTTTAAAGCAGATTGCAGACATTGTATCATTTCATTCCTACATGTTTCAGATTTCAGTCTGTGCTAAATGCCTGATGCACTCACATTCTCCCCTGTGTTCTTTTCAAGGCTGCTCAGAAAGGTTTTGAGATGGTTATTTTGTTTTGTCTTCTGGACCTGCTATGGAGCATAAACTGGTTTTCCCTTTCTGCACTAACTCCCACAGACATGATCTGGACCAAACGGTCCAAAGGAGTATGATCGAGAAATGATGCTGCATTACTCTATTGAAGAATGACCCAAACTTACATATTAAATAATAATAATAATCCAGGGATTTCATCTGCGGTATACAAATATAGAACAGAGCTATCTTAAAAAATAAAAATAAAAATCCTGACTTTTATTTTTAAATCACTTTGAATAGAAGGGAGATGGCTAAACCCAAGTTAACCTCTAAGCTGTTGTTTCTAAGAACCCTGAATACCAAAATTGTTTCCAAAACTGCTTTCTCAGTCTCAGAAACGGGACAGTTAAACTATTCTGAATTGCCATAGGACAAGTCACGCAAGCTCTTCTTCTTGCTATAACATACGGTTAAGTGGGAATTTTTCTGTCGGTTCTTTATTATCCCAGAGCCAATATGAGATTAGCTTTACAAGTTGGGTTATAACCTTTACAGCTTCTGTGTTGGGGATCCGTTAACAAGATCATAAAGATCTTTCTAACAGATGAGGCCTTTGTGCCCTGTGTTCAGCTGTGGTAATGACCAAATTGATTTTATCAGAAGTGTTTAAGAGCGCCATTTTAACTTTTCTATTGATTGCCTGACCTCAGCTTTAGGCCCTGGGGTTCGTATGTGTTCTCTCCCCCTCTCTCTTTGTATGTAGCTTTCCAGTTTCTCTTCACCCATGCAAACCTTTCCTTCTGTGCCCCCAGACCATCTCATTTAGCCCCTGCCTCACCATTTCTGTTCTCCTATGTTGTCCATACATTTCCAGAGGACTAGGCTTTGAGGGCACAATTGGTAAACTAGACATGTGGCTTTGGGGAGCCATCTTTATTCATTCATTTGACAGAGTTTCTTGAGCTCCTACTATGTGCCAGGCACCGTTGTCAGCATTCAAAAATACAATGATAATCCAGGAACATGAAGTCCGTGCCTTTAAGATTTGACATTACTGGAAAGGCATACAACGGCTATTTAATAGAATGTCAGAGGGAGGGAAACACTGTTATGAAGAGTAAAGCAAAATGGAGAATAACGTGGGAACACAAGTCTAGATAAGCTGGTAGGGAGCATTCCACCTTAGAGATCTGAGTGGCTGTGAGGAAGGCCTGGGGAGATGTAGAGGAAAATTGAACCAGGCAGAGGGAATTCCAAGCAGAAAGGATTCCAAGCCAGAGCAAACTTAGAGCTTTAGAGAAAATTCAAGAAGGTCCATGTAGAAGAGCAAGAGAGACGAGGCAGAGAGAAGAGGACATGAGGTGGAGAACCAGGGAGGCTTGTGGAGAACCTCATGAGCCATGGAAGGAACTTGAGCACTAACTGATTAACAGTTCAAAAAGTTGCTCTGGCCTGGAGGAGGCTTGTAAATGATGCTGGCGAAACCTCCTTGGGTCCAGCTGAGATGTCTTGTACGATAACAGGAAGACTTGAATGTACCAGGCCCCGGAGCCGACAGAGCTGAGTGCTGCTCTCTGCTCTGCCTCTTACTGGTTGGCTGACTTGGAACCAGTCACCTAGTCCCTCTCAGGCCCAGTTTTCTGTCCTTTTCCAGGGAGAGATACAATTTCTTGTCTCTTCCAGATCTAACATTTGGTGATTCTAAGCTATAAACTATAGTTGTTTCTTAACCTTATGTATTTGTTAGGATAATAACAGAGACCCAAGAACACAGTGGCTCATATGAGGTAGAAGTTTGCTTCTTTCTCCTGTGGTGTTTGACCCAGTAGAAACTGCCAGGGAAGCAAGCAGGCTTACGAGTTCTAGGGTCCTGTCTCCAAAGGTGCAGTCCTCACTGTTGGAGCAGGGTCATGGCCTCATCCAAGTTCCAGTCCATGAGAAGAGAGACACAGGATATCCCAGGCAAGCAATTTCCTCTTAAGTGACACGGAATTTCCACACACCCTTTCTGCTCACATTTCTTAGTGAGAACCTAGTCTTATGTCTCTACCCAGCCCCAAGGGACTCTGGGAAATGTAGTCTCTAATTGGGCTGCTGTGTGCCCACCAAAAAGGTGCGTGCTGTGGAAGAATGGGAGAATGGATTTGGAGGGGCAGCAAGAAGACTGCCACACCGTATTTTTGAAAGATCCCAGAGTATTGTCAAGATACCATAAACTCATAAAATTTCCTAGACCTTTGTAATCAATTTCCTAGGGCTCCTGTAACAAAATGCCACAAATTAGTGGCTTAAAACAACAAAAATGTATTCTCTCACAGTTCTGGATGCTAAAAGTCCAAAACCAAGGTGTCAGCAGGGCCATGCTCCCTCTGAAGGCTCTAGAGAAGAATTTCTGGAAGCCTCTCTCCTAACTTCCAGTAGTTTCTGGCCATCCTTGGCATTCCTTGGCTTATCGCCGCATGACTCCAATTTCTGCCTCCATCTTGACATGACCTTCTCTGTGTATATTCTGTGTCTCTGTATCCCAGTCTCCTTCTTCTTTCTCTTATAAAGACAGCAGCATTCTTACCTCTATCCTATAGAAATTTAAACTACGACTCAGGTGAAGTAACTTGCCTAAAGAGAAATGATTCCAGCGATGGTCACTTAGTGACGGTGATGAAGTCAGGCGTGCAGCCTGGGTCTGCCTGTCTCCAAAACCCTGCTCTTCACATTTCATGGCAATAAGTCCCAGAGACTTCTCAGGGGATAATGACAAAAGGACTCACTCTTGCCTTGAGGGGTTTGTGATCAGTCTCTGAGGCTGCACCTGCTCCATAGAGATCTCCACAAACCCATGGTGCAGATACCTTGTAGTCATCGGCATAAACTGAGCTTCTATCTGGTAGCTAAAGGATCATTGTTTTCCCAGGAGTCAAGAGTCACCCAACATCAGCGTCTAGGTTTCTCAATGATTCTGTGACATTATATAAAACACACTGAACTAAACAAGGCTTATTTTTCAGACCTTTTTCAGCACATGGGTTAGTGGTTTGATTACTATTTTGTCCAGTACCCTCAGACTGTCCATCACCATGAAGCCTTCCCGAAAGATGCCAGCTATGTCATGGAGCTTATACTTCAGACTCAGAAAGAGTTGCCTGGAAAGTATAATGCAGTTAGGAGTTGCCATAGGAAACCAGGTTTCCTAATGGTCACAAAGAGATGATGTTGGAATAATAAGGAAAAAAAACAAAATTAACATTTCCATTCATTATTTCATTTTATCCTCACAGTGACCCTGGGAGGTGGGTATTTTAGCTTTTCTTTCTTAGTCTTAGAATGTTATTTACACAGTTTTATTATAGAAAATTTCGAAAGTAGAGACCAAGAAATGAAAAAAATCATCTGGAATTCCTCCACTCAGAGGTAACCACTCTCATTAATTTGGTGCATATTTTTTAGTCTTTTTTTCTATATAGTTTTATTATTTTATTTTTTCTTCTTTTCACAGAAATGGAGTCATTCTGTACTTTGGGGGTTTGAGGGTTTTTTTGTTTGTTTGTTTGTTTCTCTGAAGACAGCTAGAACGTCTTGCAATGCAATTAAGCTTTCATTAGTTACTGATGGCAGAGTATTTCATTACATAGATATACCATGGTTTATTTAACTCATCCTCTATACTACTGACATTTGGGTGGTTCCTCCCTAACCTTTTGCTGTTGGCAACAATGCTACCATGAAAACCCTGTGTACATCCATAATTACTTCTTAAAGCCTACATTTCTAGCGGTCAAATTACCAGGTGGAAGAAGAAAAGATTTTTTTCCCCTTCTTTAAGAGATGAGGAAACTAAGATTCAGAGAGATTAAGTATCTAGGCCAAATTCACACATCTGGCAAGTGACTGAGCTAAGACTGGAATCGAAGCTTCCCGACTCTAAATCTCATATGGGAAAAGAGTTTATTCATCTGATCTAGTAATTTTCGTACTCGATAAATTCTGTGAATGCAAAGGAAATACCTTGGTGACTACTTTCTTTTCTTGAGTTATCACCTGGCAGCAGCCAATCCAGACAAAACTGCTTAAAATTCTGTCATCAGAGGAGAGGCTACAAAATACATATTTAATTGGAGTTTTCATCTTTTTTCTTTCAAGATGATTAATGTTGGCATTTTTAGAAATCTTTTACAGATCTTTAAATAGTATCCTATATGTTCAGCAATAGTTGAAGACACCTCTCCACTAAAAATAAAGATCAATATTTATTTGATATCCCGTTGGACCCTGTGGCTTTTTTTTAAGATTTATTTATTTATTTTGGAGAGAGAGAGTGCGTGCTGCGGGAGGGGCAGAGGGAGAGGGGAAGCAGACTCCCTGCTGAGTGGGGAGCCTGACATGGGGCTTTGGGGCTCAATCTCATGACCCTGAGATCACAACCTGAGCCCAAACCAAGAGTCGGATACTTAACCAACTGAGCCACGCAGGCTCCCTGGCACCTGGATCCTGTGGCTGTTAGTGTTCACCCTGATTCTGACAGTAGAGCTCATATCCTCAAAATTTAGAACCAAATTCCCATTGTTTGCACTTCAGATTCCCTCTCCTCTCTAGGTGATTTGAGACCTGAGTGAACTCATGGAATTGTCTCCTATTTTGTATACCCCTGGTCTACCCATGCTTGTGCCAATGGGAGCAGATTTTGGTTTTGAGGTGGCTGCAGACTAGGTGAGATTTCTTCAGTCATCACTTGCCTTGACCTGATACTCTCCATGAGGTATGATTTAGGTTGTCTACACAAGGGCAGAATATGTGAAAAGCGTCTGTCGTTCCTGACTTGCTTTGGGGCCACAACTCTATAATCTTCAGGTCATCCTCCTCCAACCAGTTCTGGTAGCTTTGAGTTTGGCGATTGCAACTATAGCCATGTGTTTGACAGCATCCAGGCAAGTCACCTACGGACAGTTCAAGTCCATATTAGTGGCAAAGATAAACAATTTCAATAAATTTCAGAGGTGCAGAAGGTAAAGCACGTCCTGGAAAAGCATGGTGAGAGCTGTTGACTTTTACCTGAACTGAATTATTCACTTGTGAAACTACTCAATTCCAGAAGGCTAAGCTGAAAGTGTTGATGGTTGTCAGTTCACATCTCTGCTCAGAGCTCCAAGAGCAGATTTAAGTCAACTGAGTAATATTTAATGGGTAGCTCCATTTTCAGTATAGAGACTTGATAAAAGGAAATCAATTTGAAAGAACAAGCATTCTTGTCATTCTTACTGTCCTTTAGTGCTAATCATGCATTTGGCACCAGCAAGTCAGAAGAGGAGAAATTACCTCCTTAGGTATGGACTTTTCATAATGCATTAGATAGTAATCTCTAAGGGACAAGATGGATGTTTCCCAAATAAGTTTCGTCTCAAAATTTCGTTCTAGGATAGACTGATGGTGTCTTTATGGTGCTTTTGCTGAGGGACTGGGAATGAGATTTTGTTCTTGGTACTGTTTTGTCAAAGATAAAGGCAGGGCTTGAGAGCGGGTATAGCTCTGGCCTGCCTGCCTAAAATTAGAAGATATTTCTGGGCACAAATGTCAGGAAATATGACCTAGAGATGGAAGGCAATCACACACACACACAATTGTTTTAATTCAAAAAACAGAAGAAAAAAAAATCCTCTTATCAATGTCCATTCTATTTTTCACACTAAAACGGAGATTTTTTTCATGTTGCATAAAGCACCTTGATTGGTAAAAGAGCTGAAATATTATTACCGAAGGAACTCAACCTAGGCTCAAATCAACACAAAAGAAAGCTCACATTAAAGTATTATTTATCTTCATAATTAGTATTTCTAAATGATTTTTAAAGGCTTTTTATGCAATTACAAAATGTTTGATTGTCGTAACATTGCTAATGCTTTGATGCCTTCCGAGTGTTGTCCTTGGTCCCTGCAACCCTGGCACATAATTTATTTCTCTTTTGAGTGAACTCTAAGCATTAGTGTCCATTAAGAATTTTTGAAACAAAGTCCAGAGATTACTTGGAGCACTTTCAGTAATATGTACTGATTATCATTAATAGCTCTTTTGTCCTAGACAAGGACATTGTTTTGTAACATCACTCTGTTTGGTGAGGCCGCATTCGGGCTGTGTTCCTGCTCTTCCTCCTGCATAGATTCTCTCCTGACTGCTTATGGAATGGAGCAAGCTCATAGGACAGCTCAGGATTGGGGGAGGGAGGGCATAGGGCCAACACAAAGTGATAGTTTTTTTCTTTATGAAACAGTTGTTAGCCATTCAAAAACAAGAACAAAACCCCTAAACGCTGGGCTTTGTTTCTTAGCTAGTGTTCATTCACTGCATATAAATTGCTCTTTTAACTACAAGCTTCTTACAATGAGGAAGTCAAAAAGTAGAGGAGGGAGCAAGCAGACCCAGCAGCTTGCAACCTTTGCACTATGCTCGTGGATAATATGGCAGGAAGGAGGTTAACTGTTCCAGATTTTATTTGGAAAGTTCTGCCTGAGCTCTCAAACACTCATTTGCCAGATTCTACATCTTTTTAATGAGCTCATTGCCCTGTTGTGTATGCCTGTGTCCACCTAGGGGATAGCTCTCTTTTTGTCCAGTGCTAAGTGTCTGCTAATAGAAATGTCTTGAGTAGGAAAGAGGCACTCTGCTACATGCCCCAGGTGAATTCTCTCACTGAAACCTTATTATAAACCCAGCACTGAGAATTTTGCCCCTACTTCATGGGTAAGAAAATGGAGACTTAGCAGTTAGGCCATTGGCCCAAGACCTCGCAGCTTAAATAATGGGCATCTTACTTAACTCGTTCACCTTGTGAAGAGGGAGAATAAATCCTGTGAAAGCCTTCAGATCTGGAGCCTCCTTTTCTAGAAATCAAACTGAGAGTTAATGTGTGGGTCTAGTGTAGATGCATGAGTTGGCCAGTTAAAGATTTTGTTAATTATCATTTAGCACATCTCCTCCTCCCTGCCACACAAAGTCACTTGAAATACGGAAACATTGACGTGTTGTTCTGGTTTTTTTTTTTTAGATTTAATTATTTATTTGAGAGAGAGAAAGCACAAACAGGGAGGAGAGGGAGAGGGAGAGGGGGAAGCAGAGCCCCCGCTGAGCAAGGAGCCCAATTCGGGACTCGATCCCAGGACCCTGGGATCATGACCTGAGCCGAAGGCAGACGCTTAACCGACTGAGCCACCCAGGAGCCCCAAGAAACGTTAACATATTTAAAAACAAAAGGAAGAAGAAAAGAAAACTTCACTGCATCTCATTTTAGGTATCCTTTGTTGTGTTTGTTTTTGTTTTTTTTGTATTCTAACACAGAGCTTATCCTCGTGGAAAATATCTGGATCTCAACAACTGTTCTGTTGTATGAAAGAGAATAAGAGAAGGCACACAGGCTGAATAATGGCAAAGTGGTAAAGGCACACCTCTGTAGTTAGGGTCTTGTCTAGAACGCAGGGCCTCCGGAAATGCTAGCTTAGTGATTGGGACGTCTGCGGAGGAGGAAAGTTGCCATTTCTTTTTTTTTTTTTTTTTTAAGATTTTATTTACTTATTTGACACACAGAGAGACAGCTAGAGAGGGAACACAAGCAGGGAGAGTGGGAGAGGGAGAAGCAGGCTTCCCGCAGAGCAGGGAGCCCGATGCGGGGCTCGATCCCAGGACCCTGGGATCATGACCTGAGCTGAAAGCAGACGCTTAACTGACTGAGCCACCCAGGCGCCCTGAAAGTTGCCATTTCTTACCCAAAAAAAAAAAAAAGTTAAACTAAACTTGGTCCCCAGACAATTGCCTAGAAACCAAGAGACAGTAAGAAGTCCATCAAGGAAGTTAATTGGTCCAAGATTTGGCACTAATTGGAAATATCAGATTACAATCCTAAAGTGCTCTGCTCTGTGATAGCTATAACTCTGAAACGACTGATAACCGTGACAGTGATAAATTTGTGGTATTTTCATGACATTTCCTATGCTTTACTTTGAAGCATGGTCGGCTAAATAGAATAAGAGGCACTCTTGCTAGATTAGAAGCCCTCCTTTGAGTAGAGGATTTGTGGAGATTTTTCCTCTTAATTTTAAGGGTATTAATTGACAATTTAAAACTGATGTTCTGGTATTAAATTAGAAATTACTCTTAAAGCGTCACTTGGAAGTGTTTCTCTTCTCTTTTCTCCTCTTTTTCTCCTCTCTCTCTCTCTCTCTCTCTCTCTCTATATATATATATGATCTGGGTGAAATATAAGGAGTCTTGCAACTTTATCAAAAGGTACCATTTTTCTCTAGCCCAGATAATTTTAAAATATCACCCAAAAGAAGTGTAGCTTTTACTTATATAACCTTTTGTGGGTATTGCCTTCTTTCTTCTTTGGTTTTTAAAGGCAAAAAGAAAAAAGTTTCAGGGGGTTACCTTTGATTGTGAGCTACATTAGATTTTGTACAGTGAGAAATAGATCTGGCAGCCTGTTGCTTAAAAAGAGGAGGTTTGGTCTGATAGCTAGAAAGCAGGGCAAGGAGCCCTTGATCAATAAACTAGAAGGGAAATTAAGAAATCATGCAGTTCAACCATCTCATTCTACAGATGAGAAAACTAAGGCCCAGAGAAGTTAAGTGACTTGCCCAAATCAACCAGTGAGTTCACTGTTGGCTCAGGTCACTGAGCCCCGACGCCTCCCCATCACTCTCCCACAGCTCCCTGCCGTCACAGTCTCTGCAGAGAGCATTACTCTGCTTGGTGGCCTGTTTGCAAATCTCAGTGAAAGGATCTTGGTGTTCTTCCCAGTCACTTGGAAGTGAATCAAAACCTTCACAACAGCTGGACTCAGTTTGACACCCTTTGGTGGTGGTGATCAAAGTCCCTTGCCCGTGCTCAACAGCAGCCTAGCTAGCCCACTTGCCAATGAGCAAGTGTCTTCCCTGGATTTCAGAGAGTAAAGACTCCAGTGGAGTTCAGGGTCTAGAACAGCACACACTTTTAGGAACTTGGTTGTCTGTCTCATGCTCCAACAACTAGGAATTTTCAAGTCAGAGCACTTGGTCTGAAAACCAGAGTCCTAGGCCCTACATCAGCGTGAAGCCCAGGGACATCAGGAGTAGCTATGACGTAGCTTTCGGTAGAACATTCTAATTCAGCCTTTGTTAAAATAAGACTGTGCATGTTGCCTGCCCTTTTAACGTTTCACACTTCCCAGTTTGGAAAGCTCTTTACACATCCTGATTTCATTTTAATTTTCACAGGAGACTTTTGAGTATTATCATATTATATACAATTATAAATTCCAGGCCCAGAGAAGTTAAGTCACTTGCCTAAGGCCTCTCAGCCAAGAGTCAGGAAAGCGTATGGGCCACGAATGAAAGCCCAAGTCAGCCTGACTCCAAATTCAGCTATCTTGCGCTGCCTTTAAAAAGTATATTCTTTTCTACTCCTGGGTAGAATTAGAACTGTTTGCCCCTACTAAATACTCATGATAATTTATCTTTAGAAAACTGGTTCTCCAACAAGTCATTATTCAGAGCTTCTGCTCCTGGCGCTGCTGGTAACATTAGCTTTGGATGTGCTAAGGATGACAATGGGCAGTGCATGACTGCTGTGGTCTCATGAAGGAGGCGCTTTCTGGCGGGAAAGACAGGAAGCTTACAACCTCTGAGGGACTGAGAAGAAAGAAGGGAAGACCCACCCCACCCCCAATGAAGGGTGAAGAAATGGCTGCTGGTTGCAAACTAGGGCACACAGGCTTCTCTGTCTGAGGACCGCATTCACCCAAGCCCTGGGGAGGCTCCCTGGTTGGGATAAGACAGGGGACAGGTTTAAATTATTTACTGACTGCTGAGTGATGTGGTCCTGGGAGTAAATCTTTTTTTGAATATTTACTCTTTTCAGAGGCACTATCTATACCAGTGTTTTTAAATATGAGCCATGGATGTGCTTCCAAAAGGATATTAACTTTCCACAGAAAGCTTTTTACTGTGCTAATTAAACTTTCCTGAGCTTCAGTTGACCCATCTGTGAAATGAAGATCTTTCTTTCTTTTCTTTCTTCTTTCTTTCTTCTTTTTCTTTCTTTCTTTCTTTTTTAATTTTTTTTTAGAGAGAGAGAGCAGGGGGCTGCGTAGGAAGGGACAGAGAGAGAGGGAGATAAAGAATCTGAAGCAGGCTCCATGCCCAGCACGGAGACTGACGTTGGATTCAATCTCACAATCCTGGGATTATGACCTGAGCCGAAATCATGAGTCGGACGCTTAACCAACTCAGCCACCCAGGTGCCACTTTTTTTGTTGTTGCTTTGTTTTTTGTCTTTTGCTTTTTTTTTTTTTTTAACACTACTATGGAGTCAGTTACTATGAAGTACCAGAGCTTCTATAGAAAAAGGAGTGACACAAATTCAAGACCTTAGTTTGATCACAAATGTTACTTTTCAGGAGAGGAGGAAGAAGGGGATTCCAAATAAACTTTCTGATCGTTCCATTAAATTTGTCTTTTGTGTGTTCATGTTGTTTTTGTTTGTTTGCTTTTTTGGGGTAATAGAATTTTGTCTTCATAATGGCTATGAAGTAAAAACAGTAATTAAATATGCATAGTCCTGTCTCCATAATTAGAAATAATGCATTTTTTATTAAAAAAATATTGCTTTCAGGAGAGGGATGTGTTTTTTAAGCCTTTCTCCATAAAAATGTGCTATTAATTTATTTTATATTCTTCACTGTATACAATAGATATAGTTTACATTTTATTTGTATGGGTTAGGGTTGCCAGATAAAATACAGGATGCTCAGTTAAATTTGAATTTCGGATACACAGCAGAGTAGTAGCTGAACTTCAAATTTAACTGGCATCCCGCATTTCATCTGCTAAATCTGGCCACTTTTATGTGGGTATATCCCCCAGTTGTTTGTATCGATCCCTGAGTGGCCGCTGACCGAAACTGGGGGACTAGATTGGCACTGATGCTGGCTGGGGTCGTGCTTGCTCCTGGAGACAGACGTGAGTGGTTTTAGCTCTGTGCTACTGTGATCTCAAAGATCAGGCAGCTTTCCTGGAAAGATTTTCAGAATCTATTATCAGTGTAATCATCATGAAAATATTTGATGAGAACACTGCCTCACGCTGTATAATAAATTTAAGTAGAAAAGTCAAAGCAGTGGTATTTTCATCAGGGCTTTGGATGTCAGGAGAAAATAGTTCCACACTCAGCGAATATAGATAGGTCTGTTTTGGGCTGTGTTAAATCCAATTGTGTGGAGGTTCTGAATAATCAGGAGTGACAGCATAAGCACTTTCTCTTCAAAGTGATTTTACAGAAAGCATTATTTCCTAAGGAAAGTACACATATAGCCCTCATAATGCTGAAAGAGCACTAATGTATCAATTTATTGGTGCTGGTGTCATGAGCTGGAGTTGCGAATTGTATTCGGATTTTAAACTTTACTCACAGTTGCTGTTGGGGGAAGCTCCCTTCCCATGATAAAGCTTATTTCAAAAAAATTCTAGAACATTTTTTGTAGTTCCCGTGTGAGAGAGCCTTCAAGGCTCTTTGCAAAAGGTTCTAACTTCACTTTGAGAAGCCAACTCAAACATGATGAAAAACAATAGTTTAGTTTTCCTCAATAAAAAGGGGGGGAAAAAAAGAATTTGAGTTGGGCTATGTAATTTCAGCTTCCCTAAATAAGCCCTTTGGAAAGTTGTGGGGGGGAGCAAGTGTGTGATTTTGGTCTTGGCACACAACTTTGGAATTAACTTTTTCTTTTTTTTTTTTTATGTCTACCATGGATTTTCATAACGGATTTCTTCCCTGTACGATTTGTTCCATAGCTAAGTAATGGGTCTGATGTGGGTGCCAAATTTTTCAACAACTTTTCAACAACTACTTTCCAGAGGAGGGTTAAATAGTTCTCTTAATAACTTGAAAGAAAAAAATTTCAAGGTTTACCACAGTTCTTAGTCACAGGCTAAATGTTTTCAAGAGTTGTATTACTTTGAGCCTATTTAGTCTCAAGAATATCCCCTAAGAAGAACAGAGCATAAAGAGTTCAAAATGGAGTCCTTCTGAAACAGAGATAACACTGTTAACACTGGAGTGTGTGTTCGTGTTATCCTTCTGTGGTCTTATGTGCCGAATCTTGCTTAGTCCCATTCATCTGTCACCTGCTCTCCGTAAATCATCTTGGAAGCAGCAAGGGTGCTGACTCATGAATCCCTCGTGTTTTTGTGCAGCGTGTGTTCATTTTGGTACCATCCGCAGAGAAGTAACAGCCATACCCCTTCTGACTTTAATGAGTATGGACAGATAGGTACATTTTGTGGATGTTCTTTCCTTCACCATAAAAAGTTATGCCTTATGTGAGCAGGCAGTCATTTTCCATAAAAAGTTAACCCAGAATCAATGGCCATAGCAAATTAATTGCTCTGTTGCTCAACTCACTCTTGTCTGAGTAGGTTGGCATCACTCTCTTGTGTTTTAAATCTTCCCCGCTCTGCCTATAAACATGATCATCTCCCCTATTTAAAATGAAAATGGAGAGGCTTCTCTCACCCTGTTTAATTACTGTCCGTGCTGCTGCTTTTCACCCCATAACCTCTTAAACCCATAGGCGGTGTTTACCATCACTGTCACTCCCGGTTCTGTCGTTCTGGGGTAGGTCCAGTGGCCCTGCCAGGTACGACTGAGACTAACCTGGCCACTGCATCGCCGTCTGAGCAAATGCACTCCTGAGTACACTGTGAATGACATGCATTCCGAGAAGCACACACAGGACACTTTCTTACCTTTGTCATTATTTCTTCTCTTCTAGGTATCTCAGTAACGAAGAAGACACATACATGTAAGTAATGCATTTTATTTTTTATCCAAAGTTTTCTGAAGAGTTGGAATTCGCATATGTCTGGCTGCTGTGACCCTTCAAGTATAAACTAATGTTTCAGCTGTGATCCATGGTCAACAGAGGTCATACTTCTCTACCTGTAGTGGTCGGAAGTGGTACATCTCCACCTGTTTGTACTGAGTGTGTGTTAAAGAGAGTCTAGACGTAGTCTGATGAATTCTAGTGATTCAAGTCATTAGTCTTTAGAAAAAAGTCATAAAACCTAGTCAGGAGGATCAATTAATTACTTACTGATCACCCCTATTCTGGATCCTTCTTAGAAGAGCTGGTATGTTTCTAGGAAACATCACCTTGATTTCTTTTAAACTTTGGTCTCCTTTTCCTCACCACTAGTTCACGATTTAGGCCGTTTTGTACTTGTGTCTGTGCGCAGAGATACTGACTGGGAATCTAGGTGCTGTCGCTCGACCATGAGTGTGGCCCACGAGGGCCCTGGTAAATGGCATCGGTAGTTTGATGTGGAAATGTGCGCTGGATTTACACTCTGTATTCATTCCCACTTCTCAGGTTCAACTGCTTTCATCAGTTGCCTTCATTCGAACTACACCATAAGTTTACAAACTCACGTCAACGTAAAGTGTTGTGATTTTGCAATCTGAGCAATAATGTTTGACTGTGCTTTGAACCTCAGGATGAAACTAATCCGTCATTGATGCAGGCAGTCAACTTTCACTGTACTTGACCAGCATATTTAGACCTTGAATTAATAGTGTCATTAGAATTCGATAACTATTTTAGACCACAGATATGTGCTACCCATGAGATGTGTTTGGGCATCCTTCTAAGGCAAGCAGTGGAGATATTTATGGCACAATTTAGGGCCGACAAAGATGTGTCCCCAAATTTTTCCTAATTATGCTTTTAAAATTTTTGGTTTCATGTGAAACATTTGGGGGAAAAAATCTGTGTAACATCAAAGTAGTTTATCTTGTGCCTCAGTTGATTCTTGAAATCTGCTCTTGGGCTTGTCTGTCTGTCTATCTGTATTTGTAGCAAACAAAAAAGCAAAAAAAAACAACAAAAAAACAAACAAACAAACAAAAAAAACCCACCCCACCAAATTCAATGGTGGCCTGACTTTTAGGGCCCAGTCCTGCAGTTTCTCCACCTGGCTCTCCCATGGGCTTCAATGGAATGTTTGTTTGAGGAAAGAAGTAAAGGTCAGGCCCGTAACGGACACATGATCAGGACAGCACCTCCATCTCCGAATGCACAGTTCCCGTTGGCTGTCCCTCCATCACGGTAGTCTGTGGCCCTTAGCTTTTTGGGGGTTGTTTTGTCGTCGTTGTTGTTGTTGTTCTTGCTGTTGTCGGTGCATAATTGAGCTCATGATGACTGAGAGATTGACAGTGCAGGAGACTGAAGTCCTCTGTATATCCGCAGGGCAGGCATGGTACAGAGCGCTTCCTTGCACAGCCTTGCCCATGAGCTCGTCCCTGGCCTGGAGGGACCCACTCTAGAGGTGGTAAGTAATTCAGTCTTTCTGCTAGCTCAGTCCTGGGCCTCTCCCAAACAGGAGCGGATGATTGTGCCTACTGTTTATGGTGGTTTGGGGTATGGACTCCTGGCCACCTGGCAATACACAGAAAGCCACTGACTATTTGCATTATGACTTGGCTCTTGGATGAGTGGATAAAACCACTAGTTCAACTCCATTGGATACAAAGAGTGCCCCTCAACTAATAAGACAGAGACCAGAGATGTTAGTAAATATATAGACCATCCATCCATGAGGACCTTCAAGGAATTGTCATCCCTGAGAATAATTTCATTGGCCTATTGCAGAAATAATAACTCGTGGTCAGATTTAAATTCATGGAAGGATTTGGATGGCAGCACGGGAGTGGTAACTAGTGAAGAAAAGCTGGTGTTCCAGTAAGAGGCAATATAACCAGGTTGGCCTTACAACGAAGGCTTAACTTAACCCCATCAGATATACCTGCTTTAAAACGAAATCAAGATATAGCCAGAGTGGGTAGATTTTGATTGCCTTTCTAACTATGGAAATCAGCAGGAAAATTCTTAGACATTAAGCATCAAGTAAATGTAGACAGACTTCAAATAAAGCTCGCTTTATGTAATTCAAATATTAAACTGACAAAAAGAGATCAGAAATCACCTGGGGTTTTTTTGTTGATGTTTACTTTCATGATTTAGGGGAGAGGGCCCATGATAAAACAGACCAATGACAAGTTAGGAAGAATAGGAACCGAACGGAGAGTTGACACAAAACTTTGCACATGCCACGGAGAAATTGAATTGTCCAAGTTGTTAGTGAAAGTCTTCTATGCCACTTAAATGTGGAGATTGTTTTTGTCACCCAACTTAGCAGACAACCCATCATATTTCTGATCTTAACATCTCTACAGGGCCTACAACTTGTGAGAAGGAAGAAAATCAATCAGTTCTTTCTCCCATAACAGTCACCCAAATGACTTCTTCTTTAGCATCTGTCAGATTTTTCTTGAAAACCAAACTGTCCTACCTTGCCTGTAAGTTTTCTTAAGAGCTTAAATTCCAGCTCCTCTTAAAGCATCTTAACATCTGTTCTTCAAAAAGGTTCACTATCAGTGAAGTGTGTGAATTCATTTTTGTACTGTCTCAAGACTTCCATTTTTAGCCAGAGTTCTGGAAACCTTGGTCAAGGCTTGACTACATAATCATCGACAGCTAAAGTCACCCTGCATTAGCAATTTCAATCTGGGTTTCCTAACTGGCCTCACAGAGCGATGGTTCAACTTACAAATTAACATGTACAGTTGCAGAATATATTATTAGACCAGAGTGTCAGCTCACAGGTACACCAGTCAGACGTGCAAGAACCACAAAATGAACCTGAAGAGATGTGACACCTGATAATATTTTAGGCCACCTTGTTATCTAGAAGGCATAGGTATTGCTTCTTAAAAAAAAATAATAAATAATAAATAAATAAAAATGCTTTGGGTGAGCTGAGCCAGAAATTCCCAGGAAAGGAAATCTGATTCGTAGCTTCAGAGGAATTCACAAGCGTGGTCTTTGGAGAAGTCAGATTCTCCTGAGTTCCTGAGAAGGGCACTGGTGGTGTTTGTCATTAACTTTACTTGGCTGGTGGGGGAAGGCAAAGCTTTGAGGCTTCTAGTACAAAGTCATCGTGACCAAATTGGTCAGAGAATGCTTTCATTTGTGATGTTCTTCAATTGGTGATAGGAAACGTTGCTGTTGGTTTTGGTATGTGAACAGAAAAGGAGGTTTTTACTTGTGGGATAGGGACCTATCAGATAAATTTTACACTGGGTGGTGTAGAATTTCAGTTTAATCTTTGTGGTGATTATACAACCCCTGTATTTGGTTGGACACTTTAAAGATGGGTGTTTCACAAGTTTTTTCTGGTGTCTTTCCTGCTGAAATGGTACCATGCTGGATAAGTATCTTTTTCATGGCATCAACGGCTGATTTGGTTTTTATTATTTGCCAAGGACAACTGGTCATTTGCCCCTGACTTTTTAATCTCATTCTACTTGGATAGTTCCGCATACACTAAAATGTTAGAATGTGACAGATTTGGAGGTGAAAAAGTAACAAATGCAACAGATCCTCTTAGCTCTTTCCAGCTACTGGGAAGTTTAGCATCATGGAGTCATAACCTTAGGGTATATATCAGCCAACCACCACAGTGTAGACCCAAAAGATACCAGGTAGGCTCCTGGATAGTTTCCAGAGGCAACAGATCCTTGTCATGTCCTCCTGTTCTCATCCATGTTTCTATTCTTTATTCTTCCTGTGTAAGCCTGTTCTGCTTGCTTTCTTCTACACTCAGAACAGGCACTTACACATGCCTGAAAATTGCAGGGAACTCAGTAAAGCGCCAGGAAAATGTATCAGTTTAATCCGATTTAATGTCAGCTTTCCCCAGTAAATAACAAAGTAAAATATGCTTCTGAGTCTTCTGAAATATTTTAATTTTAACATGAATAGCCATTAAAGGCAATTTAGTACATTTTCAAATGTTTGTTTGCAGTAGGCTAATACCTAACATATAAAATTAAAGCACTATATTATTTGTGAAGAGAGTTTAGTTCTCAATAGTAAAAATATTTTAGTACAAATCAGAATATTTCCTTGAGAAATAATCCTTTGTATCTGTAAAAAGAAAAAGTGTTTATTGCAGTCATTTAAAGTGGAATAGGTTAATGTATTCACTTTTCACCCTTAGAGACTTGGTTTTGAATTTGACTTAGAGAAAATTAGTTTTGAGGCCTCAACCTCCTCTCCTTAGGCATTTGTTGGTATCACAAAACCAACCCAACAATTTGTCACGATTGTTGCCATTTACTCCGGAGGTCCAAGAACTAACATAACCCTATTTTCTCGCTTTCTTTTCTTGTCCTTGAGGCCATTCCTTTTGATTGTAGACTCTTAACACCAAACTTGGGGCTCACCCACACTATTTTCACAGTCCAGGAAAACTCAGGAACCATTCTTGGCAAAGCTAATGGAAGGTGCTTTGGTTATATAGTTAATAGGTTGCCGTGACAACCCATGTGATTCATGGTGTGACTCACCGCAAGGATAATTTCAATTGCTGCTGGCAGGGTGTATCATTAGGACGGGCCTGAGAAGAAGCTACACTGAACTTCTCTTAGTAGGCTTTCATCCAGATTCCATCTACCCATTGAGAAACAGAAAAGGGGATAACCCAGTGCTCACAAAGTAGCCAGAGGATTTATTTCTTACTCAGGCTTCCTGAGGCTACTGGCCATCCCAGACATAAAGCTTACTGCTGATGGTACATGACCAAAGATAGATGCTGGCCTCTTAGAGGGCTAACCGATGGACAACTGTTTACTGAGGACCTACTATGTGCCAACAGGTTCTTTGCTCTCAAGGACCTTACAGACTAGGTTGAAGGTGGGGCCCCGGGTGGGGCCCGGGTGAGTGGGGTGATATAGTCACTGAAAACACGAATGCCTCGTGTACCATTTCCAGAAGATTCAGCTCACAACTGGAAAGCAGACTAAGCTGGCAGTGTGGGAGAGGAGAAAAAAATTAGATGATCCAGGATTCTGGTACTGTGATCCAGGCATACAGCAGGATGAAAGGAAAGGGAAAGATTTAACCCTGGGTGCTGAACGTTCTCCCTGCTGCTCATCTCCCATTCTCACCCAGAGTCACACCTGTTTAGTCCCTTCAAGATCAACCAGCCCAAGGAAGTAAAAAATCCCTCATACTGCCTGAAAATGTTTGCCTTGTTTAGACTCAGCCTGTGTGACTACAGCCAACACTGCCTGAGCTTAACAAGATTTCTGTCTCATCATATTAAGATAGAAATGGACTGCACTTGGCCCTGCCACTCAGTTCTTCCAAGGTAGAAGATTTGCATAGCCTGAAAACCCACAGTTCATTCCATTAAAAAAAAAAAAAAAAAAAAAAGCCCAGAATATGTAGTTAAGCGTTTCCATCAGAACATCCAGTTGATTCAAGTTTGCTCTGTTAGTAGGACATCAGATCCATGAATTGAATTTGGAAAAGTATTTGTTTTCCCATTTTGTAACACAAGTTCAAAAGGGTGTATTGATCACTAGGAGGGAGAAAACACAAGTGCCTAGCCTATCGGGTGCTGGCATGTACTTGATAGATGATATATTTAGTAAAACTCTTACACATGGTTGGGTCGATCTTTAAAGAAGACTGGGTGTCTGTCACAGAGTCTCGCATTACTTTTGGTTCAGTGATGGCAGGAATCTAGGATAGGAGGAGAAGTACCAGGAGATAGGAACTGCCACCCCTGAGCGGTTAATTCTAATAGTCCAGGTGCTCTGTTTAGTGCTTTACATGCATTATCTCATGTCATCTTCTCATCAGCTCCGTGAGCCTTGTACTACCTGCATCCTCATTTTGGATGAGACTATTTATCTGAGAGATCAGCAACTTAAAGAACTGAAAACACTGGCAAATTCATCCAGCTGGTGTTGGGCAGAGCCGGGACTCAGAGTCGATTGACTCCTTGCACACACAGAAGCACCACACCATTCTCTCCAATCTCAACATGACGCAATGTTGTGGAGCACTTACAAAGTGCTAAATGCTTTTCTGAGCACTTCCTAAGTGTTCGTTTATTTCATCTTTACCGCAATCTTGTCAGGTAGATCTCGCTGCTGTCTCCACTCTCCAGGTGGAAACTGAGGCCCAGGAGCCTATAGCTAGCTAGGATGGGATGGAGCCAGGATTGACAGCCACTCCATAGAGCCTAAATGCTGCTACAGTACCAAATGTCATTCCTTAGAGTGGTCCTTCTACTCTAAACTATAGGGAGAAAGTCAAGTGTAACCGTCATTCCTGCAACTGATTCAGGTTCTTTAAACTTAGGACTATTTTACCTATAAAGGCTTCTAAGCTTGGTGAACCAACTGACTATAGAAAAGGGGGTTGTGGGGATGCCTGCGTGGCTCAGTCGTTAAGCCTCTGCCTTCAGCTCAGGTCATGATCCCAGGGTCCTGGGATTGAGCCCTGCATCGGGCTCCCTGCTCTGCAGGAGGCCTGCTTCTCCCTCTCCCACTCCCCCTGCTTGTGTTCCCTCTTTCGCTGTGTCTCTCTCTGTCAAAAAATAAATGCAATCTTAAAAAAAAAAAAAACTATATGAAAAAATTCACTTAAATTAAGTCGTCTGCATAAAACCATGCCGCCTTCTTACTTTAAAATGATCATTACTTCTCTTTTTTAACCATCTAACCTAACTTATCAAAGAACCAGCATCCATTTAATATCATTGTTCATACAACTCAACTGATTCCATAATAAAATAGTTCAAAATGGTTCCTTTTGCTTTCCAGATAGTTCTGTCCCCTACACTAGTAGTAATGTATATTTCTTATAGCATGAATCCGTTTTCACTGCCACAAAGTCTTTAATGGACTTTGATGACATTTGTAACAAATTTGTGCATTATTCTTTTGTGAGACCATCTTGATAATTTGTGTATAACTTTCATTGCCACTAAGAGGTAGTATGATTCAGGATACTGTGGTTTCTCTGAACCCCAACCAAAAACAAACAAAACCATGAAAGTAAAAAGAATGCCTAGGGAGTTGAAATATGTATCAAAAGCATACATAAGAGAATTAAACATCTAGGTTTTGAGTATGCTTATGCATGCCTGAATTTAGCCTTAGATTTACAGTTATATCAGCTTCTCTCTTTATTGGGATCTGTGTCCAAAGGCATAAAAATGTAGGAAAAACGGAGATGCCAATGTGTTTGAAATATGAAGAAAGTTATTGTTTTACATTAACTTTTTTTATAAATTACACAAATTTTTTATAGTAACTCTGTCAGCTACGCTGCCAGGAAGTTAGTATATTTGTAGTCACATGGTCCCCTTTGATTATAATTGATGTCCATATCTGCATGTTATGGTAACTGAGGTTTTTATTTCCAAGCTATTTGATTACCCTTTTTCCTGGATTCCCCACAGTGGAATGTTCTCCACTCACTCCACCTCCACCTTTGAGTAAACATTTATCCTATGCAAGAGTGATAACTTTTTCCTTTGTTTGACTTGTTGATCTCCTAGGCATTCACTATAGCTCCTAATGTCTTAAGTAGTTAACAGCCAAGCATAATGATTAGAAGGCATATTGAGGAATAGAAAATGCTAGGATATGCAGGATTAAGCTTCAGATTCAGTGAAAGAGACTTACTCTGTAAATCTTTTATTTTAAGTGTTTTGTAGGAGAGAGGGAGGGGATTGTATGGTAGGTAATCCAGATCCCTGTAATACTGAGATCCGAGGAAGGAAAGCTGGAAAGCAGACCACAGCCACTCCCTGGAGGAAGAGCATGGGGATGGGAGTCAGACAGATCTTGTTCACTTGAGATTTCTAATCCCTACTCTGTGCCTGGCACTGCGTTAGGCACAGGGTGGTATAGAAAGTTTAACTCCTAACCCTCATTCTCCAATAGATTATTCTGCATCTGAGGAGAAAGGACAAACCCCCTCGAGGAAATTTCTGTAATGACGGAATTGCAGGAAAATGCAGGGTTATGATGCAAGTTGGAGCTGGGGATGCTGGTGTTGAGCTAAGCTTGGTCTAGAAGGGTAGCAAGGATTAGGTGTGATCAGGTAGACCAAGGAGTGTTTGGGGGATTATTGTGTAGACCTGTCTAACTAGAATAGAGTATTAACAAGGAAAAGGAAGGACAAGAAGAGCGGAGATAAGGTTTCGGCTTTATCTCAGAACCAGTGGGGAGCCACAGAATGTGTGTGAAAAATACACTGACCTTTAAATAATGCTTTTATTGCCACGGTCATTTAGTGAGTGTTACATAAAGCAGATGTTCCTGTACTTCAGTCCCTTTTCCGAAATCAGAAAGAATTCTTATCCTTAGATAGAGGTTCTTCTCTGGCCTTTCCTCTGATCAACTATGTAGCAAAAGTGCTTATGGAGCAGGAAAGATCTAGTCCAAAAAGGGAAGGCTGTTCTGATTATTAAAGAGAAAGAGTGTTTTACTTTTTCTCCATCTTCCCAGGTTTAAGGTCTAATTGTAAGACCAGTTCTTGCCGTTTCGTCGAAATCAGAAGAAAGAAATAAGCTTGAAAAATACATATGCACTTCGAATTGCGTGGCTAATGGTCCTCCTGGCTTTCTTTCATTCCTGCTGTGAATTGGCTGGAAGCTACTGTAATACACCAGGAGCTGAAGTCTTTCCAACCCTTTTTAACTCGGCTGCACGCAGCTGTGTAAAAATTTGAACCCCAAATTCCAAATCTTGCTCACCCCTTAGGTAGGCAAAGTACACTGTGTTGACTATTATTTTGTTCATCAGCACGAAGAATCTTTTCCCTCACGTAGCTGGACAGTACAGTAAGGGGATAATTATACTTCCTTTTTCTCCTTGTTAGGATTTCTTAATTTTCCAAGAATGAGTCCCTATCGTTTCAGGTAAAGAACGCGAAGATCCAGATGAGGCCTTGTCATTGGCTGCCTGTTCACAAAAGTCCTCTGTATATAACGAACTATATCACGCTAACTTAGCTGTCTCTCTTACATGGTGTCTTTTTGTGTCGACAAAACTGAAAATCCACTTTCCCTCACCAAGTCGGGGCGTCGGGATAATTGATTGTTACCAGTCTCTGCTGTTAGTAGACAAGATAACACCAGTGCCTCTGGAGAACGGGCGAAAACTAAACTCTGTCCCCCGAGGCCAATGAAATAGCTGTTTGGTCCCTTGTGTGAAACTTCCTAATAACTTAACTGGGCAGCCTCTGGGTCCCTGGAGGGTTTCTCCACAAGAGTATTCCCTCTCTTTGTTAAGATTGCTTATTAAAAATGATTTTATAATGAAGTTGCCTCAAATAGCAGCTCTTTTCCTGGTTGTCCTTGAAGCTGTGGTGAAGAATCTTAGAGACAACTGTCTAGGGTTTTCCTCCTTGTTAAAAACTTCTCTCTTACCACTGTTACTCTTGATTTTTTAAGGAGACAAAGTCTAACTGACACAAGTCCCTCTCCGGTTGATTATGTCGCTTAAAACCCAGTGCAAGGCATTATTGGTAGTTAAGCTTGTCATTCCGGGCTCAGGAATCGAACTGATCTGCATGGATGGAGGACATTTAAGTCTGTGGTGGGAACAAGGCTGTCGGGCTTCCCCGCAAGAGCGGCGGCTAGGGAATGCGATTGCTAACTCTGCCCCAGACTCCATCAAAACAGTGACTTCCAATTATTTTCTCTCTTTGGTCCTGGATTTCTCCAATCTGCAAACTAACGGGTTTCCTGCCATGAGGGACTATCATGAAGAGCAATCAAATAATAAAAAAATTAGTATTGCATTCCTTGCTATCCAGGCACTGTATAGATTCAGACTTCTAACAAATGTGGGCAAGTAGGAGAAAAATCAATTTTTTTGTTGTCCATATCATCAGCTTGACTTTTGGGCTTGAAGAGGCTTCAATATGCTGGTATATTTATTGACTTATTTATTTTTAAAGATTTTATTTATTTATTTGAGAGCGAGAGAGAGAGCAAGAGAGAGCACGAGCAGGGGGTGGGGAGAGGGAGAAGCAGACTCCCCTCTGAGCAGGGAGCCCGATGTGGGACTCGATCCCGGAACCCCCGGGATCATGATCTGAGCCGAAGGCAGACGCTTAACCTTCTGAGCCACCCAGGCACCCCTGTGCTGGTGTATTTAATATAAAGAATGATAAAGCAGATGTCAACAGGGCTTACCATTGGAAACATCTACTTCAGACTTGGTGTCCCAGTGGTCAGGTGACTCAGGAAACAGCAAAACATATAAAGTTGTTAGTGACAGATTCAGCTTGAAATATTTTTCTAACTTTAGAGCTTGTCAGACAGTAAATCCACAGAGCAGAGTATTCCAGATGCAGCTTGGCACTCCTTTTGCTCTGCAGTGTGAATATAGTACACCAATAGTACGAGGGACCACTGTGAATCTTTTAGTGGCGAGATCAGTGTGGTCTAGCTGTGCTAAGAATTATGGTGTGCTAAGTTGTGCTAAGAACATGCCTTGGCTAAACGCTGTTCTCTAAGACCAGGTGTAGTAGAAAACACTACCTTTCTATGCAGCGATTCCTGCTCCCTCCTTTCTCAAATAAAAAGAAAAGAAACAGAAAGACTATGACCTGCTCTGGAATCCCACTGCCAGCAGGATCTTCTTATTCCACCTCCCTAGTAACCTTCTAGTGCGTTCCAGTACCTGAGGAGTCTACATTTCTTAGTATGGCACTCAAGGGCCTTTACAGTCTGGTCTTAATCTTTCTACTGCTCATTCCCTGACTTCTATGCTGGCAGTTTCTACAAGATTATACATGGGCATACCTCAGTGCCTTTGCTTCGGTTGTATCTTGTTTGTCCTGGAATGCCCTTCACCGACTTTTGCACCTGTAGAATTCTTACTGCTCCACCAAAGGCCAACACAAATAGCATCTGCCATGCAAAGCCTTCTCCAGCCACCTCCCCTTGTTAAACTGTTACTGCAGCTTCTCTGCCCCCACAGCACATGGTTCAGGTGACAGTACAGAAAGTATATTGTAGAATAGTTGTTGTTTATGTAGCTTTGTCCTAGATATGCTTTAATTATCTTTCTATCCCTTAAGCTTAGCAGAATGATTGGTATCTACTATGTGTTCAATTAATATCGGTAGATTTTAAATAAGAGTGTGTGTGTGTGTGTGTGTGTGTACGTGCACAATTTTATGACCTCACATTCTTCTTGCAAATTTGAGTCTAGGGAAAAACAATAATCTTTTCATTGTTAACAGCTAAAAGGAAGAACAGGTATTTAATATTTGAAATTATCTTGTGAGATTTGTTCTATATTATTTTGGAAACCAATACTGCATCTCAAAGGGCTTCTTAATGTCTGGCAACTTACCCTATGTATCTGGAGTCTCAATTTTAGGACTGATTGCTTTAAAGTTTCTTTTTGCAGATTTAAGACAGCATCTCATCCAGAAGGCTTAAGAATACTTGCTTTTATTCTAAGATGAAGAACGTGTTATTTTTCTGAGTGACCTCTTAAACACCAATTGTCTGCCTTATCAATACAAGATTTTATAAACTAGATAATCAAATCTACAGAGTGAAAAAGAAAGAGACATTTTCAGTTACCATTGGCATCTATTTAAAGGCAAAGGAGGGGGCACCAGTGGCTCAGTTGGTTAAGCGTCCAACTCGTGATTTTTGGCTCAGGTCATAATCTCATGGGTGCTCGGATCCAGCCCTGCATCGGGCTCTGTGCTCAGTGGGGAGTCCGTTTGAGATTCTCCTTCTCCCTCTGCCCCTACCCCCACATACTCATGCTCTCTTTCTCTCTCTCTAAAATAAATAAATAAAGGCACAGGAGAAAACTACCTATGAGAGAAAAAATTTGGCCAATCTCTCCACAAATGGAGAGTATATTCTGTCAAGGAAAATATCCTGTATTTGTCTGGTCTGGAGAGGGAAAAGTGATCGTAATATGTTAAACAATTTGGGAAGTAGATGTTTTGGTAATCCTAGATTACTTACTGAGTCTTAAGGTAAATTCTGGGGAAATAAATGGCATTTATTTGTTCAAAGTCAGAGCATGTGACATTGCTATGTTTGTCTGGTCTGGAATGTAAGTGTGTTTCCTTAACTTAGCAGGGACCGATGATTTCAAAACTCTGGCCCGCTTCAGAAGTAGCTGCTCACAACCATGGTTTCTGTCTGCTTTTCCTTGGAATCCTCTGCCTTTTAAGCTTTATGAGCGGTTTCTTGCCTTCTTTTGTTTGTAACTATTTCTTGAGTCAAAACAAGAGGAGCCAAATTATCCCCTGCAGTATCAATTCCGTGAGTGGAAACCTTGCTTATAAATGAGAGGATGAGAGGTGACCCAATAAAAGAATCTATTTTTATTTTAATTTTAATTTATTTCCTGGTGGCCCTTTATGCCTCCTTAGGCAATGACCTAACCAATTCTATCTTAACACTGATTTTTTTTTCCTTCCAAGGTCAAAAAGCACTTTGGAATTATTGTAAGAGGAGACTAAATGTTTTCTTGCCTCTAATGGAAAGTCCATCCCTTCATAGGAAATGTGAAGTCTGGCTTTCTCAGCTTCACACTCATTCTGTCGTGAGGCTTCTATCAGCAAGCTAAAGGAGACCAGGAGGAAGGAAGAAGATCTTTGATTTCTGATGGAAACACCATCTCTTGTGGCCTCTTTCATCCCTCTCCTTTCTCAGATGGGAGTCTTTAATAACGCAGTGAGAGGAGTGGTCTTCCTTTTTGTGCTGCAGTTTCGCACAGCCAAGTGCAATCAAAGTCGAAACTGTCCTAGAAGGCATTCAACCTGTGGTTCTCCAGGTTGGACAAGGGAAAACTGTCACACTGTCACACATAGATCCATGCCCTCACACTCCCCACCCCCCTACCCCCACCACACACACTCACACAAAAGAGTTCTGACTGATATCTCTAAATCAAAGAACTTTCCATGGCCTGATTTGTGGAAGTTACCTAATCCTGCCTATAACTGGGGTGATTTGAGAGATGGGAAAATGTTCTCATTTTCATTATGGGAGTCACTGGGGGACCGTATCATTGAGAAGAATATGCGTTTATTGCCCTAAGTTGCTTTACCTGAGATGCTACTGGTATGTTTCACTTAAGTTAAATTTCTAATGAACAAAATGACCAATGTGGGTCCCATTCTCAGAGATTCTCCTTGTGCTTAAGGTACTCTTTAATGGTCAGAGTTTTACTTACAAGGAAAAATTCTAGAGGGTTGAGTTAATATGCCCCCGAAACACAGAAAAGCCAACTTCTAACATTCTGCATATGGTCAAAGGATCTACACACTGTCCATGACTTGTCTATAGTCATACAATAGTAAAACGTCATCACAAAGTTCCTTACGTTGTATGATCACCATTAAGTGAGCTCACCTGGTCATGTCAACCTAGAAAACTTCTGGAACCAACCCTCTTGGCATAAAGGCCAGGCTGGGTCTACGTCACACCAAATAAAGTTCTACCATATTCTCATCTAAAATTCATCATGATTCCCAACTTGTCACCCCCACCTTTAAATAAATGGGTAGCTTAGATTGGGTTCCCCAGAGAGTAGACTCTGAGATGTGCATATAGGAAGTTGATTGGGGAGTGCTCTTAGGAACAACACTGTAAGGGGTGAAGGAAGCTGGATTGGGCAGGAGAAACTGACCTGTCATGCAGCTGCAGCCTGAGTTCAGGAGATGCCGCAGGGAGATGAGAAGCAGGGGTAACCCTTGAGAGATGTCCTAAATTGAGGCAAGGGGACTGGATATTTTACCCTACATCAACCAGCCACGGGATGCCAGCCGCCCACAGGGAGGGGCTTAACAGTTGGGCAAGGCAATTTCCCCTTTGCTGAAAGCAAGTCTCGGGTGTGAGCCATTGGCAGTCAACACTCCGGGGCCCAAGGAGAATAAGGGCCTCGATCCTGGAGGGAGGAAGGGATCTGGGTGGCACACCACAGTATCACTATAGGGGGGCCAAAATAGACATGAAATTTAACTTTTGTGGAAAACATGTTTGCTGTATTTGAAATGACACACATTTTATTGCTTAGCTAGGATGTAAACTAATAAAATAAATGCTTGGCCTCAGCATTATAGTATACCAGAATTGCAAATGCTAAAGAAAAAAAATTGTGCTTTTTTGTTGTTGTTGTTGTTTTTTCCTGTTGAATAAGGCTCTTCGTTAGAATTTCTGGTCCTGGATGTGTGCATTATAAATCATATGCTTGTACAATTCCACGTAATGTTTTATTTTTCCATGCATGGACATTCCAGAGAGTTAACACATTTTTCTCAATTATAAAAATAACACATTTCCAACTCTCTCAGCTCATGTAAAATGTATTCATATAGTAACAAAGAGGATGCCTGCAAAGAACTAGTTATACATATTATATGTTACTTTTCAGATTTTGACAGTTGACTCCTGTCTTACATTTGAGATACAGTGTCTGATGTATTTTTTTTTTTATTTTTTTTTTTAAAGATTTTATTTATTTATTTGACAGAGATAGAGAGCACAAGTAGGCAGAGAGGCAGGCAGAGGGAGAGGGAGAAGCAGGCTCCCCGCTGAGCAAGGAGCCCGACGTGGGGCTTGATCCCAGGACCCTGGGATCATGACCGGAGACGAAGGCAGCCGCTTAACCAACTGAGCTACCCAGGTGCCCCGTCTGATGTATTTTTAGTGGTTTATGGAGCTCCACCCTCATTTTGCCTGTTAGCAACTACTTGCAAGTGAACTCAGGATTAAGCTGGAGATTAGTGGTGGCTGCCAAAGATGAGAATCGTCATGAGCCAATAAGCCCATCCCCCAACTGTTGCCTTAAAAGAAAAAGTTTCTCAGGAGTAATTAGTGATAAGGTACAGAATGAATTTTAGTTTCATTTCTCAAAATTTTGACCTAAACTCTGATTTAGTGAAATGTGACTTCAATTTGACTTCTAAGAATGAGAGTTCCCAATATGAAAAAATCAATCCAAACTGTTTTCGTGGAGTATTATATCAGGAGAGACAGAACTGTTTGTACTCTTTCCTCTTTGGCTCGAAATACATCTCCCACCACCAACTCCAACATTCTAAAGTCCCAAGTTTTCCTTCCTGTAAATGTTATTCAGAATACCCCTATTCCTTCCAGAATCGGAAGCTCGAGACACCTTGCAGATGTGAACAAGGGCTTTCCAGTTTCAGAGATCCTGAAGGTTCAGACAAATATCTGAACCTGTAGAGTTCAGGTGGAGTCAGGGTTTATCTAAATGGAATTCAATCTGTATTGCATTCCTAGGTTTAGTTTCTGTGCCTCTGCTTTGGGAAAGAGGGGCCCTTTCAGGTGGATAGTGAAGTTAATTCAGATTATTCTTTCCCTTATTCAAAGAGAATCAATAGATTGGAGAAACTCTTTACCTGGTCTGAAAGCTTCCATGGTTCCAGCAGCTCCTACCTGGGAATATTCCTAGCCATTCTTTTGGAGATCCCTGTGTCTGAACCCTGTGAAAGGGATTCTGCTGGTGCCCGTGGATGTCAGTGGCAGCCTGATCAGTCTGGCCTGGGTATTACCATAATAATTACAAGGTCCTGACAGCAGCTTTTCAAGTGGCAAAATTACTAGGAGGACCATCTCCTGTAACTCACTCTTGGGAGAGGAAACCCCCGTATCCTCTACCAAGTAACCCAACTAAATTTGCCATTTCTCAGTTGTCTGACCCAACCCATCCGATTACATGCATTGTGTAACCACTCCACTTCTTTGCAAGACATGCTGATAGTTAGTATAAATTACAGTGATTTTTTTAATATAAAGGTAGCTAATGAACTGAAATGTAATGTAATTGCTATTTTCAATGGACAGGATGAATGTGCTTAATTTTTTCCTTGAAAAAATAATAACTCCATATATATGTAAATGGCTATTTGTGTGTATCTGTGAGTGTGTGTGTGTGTGTGTGCATATGGTTTTGCTTTTTTTTTTTTTTTTGCCAGAATTTCAGTGAGTGATTCACATTACTGTCAATTACACGCCCTTATTATGTATTACAGCCACCAGGCAGCTGTCCAGGAAAACACAAGTCTGAAAATGCTTCTGTTTTAAGAAAATTAAATTCATCGTTGCTCCTCCTATATGGGCATGTGCAACAGGCAGGAAGCCTCCACTTTCTTGCCAAAGAGAGGGATAAGGCCTTTCCTACTTTATCTGGATTAAATAGCCACTCTGACATCTTGAGATCTTGATACCAATGCCCAGATGCAGGGCTTGGTTTTGGTTTCTAAACATTCTTTTGTTGGTTTTTTTTGTTTGTTTGTTTCCGTGTGTGTTACAAAACACAGATTGGTGTTATAAAACAGTATTTCTAGTTATGAGTCACAGCAGTGCCTGTGTGTTAGCAGAGAGGCTGCATGAAGGCTGAATGTAGAAACTGTTCACTTTCTTCCTCCCCAGAGCCAGTTTATGACAGCTTAGGGCTCTTTGCCCTATTTACAAAGCGGGCCTCATTGTCACCCTATTCAGTCAGATGTCTCTTTTTTTGAAGTTTGGGTAAAACTACAGCTGAAAATGCTACATCTGCTTTGGGACTGCTCTATAGTCCAGGAAATTCAGCTTTTATATGGGCAAAATGAGGGCTACTAGGCTTTCTCAGATGTATTCTTCCTGGGAATCTTACAAAGTTTAACAGAACATCTTTAAGGCAGGCAGGTAAAGTGGCCTAAATTGTTGATGCATTTGAGAAAATTATGAGAATTAGTGAGATATATTTCCAGTTCTGAGTCTTTAACTACATTTGAATCTGATTCATAGAATCAGACACTTCAAATAATGAAATATTTAGTAGCTTTGAAGCTGGGCTTCACATTATCTGTGTTTCAGATACATTGTGTCTAAGTAATGGTGGAATCTAAAATAAACATTTGAAAGACAAAGGATTTGGAATTGAGTGAAATCAGTTTCACCTCTACCCTTATTTAGATGCAGATTCAAGCCAAAAGTTGAAAAAGAATTTTTTTTTTTTGGTGATGGATGGAATTTGGATATGGACTGGTATTTTAGATGCTATTAAAGAATTATTTCCTTAATATTGTCAGGTGTAGTAATGACATGGTAGTTGTTTTTTTAAAAATCTCTATCAGAGATGAAGACTGAAGTAGTTAGGAGTGAAATGACACGTATCTGAGATTTACTTTAAAATGCTCCAGGAAAAAAACTATATTGAGGTGGGGCTGGGAATAGGTGAAACAAAGTAGCAAAACATTTATTTTACCAGGAGGGAGAGAGGGAGTCCATGGAGCTGTATTACACTATTCAAGTTTTGTGTAAACCTGAAATTTTTTTAATAGATTAACTTTTTTTCACCTTCTTGTCTGTGATTTCTGAGATGATTATATTTACAAAGGAGGTTTGACCACCTTGGGTAATTAGTATTTGATGAGAAAAAGGTGACACCAATGAGCATTGCAAGTTCAGAAAGTTGATAGTGTTCTCTTAAATGGCATAAATCCCTGCATCTCTAGAAAAATTATGCATTAATTGTTAGCATACATGTTAATAAAAATTACCTTTTGGAATAAAGTTCCCTCACCTTTGCTTCAGGTTGGAAAAGGATATTCGTGTTAGCTGCTCTTGTTTTTAAGTCTTTCTAATGTTCTGGTCATGAAGACCCAGATTTGAGAGTGGACCAGAGAGTGAATCGGGTGGTCCGCACCTCCCCTATGTGAGATGGGGACATTTTCTCAAGGAGGTAGAAAGCATCTTGTTCAGAGGCAGTTCCACTTGCTTTTACAGAAGTAAAAGCAAGACTGGAACCCTTCGACTCTTGTCATACCACCTCAGTCTCGTCCTTTAAAATACTCATTAACAAGCTACTCTCTGGGGATCAAAGCAGTTTTCTAAATCCAGACTAGGGACTGCATGCAAGATGTTCATTCCAGTAGTGTGGCCCCAAATTATCTTTTCCTTTATTGAACGCCATTTCCAAGTTGTGTGATAAGTCCCAGAAGTGATGGTTTTTAATTCTGTTCTTGTTAATGCTCTGCAGCCCGTTTACGGTGTGTTCTTCTTCCTCCTCTAGCTTTCATAGACTTTCCATCAGCGACAGTCAGTAGATTCAGATGACAGTCTAGGCTGACGGGAGGATGCCCTTGGCCAAGTAATTCCACGAGGACTATCAGCCACTTCAGTAATGCCTTTCCAAACCTTTCATAATTGAAGCTGAAATTCCAAACATCACAAATGAAATAGGGACGTTTTTCTTCAAATGGAAAAATGAATTCTGTTTTGTATTTGTGGCCGAATCCTTTAAGCTCAGACTTACCTGCTAAATTTTGTCTCCTTTGCATTGTACTTCATAATAGCTCATTGGGATAAAGTAGAGGATTCGATTGACATTTATAAAATAATTGTTACCTAGTCCTTTCAAGAGTTTTACAAAGAGCAACCCTCTGATTCTTTAAAGCATAATAATACAAATAGACGGGGAAACAGAAATAGAGACAGAAGGACTTTGCCCCATTGATATGGTCTGTGAGGAGACCAGCCACAGGGGTTGGTCCTCTCTTTCTCCTATCCATTACTCAGAACTCTGGATTCTCTTGTCTGTTGGATGCTCAAGAAATACAGATTTCATGTATTCATTCAAGAATCATCCTGACCTTACCGAACTCCTAATATGTAGAAGGCAGTGGGGATATAGAAAGAAAATATTGGGGCACCTGGGTGGCTCAGTCGGTTGAGTGTCTGACTCTTGGTTTCAGCTCAGGTCATGATCTCAGGGTCCTGAGATTGAGCCCCATGTCGGGCTCCGTGCTGGGCATGGAGCCTACTCAAGATTCTCTCTCTCCTTTTCTGTCTGCCCCTCCCCCCCCATGTGCATGTGCGCTCTCTCTTTCTCTAAAAAGAAAAAACAAAATAAATAAAATTTTAAAAAGAAAGAAAATATTGACTCTCTACTGCCACCATCACCCCATCTTCTTGAAGGAGACAGGGACACAGAAATGGAAAAGTATGCAAGTGTGCAATCTAAGTACTTTGGATACAAGTGCTAAGGAAAGAGATGGTATAAGATCTGCACCCCACAGGGGGCTCCTGAAAATCATGTTGGATGAAGATCTAGCCAAGTAATATTTCAGAGCATGAAGGAAGGTGAAGGAATAGCTGAGAGAGCATTCCAGTCAGAGGTAAATGGAAGTGTGGTGTGAACACCTGGCTATTTGTCTGTGTCCAAGGTATACTTAATCCTGAGGATTTGAAAACTCATTTCATCTTTCACTTTTTTTTTTGCAAATTATACCTCCTAGAAGACATTTACTTAACATATTTAGAACTCAAGATAATAATCCTATAGAGGAGTCTACGATTAGCCAGATGAAACAGGGAAGTACTTGATTTCCATTTCAGGTTCCCACGGGGAAGTTTTGAAGAGGTCCCACTCTGGCTTAGCTTCTCAAGAACTGGCTTTGTTGTCAATACAGGGAGGTTTGTTCCTTTTCTGGACCTTCAGCTGCAGTGTAATCTAACAGGGGAATAACTCCTGTAGTCTTCCAGGGGCCAAAGAATCAGCTTCCCTTGGTTTTGTTAATAGAAATATGCCTTGTCCCATTGTCCAGAGCTGCTCATGGATTCCTAATTGGTCATTGACATGGAGAAGGCTGGTTTTCTCTGGCAGGTTGGCAGAAGCATCATAAGCCACAGTTAGACGCACTGAGATGTCCATATCCAAAATAAGAGAAGAAGGGGAAAATGGGGAGATAATAGGGGATGCAGGGAAGGAGGAGGAAGAGAGAGAAAAGTAGGAAATGCATGCGTAGCTTTAGAGATCACCCAGAGACTTCTTACATGAGCTGACCTCCCAGATATCAATCTGGAGACAAGGCCTTTTACTTTGTTCAGGAAACCCTGGAGATTTGTGGTTTCTAATATTCACGGTGTTATGTGCCAACCCACATAGCCAATTTTGCAGGCAAGTAGCGCTGCCGACACATGACCCATATTTCTCACAAATCCCACTATTCAGTGGTCTTTCTATTCTTCTAATTATACCAAAAAGAGAGTCTCTAGTGGGTAATAATCTCTCTTTGCTTATACTTTGTAGTTGGGTTCCAAACCAAGACCTTTCCTCTATCACAGCTTGAGTATGTTATTTTTATTTTAGAGCCAGTCACGACTAATGGAGGGGGGGTGGAGAGAGTCTCTTGGCCTCCTGGGGTGGTGGTCAGTGGATTTATCCTTTACTCTTCCTTCCTTTTCGACCCAGTGCCTCATTTGGTTTGGCTTGCCTGGGCAGATGGGGAGATACCTGCTCAGAGGATCTCATTCAGCATGCATTGTGTGGTCTGGCTTGGTTGTTTATTTTTTTCAAATCAGATACTGAAATAGGGTACGTTGTGGAATCCTTTAACTAAATTATAGTGCAAACACTTGGTTTCAATGAATCTTGAAAAAATTATAATTTCACTATTTAATAAGTTTGATTGCTATTATAAAAAATGAAAACAAAAGAATCTCAAGGGTCAGTGATTTAAAGATTCCTTTCTAATCTATAACTCTTAAGTTGAGCTTATCTCTGTTGACTTTGCGTCATAATTTTTTATGTATTATCTCCCCTAGACTGTAAACATCTTGAAGGCAAGATCGGTGTCTGTTTATTTTTGTGTGCCTCAAACTCCTTATACCATCATCTAATGAAGCAAGGCAGATGGGGATGTACATTGGATCCGGGACTCAGAACCTGGGTCTGCTGTCTACCAGACAGCCTGACCTGGCAAACTCCAAATGGGCCTCACTTTCCCTCATCTGCAAAGTAAGGAAACAGGACTAGATGATCCCCAAGGTCTCTGCCTTCCTAACTTATGAGTCAGAGAGCAGTTAGATCTTGAATTGGGAGAACTGGAGTTACTTTCAGGCTTTATCATTAATTTTTCTTTGTTCCTGTATCTCAAAAATGAATCACCTGAATTTCTCCACTTTGGTAGAAGGTATTGATTTTACCCTCTATGATAAATCGAAAAAAATCTTGAATGAGAAGTTACTGTAAATCACTAATATAACCATTAAGTGTTAATAAGTTCCTCAGGGAAACTATTCTTCAATCAGCCAGAATAGCTTAATTTATTTTTCTTTAAATTAAAAGACTTGCAAGAACTGAACAAGTGAGAGAGTCCCAGAAAAGGTGGAGTATACTCCTGGGGTCTGCAGTCTCTGTGGCCAAAATATGTGTGGTATGCACATCTGTGTCTGAGGTTGGAGGGTTCTCTCCTTTGCTCTTGTTTTGTTTATATGGGTGAAATCTGATTGAAATTTACATCCAGGGAGGGACAGAATGCAGACCAGGTGGGAGACTGACTTCTGTAGAAGGCTTTGGGAAGGGATGTGGGGGGTGGTCACATTTCTACACTGGGTTTGAATGTCATTCACTCCACCATTTATTTGTTGAGTGCCTACTGTGTACCAGACGTTCTTCAAGGTGCTGGTATTTGCGAGTATTGCACAGTATGGATGCTGCCTCTTCTTCTTCCCTGCCTCCCTGGTGCTTTGAGTCCCTGGAAGCACTAAATAGATACTGTAAAGCAATTGGCCTCTAAATGCTTTTTATCATGCCCTCTGGTCTCTGCTACCTGCTCCCAGGAAAGAGCTTGCTAGCCCTGAAGAGCTAATACAAAGCTGCCTAAATTCTGGGGCCATGTCATGGGTAACTGGGCAATCGTACACCCAGCTGAGCCTTAAAAAAAAAAAAAAAAAAAAAAAGGTTTTTCTCGTCCTCAGAAATCAGGAGTTTTTTAAACCCACAAATGTTGCCATGAATTGGGTATATTATATTTTCATGATTTCCTTCCTTTACATTTTCAATCCATTCAGTAAATATCAATTTATCAGTCCATATTATATGCCAAGCACTATGTGGTCATGAGAGATGGGATAAATAGGAAGCAAGTTCATTAGTTTCCTAATGCCTCCATAAAAAATTATCACCAGCATGAGGCTTAAAACAACAATTTATTCTCTTAAAGTTCTGGAGGTCAAAAGTCTGAAATCAGTTTGATTGGCTAGAATCAGGGTGTTGGCAGGGCTAGTCCTTTTGAGAGGCTCTATGGCTTCCTGACTTTCCCAGCTTTAGATCCACCTGTATTTCTTCCCTCATGGTGCTTCTCTCCTTTTCCAAAGCCAGCAACGTAGCATCTTCCAGCCTCTGTCCATCTGCTTCTGTGTGTCTCTGACCCTCCTGCCTCTCTCGTATAAGGACCCTTGTGATTACATTGGACCCACCAGGATAATCCAGAATAATCTCCCCATCTCAAGGTCCTTAACTTAATCACATCGGCAGAGTCCCTTTTGCATCTAAAATAACATAATGACAGGTTCCGGGGATTAGGAGGTGGCCATCCTAGTGGGGAGGAGGGGCCATTTTTCAGCCTACTGCAACAAAGCACACAGCCTTCTTCACCTCGGAGAGCATAGATTCTAGTCTCATGGGCAAGGAAAAACTGGGGTAGGTTTTTTGTTTGCTTGCTTGCCTGCTCGTTTGTTTTTGATGCTTTATTCTAGCCGTAAAGTTTCAGTGGAAATAAATATGGAGAAAATATGTCTGTTAAATTCAAATTGTGTCAAGGTGAAATATAAATCTTCCTCTTATAAAATGCTACCTTCAAAACAGAACATTAACTATACCATCAAACATAAAAATCTAAACTGTTGCATTATCCAAATTTCAGCATGAAATGATTGGAATCTGTATTTGCAAAGGGAAGAAAGAAGCCTTCTCTCTCCTTAGCCTGTGAGAAACTTCAGTTAACAAGTCTTTATTCAGTAGCTACTTTGATTAAAATGACAGGCATTCTAAATCTCAGCTATCCAAAGAGGCAGCTTTCATGGGAGAAGAAGAGATGCCACTTCTTCATCGTAAGTGCTGGCTACAAAGGTCAGGGTTCTCCTGGTAGAACTCATGCTCTCGTTGAGACTTTAATTGTCTCCAAGTTCTTTGTAGTTTTGAAAATTTGAACATGAAAAATATTGCCCTAGGGTATTCGAAACATAAATTATAACATTAGGCAAAAAAGAGAACCAACTTGGAGAGGGAGGACCTGGCTACAAAGCAAGAAATATAATATCAGAGGCAAAAAATTACAAAAAAAAAAAAATGAGGCCAGGTGGCTAAAACATGGCCTGCTAGGCAGAGATAGTCAGATTCTGCACCCAAAGCCACCACCAGCCACCAAAAGAATACGGTGTAACGAAAAGTCCAGAGGCCGCAGAGATATCATCGTGGGGTCCCGCTTCACCTCTACTACCACATGAGAGTCATGTGGCCGTGAGTCACGTAACCTTCCTGAGCTTCATCTGTAAAATGGGGATATAATAGTACCTAATTGAATAAATAAGATCTGTGGGTGCCAGCTGATGCTTCCCCAGAATCTGGCTGATTGATGGGCAGTCAGCGATGATAGTCATTTTGTAAGCAGGGTGAGGATGGTAGTCCCGGCCCTGGCACTCCCACCGCACATGCCCTACGCATGATGGCCTTCATCTTCTGCGGCCCTCCCCCCATGTAAGGCCGCTCTTGATATTCACTTAAGCCAAATAGAAATTACCATTTGCAAAGTACACTTATGATTTGCTTCATGTCCCAGGCATGTTCAAATACACACACACACACACAGAGTCCCCCAGAGGTCGACCCTGTGTCTGTGACTCATACGTGGCAGCCAATTTTCCAAGCAAACTCAAGCACTCTAACAAGGGTTTGGGTTTTGCCCAATCAGTTGGGATTTGTCTGCAGGCTCATAGGTCATTGCCCCTGGTAAGCTAAAAAATTCACTTTCAAAGTGGTTCATAACCTGTAGAAATGAAAGCCCACAGTGTAACATCTCAGGTAAAAAATCCAATGTCACTCAGATCAGGCTTACCAGCTGAACTCTGGTGATTATGAAGTGAACTCTGTTGTTGGAAACCTGCGTGAACATTAAAGTCTGTCATCACTTTTATTGGCAGGTACCACAGGCTCAGACAGCAAGAGGGCAGGGTGGGAGAGTACTGCCGAGCTGGTCAAACAGAAACAATGGAGAGAAGGAGAGCAAGAGGCAGCAGAGAGAATTTTGATTTTTCTAAAAATGGAACTATTTGTGCAGTGGGAAGTAACGAAAACTTATGGCCATGTGGTTTGTGTTAAATGTTAAGTGTTTCACGATGGTTAAATGTGTTCTTTGCACTCAGTGGAATTGGGATTCTCTACCGACTAATTGAACGGAGGGGAAAAACATGGGAGGGATTAGTTTTCTAGAAGGAAAATGAATTTGAGAAAAAAATAATGTCGCTGTAACTTTTATTCTCTATTGGGGATTTTGAGAGGATTTATCTTGGCTTTTCTGGAAGGACACAGATGCAAATCATTGGATCATCGAATCTCAAGATTAGCAGGGAAATTTGAAGGAACCAGGCTAAACTCCCACCTATTCCCAGGACCCTCCACCCAGGTCCAGCTTAGGCATAAAACCTGAAATAAAGGTATTAGCTTCTTCATTTCTTTTCAATGCAGCCCATTCTACTTCTGAGCCAAACTGGTTTTTAGAAAGTTCTTCTGTCTACTAAGCAGGAAATCTATCTCCCTATAATCTCTACCTATTGGCGCTACTTATACTTTCTTCTGCTATTAACTAGCTTTCCTAATTGTACAATTGGAAAAACTGGAGCTAGGGTGGATTAAGTAACTTGTGCATCACTTCATAGCTACAAATGGCAGAGACTGAAATCCAGGTCCTCCTGACTGCAAATCTCCTGTTCTTTTTATATGTCACCTTGCCTTTCTGTCTAGACAAGAGAAAGGCAGCCTGCTTTCTACCATGGGGGACAAGTCTAAAGCCCTAACAAGAACTGAGTGCAGAGGAGGGAGGGGAAAATGGGTGAGTGGAGAGATGGAGGCAGGCAGAAAGACACCCCTCTCTGATCGGGGTTACACTTTCTTAAGCCAGGCCGACTGCGGTTATCTGAGTATCACTCACATCCAGCTCTTGACAGCACTCTACCTGGTGACATGCTTAATGGCCCATGAAATGCTCACCCTCAGGGCTCAAGCCTGATATTTATGGTTGCCCACATAAACCTAAAGTGGATTGTAAATTTATCTCTCTCAGATTTAGGTGACAAAAATGGCTGTTAGAAACTCTGGAAGAGATAGTCGGACTTTATGGACATGTTGTACCAGCTTTTAAAAAGATTAGGGTGGGGGGAGTGTACAGAAAGCTGCTGTTCGGGGCGCCTGGGTGGCTCAGTTGGTTAAGCGACTGCCTTCGGCTCAGGTCATGATCCTGGAGTCCCTGGATCGAGTCCCGCATGGGGCTCCCTGCTCGGCAGGGAGTCTGCTTCTCCCTCTGATCCTCCCCCTCTCGTGCTCTCTGTCTCCCATTCTCTCTCTCAGATAAATAAATAAAAAATCTTTAAGAAAGCTGCTGTTCCCAGGAGCCTCCTGGAGCAGAAGCCTGAGGGGACGGATGTGATGGGGGAAGGACGGCGAGGTAGGGGCGATGCACATCGAGGTTGTGCCACAGAATAGTTGCACATTTTGTATCATCAAAATCTGTCCTATCATAATGAAAAAAGGGAGGCTGTTCCGCGGAGGTAGGAAGCTTTTCCTAAGCTCCAGAGTAAGCCAAGTAGGTATTTGTATAGCTGGGCATGTGTGCAGTAGGAAATACCTAAACAGGAAGACTCAGCTCGTGAAAGACTTGTTCTCGCTGAAGTGTGGGTGACCTTACTGAGACTCTGTCCGGGTGCAGGCATCGTGGGGTGTTTCTGTATTTAGGTGTGTGCGTCTTTCAGACTTGATGCTCCTAGAGCCAGCAGCTTCGTCGTCTTTGGCTTCTCTGATGTGAGCTTGCAACATCGGCAGGATGTGACTTAAATTGCACCAGCAAGTTCCAACATGCAGGTTCTAAGAGGAAACCTCTGTATATTCTCATGACAAGATGGGGACATAGTAACAACAGCCAAAGTGATGACATTTGCCTCTACTGCATGCGTACTCCCTAATCACAATTCTTTAGTATTCTTCTCCAAAAGTTTCTCTCTTCTTCACACCAATCAATACTATGGGTTATTAGGAAGAATGAGGTTAGGAGCTGAGCGGTGTGTTGGAAAGAACTCAGGCATTAGAGGCTCAAAGACCCAGGTTTGAATCTCTGCTTTTCTGTGTACTCTATTTCTTGTGTCCCTTGGGACTTCATCTCTGAGCCTCGATTTTCTAATCCATCAAATGGGGATAAAAACATTGTTGTAAGCGAATGACACTAAGACCTGAAAAGAAATAGGTTTATAAAACAAGAATATTGTTTGCCAAGGGCTGGCGTGGTGCCTCCTTTATTCTGGAAGACAACTTGCTTGAGCATTCAACTGTGTACCAAATCCTCCTCCCCAGGGACCAGCAGAAAACTGCCGGGCTCCTTCTGAGTGGAAACCTTCACTAGGGCTCCACAAATAGACTCTCTCGTCTCCTGGTTTCACCCACAAGAAAAGGCATTCTCCTCACAGGCATGTTCACGCCATGAGAAACCTTTCTCGCCCTCTCTCTGTGGAATTCCTCTCTCCGGTTTTTGAGATATCCTCGACTCAAGGACAGAGCTGAGGTTTGGAAGCAAATTCAGATTTGAGTGCTTCCCCTCCCCCGCGCTGGGTGGGATTTCCAGGCTTCCTTTTCTGAAGATACTTTGTGAGTAACCTGAAGTTGGAATGCCCTCCTGAGGTGGATGTATAAAAGCCAGCAGCATAAATAGGAACTCAGGCTGAAGTAAGCATAAATGTTCCCCAACAACTTCAATAGAGAGAGACTTGTTTGATCCTCGAAACTTCCTGAAACTGAGCTGAATATTTGTTTGTTTTGCGGTAGCTCCACTTTTTTTTCCCCCCAAGCCTTGTAGTGCAGGGCTGTTGGTTTCTCTGTTTAAAAGGAAAGTGCTCTTTCTCAGTAATGATGCTCGCTTTCTGAACTCGGTAATACCTACTTCTAAAGGCCATTTCATCATAAAGATAAAGTTCTGCTAATTCTTAGGACTCCACAGATAAAGGATGTGGCCAGTTACCATGACTTGTGCTTACCTCCCAAAGTGTGTCATTTGGAAGACACAACCGAAAAAAGGTGTGTGACAGAAAGTTTCTAGATTGAGTTTCACGTGGAAGATTTGACCCCACGAGGGGAAAAGGTCAACATAAATGACTATACAAAAAGGACAGTGGCATTCTGACCTTTCGATTGCCAAAGAAACAGAGGCTCTTCTAGAGTTTGCTCTTCTGTTGCTTTTTTGAGGAGCCTATTGGTTATTAGCAGTGTTGTTTATTATTTGAATATTCGTGGAGCTTCAGCTCCATGGATGCTCAGTCCAAATCAGACAGCCCAAGGACAGCACATGGGGAAAATGCCGAGAGGCAAAACAGGGGGGTCATTTGCAGGAGACAGCAATAGTGGTGAGTCCTTCCTTTTGGCCTCCTTTCTGGTAGATGTGTATCAACACCATAAAACCAGTGTATGATGTCGAGCTGACTGACAGTTCCCAAGACAGAATGTTCTGAAGCTGGAAGAGCTAAGAAATGGCATGTCAGGGCTGAGGTGCTTGGCAGCGTTTTCAGATACACATAGAGTGTTTTCCTATACCTTGTGTCCAAAATGCTGATATCCCCAGGTTTCTGTGTCTCGGAGACCCTCAGAGTGTGGGAGACAGCACTTAAGGCTGTGACAGCCACCGTCAGATCCCGTCTCTGTGGCCTCTGAACACAGGGGAAATTTGCCAGGTGTCAGATGCAAGAATCGTATATGCCATGGATTTTTTTTTTTTTCCTGGAAGCAACTGGAAACCAACTTAGTGACACTTAAGTCCTTCACCTGCTGCATCATTGTAGCCAGTGGGTGTGAGCCAGAGTGGTACCAAGAAGGGCCCTCATCAGAACAGCCGCCGGAGTTATGGGCTCTGGCTTGGAGTGGAATGTTATACTATATTCAGAGTCATGGCAACTTGAACTTGGCAGCCGTTTCTGCTTCTGACATTACAAGTGTGCCTGTTGACCTCAGAGTGGGATATAGATTGAGAAAACCTTTCTTTTGTAGCTAACAATTCATTTGGACTCCTTTAAGCTGGATGGTTGAGTAGTCGTTTAAGTGTTGAAATTACCCGGCATTGCTTTTCACCTCCCATAGATTAAATGTAAGATACATATGGAAACACCGAACGCTCCCCTGCCCCCCCGGCCCCGGAAAGGGGTGCTTAGAATTCAAAGGATGTTTCCATAAAATGAACCCTATTTGAAACTGAGAACCCTCCATGAGGTTAGTAATAAGTTCTTTTTGCAAAAGGGCTTTTTTTCAGAGGATTGTTAAGCAATATTTCATGATAGCTTCCAACATATTTGCACCCCTCAGAACACGCTACATTTGCTTTCGTGTGTTGTGATTAGCTGGTTTCTGTATTTAATCTGTAGCACGTGGCATTCTTCTGTAATAGTGCTTCCATAGAAAATTTTACTCTAGGCAAGTGGGAGACCAGTTATAATGGTTTGGTTTAAAAAAAAAAAAAAAATCTGTCCAATGTTTCCAATAGCCACATTTTCCTGAGAAAATGATCTGTGGGCACTTAAGGTTGAAGTTCCAAAAATTATTTTTGCATTTTCCTCAAGTGATTTTTAAATGAAGTTGAGTAATGGTTTTAAGAGTACATCCAGTTTTGATGTAATTGGGATAGATATCATATTCTACTAATAGCAACCTTCTTTAATGTTTGTATATGTTTAAATTAGCATGTGGTTTTACTGCCTATCAAATTTCCCACGTATCCCCACCTTCTTCAATGTTCTATGTGGAAGGCATCTTCATACTGCATACGAATGAGACGCTGTCATGCTTTCAAAACTCTTCCCTCCCCCCCCCCCTTCCCTCAGTCAGCCTCACGTTAAGTTAGCCAGTCATGGTCAACATTACATCTTCCCCTTTGGCCTGTGTGCTCCTGCCTCCTTATCTAAGCCTTGGTAGCCCCACACCTTTCCACTGCCACCGCCACACCTGGCCAGGCAACCTGCAACAGCTGCCTCACACTTCCTCCTCCTCACCTGATCCGCGGGGCTGCCCCTGGGGTGTGATGCCAGGGATGCTGAAGACAGCTGCGGCGGGATGAGGGGACAGAGGGGACACTGTGCAAATAATGGTCACCTTATGGCCTGTATTCCTCTCTCAGCAACAAACACATGGCACGTGCCTTTGTTTTCTCTTTCTAAACAGTTTTGGTCTTGGAACATCCCTAGCACAGGGACAGCCTCTGAGATTAAAAAACAAAAAAGATCAGGGCGCCTGGGTGGCTCAGTCGGTTAAGCGGCTGCCTTGGGCTCAGGTCATGATCCCGGGGTCCTGCGATCGAGCCCCACATCGGGCTCCCCGCTCGGCGGGGAGTCTGCTTCTCCCTCTGCCCCTCCCCCGGCTCCCCCACCCCCTCTCAGGCTCTCTCTCACTCACTCTCTCTCTCAAATAAAAAATAAAAACAAAAAACACAGAAGGTTACAGTAGTAATAAGCTTTTCAAGGCAGTAACAACCTGCTTGCTGGGTTTGCTTTTCTGTCTCTCTCTTACCTTTCTCCCTCTTGCCTCAGGATCAGTTGTCCTTTTGCTTAGTTGCTGAGCCAACAGGATCAGCGAAGCCAAGGCTCTGGCAGCAGGGGAAACCCTGAACCTTCCCAGGTCTCCAGGTGCTGAGGGCACGGAGCCGGGAATTTGGGGTGTCACTTGTACAGGGCTTCCCATGTCCAGGGAACCAACCCCTGTGGGTTTGCTCACAAACTTTTGTGACCCATCTGCGAACCTCGTTTTGCAGGTTTGAGTATAGAGACTGGGATAAAAACTGAAAGCATCACACAACACATCTGAGCATAAAGGAATCAGGGAGAAAATCCTTGTAGTCGGGGAAACTGAGGCCTAGAGGTAGCAAGCTGTACACCTCAAGTAGGCAGCAAGGGCCACCGAATGTACTAGAAGGAAAGAAATAAGTGTGTGGTCCATTTCCCCATCAATACCAGGGGAACCATTTTAGAATGAGAACAGTAGTTACATTTTTTTACTGGGCTCTTCTAGGTCATAAATACTTCCTACCACAGGTTACTGAGCCCAAAAATAAATATGGGAAGAAAACTCTTTGCGTGTATGAAGCACTTTGTATTTTCTCCCTCCTTCTCAATCCTTAATTAAGCTTTGCAGCCACCCTGTGAAGCCGGTCATTACCGCTGGGTGAGGAAACGGAGTCCCACGGGAGCTCTGTGACTTGCCCAAGCCTACGAGCCAGACAGGCTGGGCAGGGTGAGACTCCCAGTTTCTGATGCCCACGCCCCATGCGCAATCCAGCCTCGTCACCCTGGGTCTTGGCGTGGGGAAGAAGTAAACAAACAACTATTACACTGCTTTTACTTCTGGGGAGCAATGGGTTCTTATTCAAAATAGGTACAAGGGGCCAAACAAATGATATCCAGTAGCAAAGCTACTGGGGGAGAATGGTGCCACCACTTGGGGGCTTGGAGCTCTGCTCTTTCTGAAGCTATGTGTCCACATCTAAGTTTCCCTTTATTACTCACATACCCAGGATTTATTCAGCAAAGGAGCCATATATCCTGCTGGCCAATGGGGATTCAAAAGTGATACCATGAGGTCTACTTTACATGTAATACCATGTGATATGTGCTGTAATATAGATATTTATGGAGAGAGATGGAAGTCCAGAAGAAAATTACCCTCCCTGGTGGTCAGAGAAGGCTCCACAGATAAGTGACATTTAAATAGAATCTAAAGAAAGGACTAGGAATTTGCTAGTTGGAAAGAAGGGAAAAAAGCATCTGGGCAACTATGGTGGAGGTGTGCTAAATTCTGGCTTCAGAATCCACCCCCATATTCAAATCATGTTCTCTATAACCTGTAGCATAAAACTGAAACCCATAAGCTCAGCTCTCAACTCTGATGTCAGATTAGCTCTCTCTGTCCTTCGAGATGTCTTTCAATGCACTTTCCCTATACCAGATGGAAAGCCAGGACCTTGCCTAGATTTCTGAGAGCTCCAAGGTTTGAGAGTATAAGGGGAAGGCACCCAGGCTGTGTTTCCAGTCACCCCTGGCTCTGAATTTCTGCACTCCACTGATTGATTTCAGTTCCTCTGATGTCTTTTACATACGGTAGGTACATGTCTTTTTGTATGTATACTTACATATGCATACATGCACGTGTATATACGTATATCATACATATGCACATATACACATGAATATGAAATGCATCTCTTGATTTAAAAAAAATCTGTTTCACTGAACATTTTACTGTGGCGGGGGGTAGAGGATGGGTAGCAAATAGTGAGTTTCTCTCATAGAAACACAAACTTTACATGGATCCGTGGAGATCCGTGGATCGGTCGATCTCTCTCTCTCTCCCTCCCTTTTTAAGGTTGATTTCTTTATTTTAAAAGAGAGAGAGTGTGTGTGCAATTCGAGGGTGGGGCAAGGGAAGAGGGAGAGAGAGAATCCACAAGCAGACTCCCCGCTGAGCATGGAGCCTGACTCGGGGCTCCATCCCAGGACCTGAGATCATGACCTGAGCCAAAATCCTGAGTAGGACACTCGACCGACAGAGCCACCCAGGTGCCCCATCCATGGATCTCTTTATAAGAGACCTTATTGTTGGAGCCTTCCAGCCACCACAGATGAACCATCATGGACTGTTCTCACTTTAGCTGTGCTGTCACGTGTCCTTTTGTCTTCTGCCCTTGCCCTTTTCTCCATTCCCGTCTTTCTTCTCTCTCTCACCCTGAGATTCCTAGTCACTCCTCTCCCCCCTCCCTCTCCTTCCCCCCCGCTTCCCCCCACAGTCCTACTCAGCTCGGTTAAGTTGTCTCTTGGTTCTTACTGCCCACATCTTCAAGGCCATGGCTTATCATGGAACTGTCCTAAGCAAAGACAGTTGCTTTCCTGAGAGAAATTTTGATATTACAGTGGTTTTAATTTCCATTTGTCTGTGCATATCCCCCCTCATGGCCTAGTCCCAGGCTATAAGTGGACAATTGATATTCTCTGTTCTGTGAACTAGTTAATCAATTAAATAGTGCTTTAAAAAGATCTGTCTTGGGGCGCCTGGGTGGCTCAGTTGGTTAAGCGACTGCCTTCGGCTCAGGTCATGATCCTGGAGTCCCGGGATCGAGTCCCGCATCAGGCTCCCTGCTCGGCAGGGAGTCTGCTTCTCCCTCTGACCCTCCCCCCTCTCATGTGCTCTCTCTCATTCTCTCTCTCTCAAATAAATAAATAAAATCTTTAAAAAAAAA
>NC_138377.1:89578734-89619602 GCF_054177405.1 Leptonychotes weddellii | reverse complement strand
AAAAAAAAATAAAAATAAATAAAAAATAAAAAGATCTGTCTTGGTGTTGGACTATACTGTAATTCTGCCCTGAATGGTAGAAATAAGGAGGTTTAACCACCTTAATAAGACAGGCCCAGTGACTCCCCATGGTGTGGTGATGCCGACCAGTCACTAAAGCCCGGTTGCCTAAATACTCCAAAGGCCACATTTGTTAAGCCAAGCTGCTACATGGGCAGGCCTGCATAAAGGCCAAGGACAGAAGGATACACATAGGCTGCAGAAGAGTTTGCCTGTTGGGAAACAGGAAGAAAGAAGCATGGGAACAGGCATAACTATAACATTTCGTTTCTTTGGAAAAGAGCCCAAATAGCAGTTGTAAAATCTTGGAAATAAGATTGTGCATTTACCAAGTCTCTGCATTTTTATATGCTTAAGTATTTTGTAGGTTAAAAAAGATTGTAAAATTAAATAAATAAGTGAATAAATAAGGAAAACGAGAATCCCATATCAAAGATGCCCATTGAAAATGAAATTGCATCGGCTCATGAAGAAATATTTCAAAATATGATGCTCTTCGGGCGCCTGGGTGGCTCAGTCGTTAAGCGTCAGCCTGTGGCTCGGGTCATGATCCCGGGGTCCTGGGATCGAGGCCCGCATCGGGCTCCCTGCTTCGCGGGAAGCCTGCTTCTCCCTCTCCCACTCCCCCTGCTTGTGTTCCGTCTCTCGCTATCTCTCTCTCTGTCAAATAAATAAATTTTAAAAATTAAAAAAAAAAAAATATGATGCTCTTCCAAGAAGAGAAGTACCTGGGGCCCTCAGTGCCCCCAGACAGGAGGTAGCTTCCAACCACTGTTAGCATCATGAGGCCAAAAACCTCAAGATTCACAAGAAGTCTTTGTTGCGTGGGGTCTTTGTCTCTTACCACTGTTATGTGATTAAATCATTAAAGGCCTGTAATGACTGGAATACGTGTCCACAGAAGCTGGGTGTCCCCAGTTCTTAGAAAAGCCTGGCGAATTGTGCCCTCTTGTTCCCTCACTGTCCCTGCCCAGGGAACGTTACAAAGGGCTTTAAGGAATTTTCTCAAACTAGTCCCATCCTTACGTCCTTTTCAAAGCAACATGGAAATAGTATTTCAAGATATATCAATTAAAAAAAAAAACAAACAAATCCCAGGGGCTTCCCTGCTATTCTAGTAACTTTCTGGGAAGGTGAGTGAAAGGCACAGACATTCCTGCAGCCACTTTGGTTACTAAGTCTCCGAGAAGCCCGTCATGAGGTTCTGTCCAAGTTGCCACACTGTCCTGAACCTTCCTTCTCAGTTTATTTATTTGTTCCCATTCTAGAACAGCCAGCAAATGATTTCACACCTTTTTGTTTAGCTGCTAAAAGCAACACAATAACTCCCCTCAGGGCTGCCTCTGTGGGTTCCAAAAATAAAATGGGCTCATTTTCATGCTAAGCATGCAAAGGCTCACAGGGATTCTAAAGAAAGGCAAAGGAAGCAAAGAAGGAAAAAAAAGAGCGGTCAGACTGGGGGTGTTGCTGAGGAGGGTCAGCCTCTGCCTGGAGTTACCAGAGGCCCATGCCAGAAGGGAGAGGTAAAAATAACAGATTGTTCTTAGGCTACAAATTAAAAGGTGATCTAATTCAACTCCAAACTCTCCAGCCTTATCCTCTATCCCTAAACCCAGGGTTATTTTTGGAATACAACCTGTCGTTCCCCAAGAAGAGTCGAAGAGTAGTAGCGTGCTTCAGCCTTGCGGATAAGAAGTCTCTTGGGCAGGAAATAGCCAGTAACTTGCTTCCAGGTCAGAATATAAAATCATGGATCTATGAGATTCTCGGTTCACTTCTGAAATTCCAAGCTTTCTGGGCCTGAGTCATTATTTCAACAGCACTCATCATATCCCATATGTTACTTATTAGAAAGAACGCTGTGTGATGCAAATCACATAGTATTAGTCCCCGCAAGCCAGGCTAGAATGTGTGAAAAGAATTCCGTGAGAGCTTGCGAGAAGTGTGCATGCTGTCCACCTACAGTAAGGGATCCTTGCTCCTCTGCCTGCCCCAAATTTAAACATCCAGGGATGGTACCTGCTCGTCACACATCTCCGGGCAGGCTTTTGCTTATGTTTGAGGCCAGACTGTTAGAAATTCTCTCCATTTATTGAGGCAAAATCTGCTTCCTGGTAGCGTCTATTCATTGGTTCTAGATTTGTCCCGTGGCACGTGCAGCACAGAATCTGCCTTTTTTTGAGAAACCTTCAAATATTTGACAACCATCAGCCTTTGCAAATCCCCTGTCCTTTCAGTTAGGCCTGCCCACGTCCTTCTCCTAACACGGTTTCCAGTTCCTTTCCTAGGATGCGATCCGGTTTCCACAGTGTCCCTCTTACAGCACAGCCCTGAAAGTGGGCCGACTTGTACAGAGCACAGTGATGAGCACCTCCCTGAGCTGAAGAACATCCAAGTCACACAGCCTGAGCTTACCTGAGCCATTTCTTGTAGCAGATGAGTTATGCTGTGGAACCATATTCCCTTTCAAGATCTGTGAAGAAAGGACGTGCTAAGCCAACTGTAAATAGGATTGCTCAGGAAATCTAAATGCTGCTTAAAGGAACACAGTTTTTCAGTATTTTAAAAGGATCCCTTTACATAAAAATACTCCACGTGCAAATTACAAGTCCTTCTTTTTTTTTTTTTTTTCATTAAAGCAGATAGCAGATACCCAGAGTGCCTTGATCTGGTAAACCTAATCTAATTTTTTCTATGTTGAGTATTTAAAATTTTTCTAACTGCATTTCTTTAAAATTTTTCTGGGATTCAGACTTTCTGTTCAAAGAATCATAGAACCTTTAGAAATGGAAAGGACATAGGAAGATTTTCAAATCCAGTCACAAACTTTTAGGAAGATATTATTACCTTATTTTACATATTCATTCAGAATTCATTCCCCAAGTGATTTCTGAGTATCTGTTCTAGGCTTATTCAGGGGTAAAAAATATAGTTGCCTACTTTCATGGAGTTTACATTCCCATGGGGAAAACAGACAAGCAAAATTTGAAATAATTTTAGGTAGTGATAAGTGCTATGAAGAAAATAAAATAGGCTAAGATAGAGACACTAGGTCAGGGAAGACAAATTTTAGGAGGGACCATTTGACCAAACTGTTGGAAAGGTTTCAACCATGGGAAAATCTGGAAGAAACTTCTTCCAAGCTGTGGAAACAGCAAAAGCAAAGTCCCCAAGGTAGAAATAAACTTGATATGTTCTGGGAAGTGAAATTAGGCCAGTACGGTTGGAAAATATTAATAGAAGAAGAAAGTGATAGCAGATGGAGTCAAAGAAGAAAAAGATAAGCAGGGCCTAGATCGCATGGAGAATCAAAGCCCATGGTGAGAAGCTTGGATTTTATTCTCAATGCAGTAAGAAGCCACTGGGAGGGTTTTAGATAGGGGAGGGGCATGATTTAACTTACCTTTTTTTTTTTTTTTTAAGTTCTCTCTACCTGCTATGCAGAGACAGATTATACAGGGTTTAAAAACAGAGGAAGAGGGGCACCTGGGTGGCCCAGTCGGTTAAGCGGCTGACCTTTGATTTCACCTCAGGTCCTGATCTCAGGGTTGTCAGATCGAGCCCTGCCTGGGGCTCCGGGCCATGATCAGTGTGAAGTGGACTTGAGATTCTCTCTCCCCCTCTGCCCCTCCCCCTGCTTGCTCATGCTCTCTCTCTCTCAAAATAAATAAATAAACAAATATCTTAAAAAAAAACAAAACAGGAAGAGAAACTAGTCAGGAAGCTGTTGCAATGGCCTATCAGGAGAGGACAGTGGCTTGTCCTGGCCTGGTAGCAGTGGAAATAGAAGTGGGTAAATTCTGGTTATATTTTAGAGGTACAACCAATAAGACTTGCAAAGTAAGAGAGAAACAACTGGAGTCCCGGGAAGCTTAAATGACTTGCCTAAAAGGGAAGAAGGGGTGGGGGCGCCGGGGTGGTTCAGTTGGTTGAGCATCTGCCTTCGGCTCAGGTCATGATCCTGGGGTCCTGGGATGGAGCCCCGCATCGGGCTCCCTGCTCAGCGGGGAGCCTGCTTCTCCCTCTCCCCCTCCCCCCGGCTCCCCTACCCCTTCTCATGCTCTCTCTCTCACTATCTTTCTTTCTCTCTCCAATAAATAAAATCTTTAAAAAGGGGGGAGGGGAGAAGGAGAAGGATAACGAGAGAAGATGAGTACTTAGTAGTGCCATGTACTTCAGTCCTAATAGTCATCCTAATAATACTGTGAGAGAAATATTATTTCACCTACCTTTTATGTATAAGCACCCTGAGGCTCAGAGAATTTAAGTAACTCCAAATCAAACACAGGATTAGGTTAAGGTGGGATGGGACCCAAACTCAGGACTATTAGAATGTGTATCTCATAGTCTCTTGCCACTGTATCCACACTGTTTCCCAAAGTGGTGGTGGAGGGGAGCCCTGAGTGCAGACTCTGTGGTAGAGCTTCTTCTCCATACCTTTTCTTGAGAGTCATGTATGCTTCATGAGAGCCAATAGCATCATTTGCTACAGATCCCGCAGTGTGCCATCATATTTAACCAACGCTAAGATTCCTTCCTCCTGTTTCCTTTGTGCCTTATGATCTCTGAGTCAGGGTCCACTCCTCTTTATGCAGTTTAACTGCCAGAGACACGAGCTCCCGTGCCTGCCTCCCTTCCTGAGGAGCTATAGCTGGAAATTGCTTGTGCAAGGCGATGACAACTTATCTATATTTAGCAGAAAAAGTGGTGGCAAGGATCTGTCCAGCTCAATTTCTTTTACAGTTTCCATGTCCAGAATCTCACAGACAATCTCCTGAAAGGCACATTGGCCCTGACAGTGTCCGAGTGGAAGGAAGTTTCCTCCATCTCACCGGGTTATCCATTGGAAGCCTTGTTCTAAGAAATTACGTGGACATCCATCGTAGAACAAAGATGTGACGTCCACAGGGTTCCCCTCACCCCCGACACGAAGGGCTGCTGGTACTGTAGGCACTTTGATGACTTTTAACTGTTATTCTAAGACAGGAAAACAAGCATGAAAGGTTTAAGGGGGAAATGGGCTATGATGTAATTGTTTATGCGTTTAAGTGATACATAAGGCACTTGATTTTTACTTCTTTTCAATGTGGCATGGAAAAGAAATACAAAGTGCCGCCGATGGTTTAAGAGCAGAGATAAACTTGCTTGAGTGGGCAGGTGAAAAAATTACAGCAGGTATTCTCAAGTGCTTAGTATGATGAAATCATTGCCACGGAGGCCGATTATCGCTTATCCTTAAAGTAACTAATTCGAGGATGAGGCACAGTTTAGCTTTTCTGGAGCCAGACTAAACCAGATATAGTATATCGTCCATGACTCTGACCCTCCTCACTGTTGAGCCAGAGAGAATTATCTACTAATGAAAAGCAGAGCAATTAAGAAGAGCTAAGAGAACAGGAAAGTAGAGACCGTTAAAGAAAAATGGGAATTTTCAAGACAGTAAAATAGCACAATTGTATCACAAAAAGGGAATTTATAGAGGAAAAAAATTCTATCCAGTGAGTACTTACTTACAGTCCTCTACTTTTTAACATGCAAGATGTATCAATCTTTGGTTGTCAAGGGAAAGAAAAAAAAACCCTACCGTAAAAGAATTTTTATTAGCTTTAGAAATAGAAATTTTAAAAAATCATTTTTTTCGTACCTTCTTCCAGTCCCCAACTTCATTTTGGGTTAAATCTCATTCGGAGGAAAAGCACTTGTTTTAGAGATGTCCTGTCTCGTTTTCACAAAATCTCTTCTAATGAGATGAGTTTTAGTGTTGCTGTGTCTATTAAGGAAAAGAGAGGAAGAAATAGAAAATCCACTTTTTGTACCATTGCACTTCTTGGGACTAAAGCTTCCAATACTGTATTCCAGAAGTTAAATAATAGACCATTATTAAGGGGGAGAGGGGAAACCTATGCAATTTGGGGGGGAAATGAAAACGCAATTAAATTTTTTAAAAAAGAAAGGAAAAGGTCACCTAAAACCCCAACACCCTAAGATTTCACTGTAAACAAGCCTTAAAAACAAAACAAAATTATTCAGCATATCTCTTGTTGAGTCCTAATAGGACCATTGTAATTCAGACTTTCTCTCGTTTATCATTTTGTGACTGTTTCTGGCAATACTCCTCAGATCTATGGGTTGATATCTTTACTGGTGCCCCAGAAGCCCAAGTAGAGATGATCTTCCAGCATGAAATGTCTTAATCTCCTCACTGGAAGTTTTCTTTGCTTGAGATGAACAAAAAGATATATAATTCTTCTTTTTGATATTACTGTTCCCATGACTATCAAGAAAATAAGAAAGTCCTTCCTGATTTTCTGTGTCATAGCATGAGCCCCATCCTTCATAGACACAAGAAGAACTAACACTATCTTTTTCACCTAAGACCTGAAACTTTAAAGGCAAACATTCTCCTTAAACAATTTTCTTTGTACCTCATCTTGGCCACCTTTTAAGTTGAAGGAATTCAGTATAAGAGCTAAAAGAACTTATAAAAAAAAAAATTAGGGGTGATGAAACTACTGGTAAAAGAATCGGCAAAGAAATCAGTAGTAAACCCACAAATATAATCTTGCATATGTAAGAATAACCTGAAATATGTATGTACGGACTACATATAAAAACAGTGGGGAAAAGTAGTCAGCAAGTGGTACCATGATAATTGCTAGCTTATCAGGAAAAGAAATATTTTTTTCTCATACCACATAACAAGTTCTAGATAGATTAAAGAAATATTATTCTTGAAAAGTTAATTAAGTAACTAAAAGAATATATTTCTGCATATTTATCTGGTCTGAGTGGGTGAAGATTTTCAATACTTTAAAGCAGTGGAAGAAATCACTGAGTAAAGGGTCAATAAGTTGAAATCTAGAGACATATAAAATGTCCATATGTCAGAAATAATCATAGCAAAATCAGAGGACAAAAAGCAAATTGGTAAGAAAAAATTTTTTTTCCAAAATTGAGGCACAAAGAAAGTTAATAACCTTGATTTATAAAGTGTTACTATGAATCAATGAGCAAAGAGACAAAGGTCATTGAACCGACAATTCATAGAAGAGAAAATACAAATAGCTAATTATACAGTAAACAATTTTCAGCCTCACCAGTGAATACAAAGTTAAATAATAGGGACCTAACAAAGTAGCAAAGATTTTTTTTAAATACCATTAAGAAGTGCAGTGAGAGCTTCAAGAAGACACTGATACACTGTCTTTTTTTTTTATTTGAGACAGAGAGCATGAGAGGGAGGAGGGTCAGAGGGAGAAGCAGACTCCCTGCCGAGCAGGGAGCCTGATGCGGGACTCGATCCAGGGACTCCAGGATCATGACCTGAGCCGAAGGCAGTCGCTTAACCAACTGAGCCACCCAGGCGCCCCGATACACTGTCTTAATATAAATTAATACAACTTTCCTGATAATATGTATTAAAGACCTGAAAAATGATTATACTCTTTAATCTGGTGTTTCTCCTTCTATTAGACTATCCTAAAGAAATAATTTGACATGCTAAGATTTAGGCATACACATAAAACATCAATTCATCCAATATTAGGAAAATTATTAACAAATTATAGTAATATCCTATGACGAAAAATTATATAGGTGTTTTGGGGGAGGGGGTGGGTAGCTATTTTCCTCTCTTCTTCTTCATCCAGGCTTAGTTTCCCTTTCTCTTTCTTCCTTTCTCCAACACTTGATCCAAGTAAAAGCCAGGGAGCATGAGCGCCCTACCTCAACGTCTTTCTAAAAAGTGGTGAGATAGGTTCGCTTTCATCTCTTCTTCCAAGACGGATAAAATAGACCTGAAAAGGAGGAGAGCATGGGTTTCCTATATGATGAGAAGGAATGGTCTCTGTAAGGACCTGGGCGAGCTTCTCCAACCCTCTTCTTGTAGACTGCACCTGGACATGCAAAGAACACACTTCCTCAAGGAGTTCATTTGAGAGACAGAGGGAATGTTTCACCTAAAAAAAAAAATATATATATATATATATATATTTTGGTGTTTTAAAATGGTAACTTTCAGGGCAGCAAACCCCATGACTCCACTGCTACCACCACTACAACCTCTGGGTGAACCAGATCTGAAAATAAATGAACTAAAAGGCAATCACTCTTGCCTGGTGTTGACTGGGGCAGATGATGGAAGATGGAAAGGCTCAGGATGCATCTCCAGCCAAGTCCAAGGTTTTGCTTTGTTCTGTTGAAATTAAAAGCAAATGCAGAGTATACTTCGCCTAACTCATTTACCCTAACAATCTTAAGCATGTTTCTGTTGTGGAGGAAATGGGGGTGGGGGGGGCTGAATCTCTGATTCATTTCCGTGATGCCACATAGCATCCTTGGATGAAAGCATCACTGTCCTTTGCGTGCGTTTGGAAAACCCTTCCAAATGTTCTTTCCCCTTTAAGTGTCATATAGTTGCATTCTGATTGCAGAAAGCATATTTTCAGTCAGTAGAGGCAAATGTAATTGAAATCTATCAAGAAACGCCTTTTTAAGGATTACAACTTCCTACAGTTTAATTATCATGTTATTAATTGTGGCTATCTTTTTCTTTATACCTAAAACCCAGGAACTAGGAAAGTTTAGCTTTTTTGATTCTTTTTTTTGTGGGGAGGGATTTGGAGCGCCCTCTTCTTCCCTCTCTCCAATAAAAATCTGTAATTTATTCTAGTCAGACTAAAACATGTAATTCAGCAATATGCTACCATCACCCTAAGGTTTAATATTCTTTCCACTGAAAATAAGTAAAAATAGCACATTATTCTCAAACTTGGTGGTGAGGAAGAGAAGCATATGGGAAGAGTATAACCTAAGAGCCATCTTTAAATTGCAATTTGCGGTTCTTGGTCATTTGCATTCTTGCACTTGCCCTGAGGCAGCACCTCAGTGTGCAGAGTTATGGTGACGGCCGCTCAGCCCCAGGTGACAGAAGCCATTAAAGCGATGCAGAGGGCCAGGCCTCACTTCGTGAATTTCATTAGCTTACGTGTTGTGTTGGAGGCAACCTGTCTGAAGGGCTCTGGACTTGGTTCCTAACCAAAATGTTCATGGCTTAGAGACAGTAAGAAATTAGTTAGTGAGATATTTATCTAATACCTGGAACAAGAGTTGACTTTCTGTGAAACATCACCCTGGAATCAAAGCCCAAATCTCTCTCTTCTCTTCAGCTGAGCCTGAGAAAAGAATCACGTCAGAACGTAAGGCAAACAACACAGGGAGAGGAATGAAAACAAGCTGATACTAAATAGGGCTGAGGGGAAAATAACTGAGCTTCAGTAATTACAGAAGAGGTGGGACTTAAGAAGTCAAAAAGAAAAAAGGTGGTAGCACCGCTTCTCTCAGAAATGCAAATATTTGGGATCCTCAGACTATTTGGGGAATCTCTCAGGCAGGTCCAGGACTAGGACTAGGGAAGGTACTACCAGGACTAGGCAGGTCCCAGGTCTAGGACTATGGGAAGGTACAATAGGGAGATGATGTTAAGTGGCCTCCTAAAAATTCAGGTTGAAGTGATTTTTAATGAGAGTGTATGTATTCCCTGTCTGTGTTTTTTACTTATTATAAAAGTAATAAACAATTACATTTAAAAACACCATCATTACAGAAAAATATAATGTAAAAAAACTGCCCCCCCCCATTGCCCTAATGCAGAAAGTATCACTTGTTAGAAGTTGGGGAGGTAAAAATATATTTTCATATGATTCATATGATACGTCCTTTAAAATAAAGGTATGGATAGTTATAACAATATGAGAAATATGTATATAATAATATTACATTTAAAAAGTGAAAAATTTGGATATATAACAGAATCAAAAGACACCAAATAACCCTATGACTGGAAAAGACACATAAAATTATATAAAAATATTTTAAAAGTTAGGGTAGTCTTCATATTTCTTTAAGCACATTCTAACATATATTTTAAAGCGTGTGTATGTGTGTGTGTTTAATGACTATTTCTTTGCTTCAAAGAGTCCGTTTTCAAAGAAAAGGATACCGAATTTTCCACTTCACAGCCTTGGGGTGAAGGAAAGAATATTTGGAGATCATTGGTAAATAATGCTTTGAATCTCTCTTTGGCATACGAAACTGGATTTCAGTCCTATTTAAAGTTCCCCTGGTAAAAAGTCTTTATATGTGTTTCTTGGGCAAGAGAAGGATAGAAGAAACTATATACAAGACTTGGGCTGGGCGATTGATTTTAATTGTGATTTCTGTTAATGACTCAGCAACTTCAGGCAACTCTCCGCTTTCACACCAGAGTTTTCCCTTGTGTAAAATGGGAAGGATGATAAAAGTCTGAACTTGGGGACTTGGTCTCCCAGCGCTGCTACCAACTACCCCTACCTTTTGGCAAATATCCAACTCTTCCCGGCCAGCGTCACGCATTCTGCCAGTTCACAAGAGCCAGGAGGCTTCATAACCTGCTGTTTCAAAGACCTCTGGACTCTGATGAAGGGGCTCCTTCAGTTCAGTGTCATATTATCCAGTTCCTGAAGCATTCATTTTACAGAGAGAGAGAGAGAGGAAGAAGAGTAGAGAGATCAGGCTGTGCGCCCAAGGAAGTTTAGAAAAGTTTAGGGAAAGGTTTTCTATGTAGTCTAAGTGGAGGAAATGCTCCATGGTTTGAGAAAAGTCATGCAATACTTCCACACAAATAATATGCTTCTCGGAAATAAAATATTTAAGTTAGAGAGTAACTTAAAGTCATCACAATTCGAGCTGGCTCTGCTCACCTTCCCTTAACTTTACTTGAAAGTGCTCTGTGGTTCTTTCCTAGCAACACAAACCTGGAGGGTGGACGATATTGGTACTGTCTTTTTTTTTTTTTTTTTTTTAAGATTTTGTTTATTTATTTGACAGAGAGAGACACAGCGAGAGAGGGAACACAAGCAGGGGGAGGGGGAGTGGGAGTGGGAGAAGCAGGCTTCCCGCTGAGCAGGGAGCCCGATGCCGGACCGGATCCCAGGACCCTGGGACCATGACCTGAGCTGAAGGCAGACACTTAATGACTGAGCCACCCAGGCGCCCCTGGTGCTGTCTTTTTACAGGGGTTACTGTGGCATAACCTGGGCTGGGTGTTCTCAGGTTCCAGGGCCAGCCCGACATTGTGGTGTTTTCACAAAACCCAGGGCTGTACGTTGGAAGGCTGCCAACTTTATTTAAGAAGTATTGCTCTTCATTCTAAGAGAGTGTCCTTCCTACTTTAGGGATATTCAAATGTCACTTTCCTTAATGAATTAATGATCATTGAAGATGGCAGTTGTGGTATTTTTAACATTTTTGTTTGATCAGATTTAAACTTGGCAACAATATAGTGACCTTCCCACAATGTCACAATTTCTTTTTCTTTTCTTTTTACATTTTACTGGTCTGTAAGATCCAAACTCGAAAACATCAGTCTGTGGCTAGTTCTGTCTATATGGTAATAGGGAAAATGCAGATAATCACTATTTCAACCAGCATATCAAATTCCTCCCCTACTCAAAGGTGTGTCCCAGCTAATGGTAAGTAGGACACCCAGTGTGGTTGAATTGTATTTCTCTGTCCACCCTCTATTAGGGGTTCCTAAAATTAAGCCACTGAAAGGTCAAAGAAGAAGGAGGCAGGGAAAAAAATTGTCTGCATAATAAATAAACTGGCTAGTTAATGGACCCCGTGTCAATTGACAAGAATAAGAGTATGTCCCATGCAGTATTTGGAGCACACTTACGCTAAAGAGATATTGTTTATTTTTAATTTAAATTTAACCGGATATTCTGTATTTTATCCGGCAATCCTACATCCAAGGCTATACGACCCTTTAGAAAATACATAGCTAATGAAACATGAATTAAAGTAGCCCCTGTCATATAAACGGCTATTAATGAAATACACATAAGTGGCTATTACTGAAATAGACTTTGGGTTGTCTTTATGTTGTCTAGTTTTCTTATCTAAATGTGAAATGTTTACATGATAGGGTTCTTATAAAAGCACAACAATCTTCCATGAAACCCAGAGAAGAATAAAACAAGTCACTTTGCTCCCAGTTGGCTTACCTTAGGAACGAGCTGATAAGCAGTGTTTACATGCAAGTCCTGTCGAGTCACTCAGCTGCCCACCTGGGAGCCAGCTGCTCAGGTGCTGCAGACTAGCTCCCTCCAACCCACTCTGATGTTTCAGGACAGCAAAGTTGTGGGTGGGAAGTAAGGAGAAAAGCCAGGATCCTGTGAAATGCTCTTAGACGTACTCAGCCTGCAGCCACACATTCATTCTTTGTTTCTTGCCTTCCCCCCCCCCATGTTAAAACTAACACAAAGTTTAAAAGTCTACTTTTTTTTTTTTTTCACCTTGCTATCTGGCAAATGTAGATTTCCTCACCTCAGCTTGAAACAAAAGTCATAATAAAACTGTCAAGTAGCGCTAGGAACCTCTCTGGTGATATTTGCAGGGAAATTACTTTCCATCTACAGCGTTCATGCCTATTTTCTGTTAGGGAAATGAATTTATATGAGCTGGAGATTGGCAGGGAAGTAGGAGTCTAGGTCAGATACCTGGTGTGCATTTCATTATGATGAGCGTGAATGCGCATGGTCTTTGGTTTGTTTTTTTTTCCCCTGGCCACCTCATGGTCGTTGCAAAAGTAATATGAGGAGGGCAAAATATGGCGAACAGTGTTCATATGTTCATTCAACTAAATGGAAAGTGAAGATCAAAATGTAGAATTGTAGCCAATTTTGTGGTCAGTCCTCAGATGGGCTGCTTAGAGTTGTAAAGGGAACCTGGGTTCAAAGGTCTCATCGTGGCTCAGGTGCTGTCTACCAGAGTGACTCTGGGCCAGTTACGTTGTCCTCTAGACATCAGGTTCCTTCCTTCTCAAATGAAGGGAGTTCATAGGCTAATACTAATATGGTCCCTTACAGCTCTGATCTAAGGAGGTCCAGAGGAGAGAAGGAATTTTCGAGTTACAGGTTGGTGAACAGAACTCATCCACTTACCTTCTGGGGGTTCCCAGGCTATATTTTTGAAATAACAGACTCGCTCCCTGATCTCACGTTCTGGCTGTCCAACATAGAAGAACAATCCCCATTCTTTACGCCTTCCTCTGCCCACCCCGGCCTTGTCAGAGGAAGATCAGTTGGACTGTGTTCTTGGTACTCCTGGGGACCCAATGAGCTCTGTCACAGACCGTCCCTCTGGACTCCCATACACACAGGTCACTGTTATCTTTCTTTTTCAAAGCTGTTACTTAGGTTGGATGAAAAATAAGCAGAGTTCAACTGTCATAATTATTTATACGGGTACACAAAGATGACGTGTCCCATGTTTTTTGTTTTTGAATCACACTCTCGACTCTCCGAGTTTCTTTGCCATATGTTTTCCAGGCCTTTCCCCCCCCGGGCTCGTTCCACTCAGAATCTGTATGAAACACTGCCACTTTTGGTCAGTGTTTTAAAATTGAATGTGGATGGGAAAATACATACTTTTCAAGGTAGGCAGCATATACATTGATTCTGTCCTCTGTGACCATGTGGGAGAGATGGTGGAAAATAAAGATTTCTGTGGGGTCCTCTCCATTCTGAGCCCAGAAGCTCACTGTTGCATTGTTCCAGATTTCCTCACACTTCCAAAGATGGCTGTCCTTTTCTAGTACGAAATCCTATTGCAGAATCACAAGTCTTCATCTTCCATTTTATCCAGAGTCCTTTTTTTCCCCCTCAGGTCTGTGCCAACACCAGAGACGTTAACGCGGTACCTCCCCAGCCCCTCAGGAGCTCTTGTGTTGTTATCATTCATGGGATACATTCTCAATTTATGCAGGCATTTCTCCAGCCCCCGCCCTTCCCTTGGCCCTAATTATTCCTTATCCCCCATTCTTTGTCCTGTGAACCCTTATTGCCCTTCCCAAGGTGGAAAACTACTGGACAGCCCATAGCTAGAACATTGCTGGCTTTTGCTCAAATTATGCCACCCCATTTGGGATCACCTGCCACCACTGTGATCCAGTCTTCTGACCTGGCAGCATCCCACCTGCCTACCCAGGCCACTCTGGCTCCATTCCAGCAGTTGCTCACGTGTCTTCTCGTCACTGTCCCATGCCGTGTCGGGCTCATCCAACACCAACTCTTTTATTCATTCAACAAGATAATTTGAGTATCACTTCGTGCCACCAGGGAATGTGTTCTGCCAGAGTAAATAAAAATTCAATACTTGTCCTCAAGATGCTTAGACTCCAGGGAGGGAGACCGACGATAAAGAAACAATCAATCATTATAAACATTGAGAAAAGCTGTAAAGAAAACAGACAATCCTCTGGAGAGAGAGGCAAGTGGAGCCTGTTTTTGGATAATGTCCTCTGCGGAGTGCTCATTTAGCCCTACACCTAAACAATGAGAAAATGCCAGCCATGGGGGTAAGAGGGGTTGGACATGCCTCCCAGACTTCAGGCTCAGCATGTGAGCAGACCCTAAGGCAAGAAGGACCTTGGTGGGCTTGAGAACTGAAAAAACCCTCTCTAAATCCTCCCCTTTTCCAGTCCTCTCTTTCACATTGCTGAGTGCACCCACTCATGCTCCTTAGTCCGTCTCCTGAGCTGCCATAGGGTCATCCTCTCTGTTCCCCTTACTTAACATTTGGTTGCATGCTGTCTTTTATTATTCAGCGAATGTGGAAGATCTTTATAGGACTTGAGTTCCATGCTTCATCTCTCCTGAAGCATCAGTCAGGGTTCTGTTTATATAGGAGGTGCCAAAGAAACACTTGAATTCAATTCAGCTCAGTAACCTGGTCTCCACTAGGCGGTACATGCTAGGTAGTCAGCTCAGGCCTGGTGTTTAAAAATAAACAATCCCCAGTCTAGCCATGAGGAAAGAAACATCAGATAAACCCAAAGCGTGGGATATGCTACAATATACCTGATCGGTATGGCTCAAAACAGTCAAAGTCATCAACAACAAGGAAAGTTCAAGAAACTGTCACAGGCCAGAGGAGGCTAAGGAAGACATGATGACTAAATGTAATGTGGTACCTGAATGGCATCCTGGGGATAGGAAAAAGACATGAAGGAAAAACGAGTGAAGTCTGAATGAACTCTGAAATTTAGTTAAGAGTGAACATACCAGTGTTAATTCCTTGGTTGTAACAAACATACTACAGAGAAGCAGGATGTTAACAATAGGGGAAACCATAAGAACTCTACTTTTTTGCAACTTTTCTATAAATCTGAAATTATTCTAAAATAATTTGTTTGGATTAAAAATAAATGAGGGGCGCCTGGGTGGCACCGTCGGTTAAGCGTCTGACTCGGTTTTGGCTCAGGTCATGATCTCAAGGTTGTGAGATCCAGCCCTGAGTCGGGCTCCGCACTCATCACAGATTATGCCTGAGATTCTTTCTCTACCTCTCGCTCTGCCCCTCGTGCTCCTGCTCTCTCTCTCTCTCTCTAAAATAAATAAATCTTTTTAAAATTAAAAGTAAATGAATAAATTATCAAGACCTGGTCCCTGCCCTCTATGAGTTTATACTCCAGTAAAGGAAACATACATCTAAATGAATATTTGCAGTACAGCATGATAAGGGCAACAACAAAATTGCATATCAAGTACAAGAGTAGCCCAAATGAGGGCATGTTTACCTCTGAGAATTTAGGGAAGGATTCACCAAGGAGAGAAGTGCCTGGAGCTAAGTTTTGAAGGATCACTAGGAGTTTGAAGAATGTAGAAGATAAGCCTAGAAAAGATTGGTTCAGGCCCCTGACACCTTTGACAAGGCATGCAATCCTTTCAAGCAGTTTAGCTTTGACAAAAGGGAAGAAAGAAAGAAAAGAGGATAAAAGCTTGGGTATTTGCTGACAAATTATGGCACCATAGTTAGCAAGCTCATTATTTGTGGCTGGGACTTACTGCCCACGGCAGCTGACCCACGGGGCCTCTGAGTAGTGCCCACCAGATCTCCCTCCCATCACTCTCCAACCCAGCTGTTAAGGCTATCTGTTTGGTCACCGTGGACTCCATAGTACACTGGGGCAAGGCACACCCCCAGTTTCTGGAGGTGGATGGATAGCCAGGGAAGGACATGAGTGCTGAGAACAGGAGGAGGTGACTTGGGGACTGAGGCAAGAGCTGAGTGGTCAGTCATGGGTCATTGTCTCCAAACCAGACAGGCCAGAATGTGTGCCGCACCCATCACTGCGGGTAAAGGAGGTAGAAGGCAAGTCCATTGAGAGCAAGGGCATTGCTCTGTCGGCACTGGATTCCCAGTACCCCACTGGTTGGCTTAAGGTCAGTTCTTCGGAAAGGAAATTGATGAGTGAAGAACAGGACTAACCCCAGGAGGCCTGGTGGCCCTCACCACAGATGAGTCAACACACATGGGAACCTGAGCTGGGAGAGGCAACCCATAGGTCAAGAAGTGTCCGTCCTCCAGTGGAAGGGGGACCTCTCAAGTTCTGTCTCATGGGAATTTGAACAGTAGGTCTGAAGAGGAGGAAGGAGTTAGGAGGCAGATGAGAAGCAGAGGGGACCTTGAGTAGAACACCTCAAAGGACCCTGTGGAAGCTGGTGTAGTAAGGGAGCAAAAGCAGCGAGCGAGTCCAGTAGGTAGTGAATAAGCCAGCAGAACAAAGAAGCAAGCACACAGAGAGAAGCAGCATCTCTGAGAGAGAGAGGGGTCCCTTGCTGCCACACAGCACTCAGCACAGAGCTGGCACCGAAGTGCTCCATCATTGTTATTCTGACGTTGTTGTTTTATTCTTCTTATTGGATTCCCGTGAGAACTGTGCTATTCTTATTACTCCACAAGTATCCTTACGATAAACATCCCCTAGCTTAGTGAGGTTTTGTTCCTTGCAAACAACAACAACAACAACAAACACACACATATACAAAACAATTACAAAATTACCGCTGGTCAGAATTGTAGCAAATATGGTTGGCAGAGCCCTAATCCTTAGGGATCATTTTCTGTGTCAGTCCTACAGGAAAGGTTCCTGCTTACTCTGATCTATGTCTGATAGATCTGCCACAGATCAGGGATTTCCTGCTATGGGGAGAGTTAGGCCCCAGGTACCAAGCTGACTCACCCTGAATTGAGCTGTAGGTGACTGGGGAAGTCGGACATAGGAGAGCTCTGAAGACACCCCTCATCCAGCTCCACCCCCAGAAGATGGTACAAAGTTCATAGTTTTGCTTTGTCACTTCATCAATGGCTTCACACACATTAGTATTATTTATTTATTTTTGAATAGGTCACATGGGTACGTGATACAGTATTCAGAAGGATATCAAGTAGGGGTGTGTGGGTGGCTTAGTTGGTTGAGTGTCTGACTCTTGATTTTGGCTCAGGTCATGATCTCAGGGTCGTGGGATCGAGCCCCTTGTCAGGCTCCGCGCTCAGTGGGGAGTCTGCTTGGGGATTCTCTCTCCCTCTGCCTCTGCCCCTCCCTCCACTCACACTCTCTCTCTCTCATAAATGAATGAATGAATGAATGAATAAATAAATAAATCTTGTTTTAAAAAAAAAGATAGTAGTGGCATCTGCCCATCCATACCCACAGACATACACACTCTGTTCTGCACATTGATTTTTTTCGATTCCCACTACCTCTTTAGAGCTAATTCCATATGAGGGCTTGCAGAGCTGCCTTAGTCTTTTTAACAATAGTGTGATACTCCATTTTATGGATACATAAAATCCCCTCCTCACCCGTTCTGAGTTGTTTTCAGACTTCACTAACACAAACAGTGCTACAGTGAATATCCTCCAACATATACCAGTCTGCATATATGCAGATCGATGTGCAGGATAAACTCCTCGATGTGGAAGTGTTAGGACAATGGGAAGGTCTATTTGTCATGTCATTGGATATTGCAAAATGGGCCTCCACAGAGAATTTGCCAGTTTACGTGTCCACCAGGAATGTATGTGATTACACCCTCACCAACACAGAATGCATAGGGTTTTTTTTTTTAATTTAAAAAAAGGATTTATTTTTGTAGCAAATATAAACATATGAGCAAAAGCCTTTCGCATAGGTTTTTTTCTGAAGCCCCATCTATCTCTCTGAACGTCTCTCTCTTGTCATCTCCTGTGCAGGTATAGGTGGCCACACAATGGCTTGCCCTCTCCCACTGGAGATTGATTTTTTTTTAAAGGCTTTAATTCTTTCTTTTTCATACCGCAGTGGGTTTTCATCTTTGGTGATTTTCATTTGCAAAAAAAAAAAAAAGTTTTCACAGAGTCTTACATTCCCCAATGTAGAAAGTCTCTTAATCTTTCCAGAAGCAATTGCTGCTACCAATATGCCAGGACCTATTTCTTCATTAATTTTTCCAAAGCCCTTATAATACTGAGGGGACCGATACTGGGGCCGATAATGCCCAGTAATTCTCGGTATTTACAGAGCTTCTTTGTCTGAGATCTCAAAGCACTTGACAGCATTAAATCATCATTCCCTTGGCTCTCTCAAAAGCATCTTTGAACCTAGAGGGATGATGCACAGAAATGAAACCTCTGCTTTCTATCCAGATTGTCTGAAAGGTGACCGGGGAGAGAATACAAACCAACCAACATAGTTTCTAGCCAGAGTAGCATGTCCCTTTGGTTACTCCAATTTTTTTTTCTTTAACCTTTTGTGGATGCATTTCCGGTGAAATAATCAATCGTCTGTGTATAAGCAGCAAATAGAAATGTGGCAAAAGGGTTCAATGATGTCAGGGGGTTGAGTTCCTGGATGCAAAAAGAGGTGTGTTCAGGCCTTCAAGCTACTCACATGCTCTCTGGTCTGAGTCCCAGTCTTCTCTATCTGAGAAAATGTATGAATATGACAAAACACCACTTCCTCTGGCCCAGAAAAGAAGAAGGAAGGGAAAGAAGGAGGAGGGAAAAAGGCAGGAAGACAAGGGGAGGGGGTGTCTAATTCAGATCTGACGTTTCTTCCCCATGTGGGACAGTACCCTGTGAGTAGAAAGCCCAGCCCAGCCTCATGCATAATGTTTGATTCCACCAGTGAGTAACTGCCCTTTTTATAAAGAGCTTTTTAACCCTCACCCATCCTACTCCTCCCCACCTTTTCCCACCCCCTAGTCTCCACACCCTCCACGTCCTACATACACCATACACAGAATATCAACCATAGAGCAAGTATTTAGCGGGGAAATGTTAGCAAACATTATCTCATATTTCAGATACAGAAACCAAGGGATGGAGAAGCTGTCATTTATTTAGTGGCAAAGATTCTATGTCAGGCACACGTATCCGAACCTTCCTTAGCTGGGTCAGGAATTATCAATCAATAGGGTGGATTTTTTTTTTAATTTTTACATTATTTATTACACAAATAACACTGAAGATCAAAATAAAAGTAAACATCACTGCAGTCTCACCACCCCAGCTAAACATCCTGCTTTCCTCCCTGTTCCATGTCCTTTGAAATTCATAGTCCCTATGCACGTACAGTAGTAACCAGAGCCTACAGAAGTGTAATATTGTGAGCAAGAGCCTGGGCAGGGAGGCCAGCCAACCTGCACTTATATCCAATTCCACCATTGACTAGCTGGGCCTTAGTCCCTCCATCTGTAAAATGAGAATATTAATAGTTTGCACCTCACAAAAATGTGATGAGGAATCAATGAGATATCCATGTCTCATAGTTAGCAAAGAATATAGTACATACCCGATCCATGTTAGCTGCTGCTAATCTTATTACTAAATTTTGCTTTCTGCTTTTTAAAATGCATGATCAGCAAATACAACAGAATTGTCTGATAGATCCCAAATCCTTACTAAGCTGACTGCCCACTCCTGGGGACACCACTTCTTCTGGGTTCTTGGGGAGGTGGGGGAGAGTCCTTCCTGCAGAGAGCCAAGCAGCATCTGTTAGCCCCTCCCCTCCTAGGGCGTGTACAGACTGCACCTGTTATGGGCTTCACTACTGTCCTGACCCTGTCACCCTACACATCTCAAGGCTTCAGGAAAAAAAGTGGGGAAATGACTCCTTAGAGTTCCCAGGGCCTTGGTGAGTAGCTGCAGCCACTTGACCAAATTATGTTCTGATTATTGCTGATCCTTTTCCGAATAATGACAAGAAGAGGCGTTGTCCTTTTGGTAATTTTAAAACTTACTTAGTATTTTTTGTACTTTAAAGTTGTGTGTTAATGTATGTTGGTGTAATTTCAAACTTACAGAAATTTGCAAGCATAGCACAAGTAACTCCCATATGCCCTTTATCATTCTCATATGTGTACACATAGAGACAAACGTGTGTACATATGTGTATATGGATGTGTGAGAGATAAAGAAAATGTGTCTCTTTACCTCTTTTCAGGGTGGATTTCCTACGAATGTGGTCTTTCTCCTCCATGACCCCAGTACAGTGATCCTGATCAGGGAATGTACTGTTGACACAACATGATTCCCCAGCCCACAATCTGTTTCTGTATTTTTAAAGCCTCACTTGAAAAAGCAGGTGTGGAACAAAGATGGTAAATGTACATCGCAGCCTAATTAGGCCACTCGTTCACCTGGTGACCTCCTCGCTGGAGTCATTCTTCAAAGCTCTGCACTAACAAGACTCCCCGGCAAGCCCACGAGGGCTGCTCTCTTACCTGGCAGAAATCAGTTCTCTGCGGGGCAGCCCTCTGTTGCAGGCCACGCTGGTAGCCCTTCATGTGGTATTGACTGCTTGTCTCCTCCCTGGACTTTGGGGTTCCCAGGGCCCACTTGGGTAACTGACAGATAATTGGTGCTTAGGAAATGTTTGCTAAAAATGAATGAGCAACTAGACACCCGGAAGCCTCTGGTGAGTTGAACTTGATGAAGAGTTCGGTTGTGTTTTTTTTTTTTTTTTTTTAATCTGTGAGATGAAAGTTCGATGGACCGCAATACAGTGGGTGAGAATATACATGCATCAAAAAAAAAAAAAAAAAATCATACGTGGGATCTTGGCTCATGCCTTCCTGCCGCTCCCTCCAACTTTTTTCTCCTCCCTCTCCTCCCTCTGCCCCAAAATATAGTAACTGCTGAAAGAATACAGTTATGTGCAGGGGACGTGTACAGACTAGATTCTCAGAAGAGCCGTGCCTGTGAGCATAAGAAACACGGCCCAGGATTTCAGCACTTGGCAGCCCTGGGCTTTCCATCGTTCCTGCCACGTTAGCACGCAGTAACTTTCCGTGCCGGCTCGGTGCGGCGAGGCGAGGCGGGGGGCGGAGCTCCGGGCTGTCCCCTTCCCCGCCACAGCCACCGCCTGTGGGCGCCAGGGTGCCTGGCAACTGCTCCCCCTCTGGCTAACCCGAAAAGCCACACGTCCCGGACCTGGGAGTGTGCCAGCTGAGCCGAGTTGGTGGCAGAACCTGGTACCTTCCAAGGCCCTTGAACCAGAGCACCGAGCTTGCCGTGTGCCCAAGGGCTTCACCTCCTGGAAAGCACTGTCACCAAGCAGCCCATCCATCCCGGCGGCCGCCCCGCTCCCAGGCCCGGCTGGTTCAAGTGTCACAAAACAAAGAGGGTGGTTGAGTTGCGCCTTGACTGAGCAGCTACCCTGTGGCAGGCACTGTGGTAGATTTTGGCCCTGTGATGTTATTTCACTTTTATTTTCATTTAACAAATGCCTCTGTGGCCTTTGCTGCATGCCTGGCACTGTTCTAAGCATTTTGCAAATATGAGCTCATTAAATCCTCATGACAGCCTATGAAGCAGGTACTGTTATTATTTTGACTTTCTGGCTGAGGAAACGGACACACCAAGAGGTTAAGTAACATGTATACGGGTGAGACTGGGTCCCTGCCCTCATTTGAACTGATGCCTTCATGTCTTTTTCTCTTTCACATCTTGTACATTATTTTCACTTACTTAATTTTCCAATGGACAGTTATCTCAATCAATGATGTGACTTAGATCATTGTAGAAATGTGCCTTAGCCCTTCCTGTGACTCAGATACCCTGGGGACTCCTGGGAAGGCTCAGGCAGAGTCCTCACTCCAGGAACAGTGGAGTGTGGTCAGGGGGATGAAACATGGACAGTCTTGCAACAAAGGAAGATGCTGAGAAATGCTGACCATGGGACCTCCTGGAGTTGAAAGGAAGGCAGAGAAGAGTCCTCTGGGCAGGAGTGGTTGGGGAAGGCCTCCAAGAAGGTGGATGGAATGCTCTGAAATAGAAGCCGCTTTGGATAAATGAAACAGAGAGGATCAGGACCAGCCTCATGTGGACAATGGCTTCCTATGCCTACAGGCCCGAAAACCCAGGCAAAGCTGTGCATGTTCTTCGGAAAGTGTCTCAGGCAATGTCTCTCTGGTCCTATACCTTAAAACTCATAGAGCCCTAAAATCTTGGGCAGTTGGGTTGTCCTGCCAGCTCCTGGGCCAGGAAGTGAAGTGAAGTGGTCAGAATGGTTGATGCTTGCACTACAATCCATCATGATTCATTATGATGAAGTAATGATACAGAGAAGCATGGGGGCGAGACAACTTGTATGCCAACAGATGTCAAGGCTATGAGAGCGAGGAAGAAGGAAAGCAGTTAGTGTGTTTAAGGTTCGAGGGTTCTGAGTGAGTTTCTCGGTTTCCTTATGGGTTACGATATACTTCTGCAATAAAATTCAAATATTTTAGCAAACAAAGCAAAACCAAATACCCCTCAATCCCACTGATGATGTATGTACCCAAAAGGAATCATCATGACACATCATCGGTGAAGATGGGTGGCCATATCTGTAGCCCCAAGATATTTTATGCCACAGTGGATCAAAGGAAGCTGGAATGATTGCTGACAGTGTCTGAAACTACATTTGATCCTCAACAGTCAGAGGAATCAGAACTTGCCTTTGTCTCCAAAGAAAGATGAGCTACTGAAGAAGATGTGTCCATTTGTGTAGTGGTTTTATTACCATAATCAGGCTCTAAATCAAAGAAGCCATTACTGGGTATTGAATTCTGGAGAGTGCACTTTTCATTATGAAACATTACGGTAAGCGGCTTATGTCCAACATGATTGCAATTAGAGTTTAGTGAACCACAAGAAGGGACAATCCATGTAGGATACATCAGTGTAAACTCGTTTGCCAAGAACAAGTTTTAACCATACAGTTGCTGAGGGAAAGGTTCCAGTATTCCCTGTGAGAATACCTGTCAAGTTTTCATTTGAACAGGGAACACCTAGTTTATGTTTTTGAAGATCACTCCCTTTTTAAGCTGAGCACCTTTGGGCATGTGTCAGCAGGAGGTGTTGGGACAGATATATATAGGTATATCTATATCTATATCTATATATATAATTGCACGAGCTTTAAATCCCGCAGATTAGCAAGGTTTGGGGAAATGGCAAGACAAGAAAAATTCCAAAGAATTGTCCGTTTGGGGAAGCAACATTTGGAGAGTAATTATGGGGGTTGAGGAAGAGAGTGTCTTTAAAAGGTAAGACTCAGAGGACAGGAACCTGGCTGACTCAGTTGGTAGAGCGTGTGACTCCTGATCTTAGGGTCATGAATTCGAGCCCCATGTTGGGCATAGAGTTTACTTAAAAAAAAAAAAAAAAACTTGCAGGGAACATAACTATCTGCTGTCTTGAAATGAGAAGGTAAATTATCTTTACCTTTGTCACCAAAGTGTAAAGAACATACTATCTATGCATTCTGACTCTCACGGAGTTCCTTTATGGAGAATCAATATGTGGAAAAAAGTTGTGTCCGCCTAATTTTATGGTGAGTTGAGGCTTGGTAGGAGCAAATACAGCATGGACTAGATACCTTGCTTCCTAATATTTTAATCCAGGCATTCAACATTTGACAGATTTATTGGGCACCACTAAATGCCAGGTACCTGGAATGCGCACAAAAGGACAGGTTTCAAGGTGTGTGTGTGTAAGGGCTCTGTGTCAGTGTGTACTCCATGTGTTTGTGAGGGACTTTGTAGGTTGGTGAGGGCAGCAAGGGGAGGAATGTAGCAGAGGTGGTAGTCTCCTAGCTTTGGTCAAAGTTGAGAGAGGCTTGACTCCTGCTACCCAAGCATTGTTCCGTTGCTGTTTCCGAGCACTGTGTTGCCATCAGATTCCTAGAGTCCCTAGTTAGCTCTGCCAACACCTCAGGAACACAAGAGGGGAAAACCAGCCAAGCTAAGTGTTACTGGCTAAGAAAAAAAAAATACATGGTAATAGTTAGAAGAGTGTTGAATAGCTTATCTGTGTCCTGCAATGGTCCTGTCCCTATATAATCATTCAAAATTGTCCTCAACTATAAGCTCCAGTCACTTCTCTGTGACTTCATAGTTTTAAGAACCAGAGTCCAGAGTTTGACTTCCCATTATCACTCTCAAGAGCACAACACCCTTTTTAAGCATCTGTCAGTCTCAGCTGCCTCCCTGTCTCCCCCATGCACACAGTGCCATCCTGATCCCTAACACAGAGGGACCCTACCCCTGAAACAGCCCTGCTCCAACTTGGGCTTAGCACCTGTTGTCAAGGACCAGAGGAGGCCAGGCTTTCTGCCCTCTGGGGGGAGGGGGGTATATCTACCCCATCACCAGTTTTGCAGACTTAATAAAGACTGGACTTAATGAAGCTCACTGTTAGAGGTTTTCCTGAGTATAGGTATACGTATTATTTTTGCTTTATTCTTTCTTCCTGATTAATACAGCTCATCATCCACTGTGTTATAAAACTGTAACAGGCATTGAAATTGGCCCATGACAGCTCCACCTATAATCTCTCTGAGGGAACCTATGGACAAGATGCCCACTGAGCCAGATTCTCACTCACTTTTCTGCCTCTTGCTGAGTTGTTACCTCAGATCTTGCTGCCCTTCAAGACTCAGTACAAAGTTCACCTTTTGTAATAATAGAGGCCCCAAATTTCTCTGGCGCCGGGTATAATCTTTTTGTTTCAATTAGTGGACAAGCACTTATGGAGGACCAACTGGGTCCCCCACCCTGCATGACTTATCTATTTTTTCAACAAATATGAACCATAAAAAGGTCAACTGTCATGTGCCAAGCACTGTGGTGGCTTCTGAGACTGTAACACTGAGCCCGACAAAGACTGTCCCTGTCCCAGTGGGCTCGCCAGCAGAGAATATATATAAACCTTGCCTTTGATAACTTACACTAAGCTAGAAAGGAAAAATCATGGGGCTGCTGGTGGTTTTGTTTTTGGTTTTGTTTTGAAGCATTTTTATACTGTGGAAGTCATCCCGAAAATGCAATGTCTTTTTATATGAAGCCTATCTATCACAGGGAGAGTCTTTCCACCCCATCTTCTTCTAAGTTATTTTCTTGGGGAACTGCTCCAGAGTTGTGTGTGACCCTGGGCCAGGAACAAGGGGGTTTCCTACGGCCTTGCCACTGACTCAGCAAACCTTTGAGCTAGTTGGGCTGAACCTGGATTTGCCCCAGCCATAGAACGGAGGTGTGGTCATTCTTATTTGTGCAAAGTACTAGATTATTCAGGGAAAATCAGTTTATTTTTACCTGACAAGCTTCCTTTTCCAAGCTCTTTTCCTGGAGCGAGGTTCTGACATATTTGGGGTCTGTTTTGGTTCCAAGATTAGAATCTCTTCAACTCTGTGACCACTGGAATTCCTTGAGACTTCCCCTAAACACGCCTTTGGGGCTCTTCCAGACTCTTGATTTCTTTCTGAACCTTTCTAAGGACTACAAGGGATATTTTCTAACTTTTAGTTAACAACAGATACCAGGAAAACAACAAACCAGAAGTCAAAATTTCTCAATCCTTGCCAACCAGTGACAATCCTCATGCAACTGGGAGGGTGTCCGGCAAGTGTGGGAGACAGATATGAAACAACAACGAGGTGAGAGAGCGGGTGTGTGTGCTGGCACTAGTCTCCTCCACGCTGACGACACGTCATCACACCAGCCTGGAGAAACACGCGCCCTTATGGGGCTTGATCCACACTATCAATTCACATGTTCTCGAATTTACCTTGCCCTTGTTGATACCCAAACCACAAATACTTACTGGTGTCTGTATGCATGCATACATCAAACAGGATGTAAAGTGTTTTGGGGTATGTGAGTGGGTATCTATTTACCAAACTGTATGTTTCTTAATACTCTTTATATTGAGTTTTATGAGTCTTAGGGAGATGCCTTTGCTTTCCCCTCCAGAGCAGTGCCACTTTTTGGAGGAAATGAATGCAGCTCACCCAAATGAGACAGAGCCATAACAGCACTCATGGGTTGCCAAGGATGTGAAGGAGCAGGATGGAGTGAGGAAACGAGACCTCTTTCCAAAGCAGCCCCCCTCAGCCTCGGTCCCCAAGACTCCAGGCAGCTAAGGGTTTTCCCAGCAGCCGGGCCTCATCAGTCATTCCTTGCTCATTAACAAAAGGACTTGTCATCTGGAGAACTGGTTGCCATGTGTTTATTGTTAGGAGTTCAGGACAAACAGGTTCCAGCAATGTGCAAAGGTTTTTTTTGGCAAACAGAAAACATAAACAGTTTCCTTATGAGCTAGCTGGATTAGGGGAGAGTAGCCTCCCCAGACCCTGGCTACCAGGCGCTCACATTCTTCCATTCTCCTCTGCCTACCAGGCATTGTCCGTCGTGGGATTTGCTGGGTAAACTCAAATTCCATTATTAGCCTTCTCCTTCCCGGCTGCCAATGGAGCCCCAGGTACAGAATTACCTGCCTGCTCCTGGTAAGTGCTTGGAGCCCCATCTCATGAGATGTTGGGAGGGAATCTTCCCTCCCTTTCTCATGTTATACATGGTGCGGGTTAGAGATACTGGCTGAGGTGTTGATCTTTTCTGTTACCAGCTTCCCAGATGAGATAGGCACACCTTCAGGACCTAGAAACAGTCTCTCCAAGGGCTTGGTAGAGAACAGAAGCTGCCCTCTGCCCCTTTATCTGTATCCCCTGACCCCAAGCGTGGGGTATTATGGGATTCAAAGTACAAGTATCAGAGCCATCAGCTCAGCCAAGTGCTCCAGCCCTGAGATGAAGAAACACGAGAGAGTAGTAGGATTTTCGACTGTGGGTAAAGGCAGCTAACCCACCACCACATCCTCAGAAGCGGAGTGGGGGCCTGTGGGGTAGTGCTGTTTTCACTGGCAGCTGTTAAACCCATGGCTCTCTGAGAAGGCTGTTCTGGTCCCTCCTTGTGCATATAAACCTAGATGGAGCCACAACCTGAACTTTATTAATTTTCTTATTATGTTAGGATGGGAGTTCTTATCTCTTCTGCTCCTTGTAGCAAGAATAGGTATATTATTTGAGAGCTTCCTATGGTCCAGTCATTTTATATGTATGTAGTTATGTGTACATGTGCGTATAATTTCATTTAAACCTCATGATAACATGACTATGAAGTATAACTGTGAGTGTTAACTGAGGAAACCAAGTTTTAGATGTTAAGCAACTTGCCCAACCCACATAGCTAGTGAGCCACAGAGGTGGGCTTGAACCTCATTCTGTCACACCCCAGTGTCCTTGTCCTTCCTACTGTGCCCTGCTGCTCTCCCCCCCCGCCCCCCCCCCGCCACTTCCAGGCTCATACAACCAAAGGCAGAGGCGATGTCTTTATAAACCAGAGTGTCAGTGAACGATCTTCTGAACTCTTGAATACTTTTCTTGGGACGTTCTTAAGAGATTTTGAGCCCATTAGTGTGCCTTACAGGTGCCTCTTTTCTTCAAAACTAAACACACCACAACACACACACACAGAGCAAAGGAATCTACCCCTTAATGCTCCTCCCTACATTACTTGCCTTGCCTCTACAACTTCCTCATTTCTGTTTATTCTCCACATCCTTGAGCGCCTATGTGGAGCCCACTCTCTCCAAGTCTGCTCCCCTCAGCTGGTGCCCATCCTCCAAAATTGTCCTTCCTTCCTCTTCCTCAACTCAGTCAACCTTTGTGTTTCCTCTGTGCTGTTGGAAGAGAAGCATTCCATTAAGCCAAATTATATTTAAGTTCTAATTCCATAGATATTTACCTCTTGACTAGATAGCCTATCAACCTAAATGGATGAATCCCCATAAAATTCCCTATTTTCCACCTAAATGTCTAACCTCATTTTAAGAACGAGAAAGGATATTATAGAAGAGAACGATATACCCATTTTTCTCACTAATCTACCAAAGAAGGTTTTCCAGTTTTTCTTTCTCATCTTTTATCCATATATATGTCACTTTTATATTTTTTGTAATTATAGTACAGATTCAATGTTGTATTCTTTTTTTCCCCCATGGAATTTCCCCATATCAGATGTCACCTGTTTGGTCTGAAGGACAGGCTTAAGAAGGGCACGGCAGCAAATTTATTGTCCCATGGTTTTGCCTTCTCATGAGTTATTTACATGAGAATCTGAGGGTCCCCCTTTAATAAACAGCAAGGATCAAGGGTGACACCCCTTTTTCAGGGGACTTTGGTGACCCTAATCCTAACACAAAACCGAGATATCAAATTTGAAATGTTACGATTATTATCCTCCCTTAGATATTAATAATTTTTAGGACTTGCCGAGGAGATCAGAAGGAGACATTGAACACCACAAGCCTGGCAATCGGGCGGGAGGACTGCAGGGGTTCTCATACTTAAATCACACACAACCCTGTGGGGGTGGTACTGTGACCCTCGTGTACAGATGAGGAAACCGAGGCTCAGAGGGATGAAGCTCCTTGCCCAGCTGCCCAGTGACAGGACAAGATTCAAAGTTAAATCTGCCTAGCTCCGTAGCTCCTTCCAACTAACCAGCTGACTTTCTCTCCTCTTGGAGAAGCCTCCTCTCAATTAGGGTTAGTCCGAGTCCAAACCAGAGCCTATGTAACAAAGAAAAGGGAACAGAAAAGGTTCTATGGTCAGTGACACACACACATACATTACAGTCACACAGAGAATATGAAACAAATGTAAATTTATTCAAAAATTATGAGAGAGACGGTTGTCGTGATACATGTTAACAGGAGACCTATTACTCATAATTGATTTTACTAATATTTTAGCATCTGACCTGTTTCTCTTAATTGAATTGAAATGGCTTATGCAACACATTTGTTTTACTGACTTTGGAAAGATATAATCACCTTCACCTACACTTTTAATTTTAAAGTAGAGGTTTTTAAAAAAAAAAAAAAAATTCCTGAACGGTGGCCTTAAAGATAAGCAAAATGCAATTAGAGTTTTCTTCCCTAGAAAATGTCTAGAAAATTGTGGTTATTTTGTTTTAAGGAAAAAAAAACAACAACAAAGAAAGGGCATTTTTCACAACGATTAGTGAGGTCACCCTGAACAAAAATAAAATGTCCATTAAACTCTTCCCAAGAATCACAGATCGAGTCACTTGGGAGTCACTACTCTGCCCTGTTTAACTTAGTCAAAATTAGTCATTCCAAAGCCCTTAAAATATAAACTAATTTCATGTTTGCAGAAAATACTTTACCACCGGGAACAGGGTAAATCAGAGAGACAGAGAGAGATCCTTATGGGAGCAGAAGCATCTCACATCTCAGCTTCTCAGGACAGATGACTTGCTCTGCCAAACTGCAGAGAATACCAACCTGCTGGGTTTGCTAATGCCTGGGCCTGCAATATACCAAGGATGAGAATTCAAGAACATACCAGGAGAGTGTTCGCTAAAGCAGGTAAAAATTACGGCTCTAACCTCAGGCTTCCACTGGGCGCACCTCCACCAGTGTCTGCCTGGGGTTAGTTGAGGCTTGGAGAAACATGCCAAAATTAGGGGAGGTTCATTTTTGTTTTTCAAGTTGGCAGCTCTTGTCTTGGAAAAGAGACAGAATCGGTATACCAGCTTTAATGGATTATAAGATCATTGGGCGTTGGGCGAGAGCAGAGGGGGGAAAAAGGCAAGCAGAAAGAAAAAAGAAATTTTTTCAAGAACTCGCAAGAAATAGGTCTTGCTGGCCAACAGTGGCCCTAGGTTGACAGCTGTTGTATGTTAGTTTAGAATGTGTCTATTTCTTAATAAATGATCTCATAACTTTAGTGATAGCATCCAAAGGAAAATTACAAAATGAGCTTGAGGAAACATTTTTTCTGGGTTCCTTCTCCCTGTGCCCAACAGGGAAAGAGCCGATAGAAGCCCTGCCTAGTCTGACTTGAGGCCACCCATTGGCTGGTAGGACTAGGATGAAACATTAGCACCTTTAATGTGGGGTTGAAAAACGGAATGCCAGGAAGTTAAAAGGACTTAGGGGAAAATGTCCTTTGGCCTTCCGCTGCGTGACAGGATTCTGAAGTGGCAGCTAGTGAGCAGAGTAGACTCAGTTAGTCCAGTCAGAGGAAAAAAGCAGCAAAACCAGAGGACCAACATCAGTAATATCTTTGAGTGCAGTGATGAAAGAGCGAGATGGCTCTGGCAGAAAGGCGGGTCTCTTCATCAGGTTTCCCAAAGCAGTTTGCGCCTCTGGCCAGCTGTCAGAGCAAATGAGCCCTGCCCATTGGCTGGTATTTATTGAGCACCTACTAGGTGCTCAGAGTCCTCTAGACCCTTCATGCGGAGAAGACTCCATCCTTCTTTATTTTTGCCAAACTTAAGATTGTTTGAGGTGGAGATAGATGGTGATTTTGTTTTCTACCAGGACAAAGAAAGTAAAATGTGGGGTAGAATAATGAGACAAACCCACCCGTTTTCACATTGATAGGAATCCAGTCGTATACAGACGCTGAAGACTTTGAGAAGGGTGAAAGCCATGGTGAATTGAATCCCTTTCTGCCCCCGCATCTGTGTCCTGTTCTCACACTGATCCAGTGCTGGACACCTGGTGGGGGATGGAATGAACAGCCAAGGGTGAGAGACAGAAGTAATCCGAACAAGGCTCTGGCCACTCCTGTTCTGGACACTCTTGGAGATCTTTTGAGATCTGAGAGATGGAACCCATTCAAGAGTGAAGAATTTTCTGTTCCCCGCCGCCTATGTAATAATGCCTAGCCCGACAGAGGGAAGATAATCAAATGGAAAGAGAAATTTTATTTCCCTTCATAGGCAAACACCCTTTGCTGTATAGGAACTAAGGCATCCCTCCTCCCTCCCTTTCGTCCTAAATTAGGTTAAAGGTTAGCATGGGGAAAGACCACTGGCACATAATCTTTAGATGACATGACTTCTTGACTTTACTACAAATCCATACACCACTTTTGGTCATCTGATGATTTTATACCTTACGTGAACCCAAACACTCTCAATCCTGAGGTGTTACGGACAATCATCTGTATGAAAACAGAATAATTGTTAAAAGTCTATATATTTTATCTCCATGATGCAATTTACCGGCATTGTACTTGAGTGAAATTGAAAGTTTTTATTCAGGTGATTGCCCTGGATTGGATACAGTCTTAAGGAGCCTCTCTGATCCTTTAATTTTCTCTTTCACTCTGTCTTTCTCTCTGATCTGGGTGCTGTTGCTCAATTGTGCTGTTTCTATCATTACCTACTTAGTAGCAGCAATGGGAAATAAGCCTTAAAAGTGATAACCCGTCATATATTTTTTTTTATTCTGCTGGTCTCATAAAAAAAAAAAAAAAACTACCAGTCGTTTATTTCATCTCACTTATTGTCGATCGGTCCCGCATTTTTTACCTCCTTACCGTGGTTTTCTTTGTGCTGTGGTTCCCAGCCACGGCCCGCTTCCTGCTGAATTAAACTGTAACCCAGACAAAACCAAAGAGCACATCTCTCCCAAAGTTCACTCAGAAGGTCGCCCCTGGTGAGATGGACATTGCAGATGTGCTAGAAAGATTAGAAGCTGCTTTGATAAAACCTGCGTCTGTTCTTTGCTTCGGGTCCTCAGAGTGGAAGATCGGATGGATTGCCATTGCCTTGCATTATTTAAGAGTTTTGATGAGCAGCTCCCAACAAAATTCCCCACAGACTCCGGACTATATGTGTGTGTGTGTGCATGCGCGTGTGTGCATGTGTGTGTGTGTTTTAAACAGCACTTTAGAATGATTGAGATGTTCAAAAGGACATTGCCAAGTGAGCTCTCTTTGCAGGGCTCACATTCCATTAGGTTGTCCTTCCTTAAGGTCTCTTGGTGGCCCTTCTGTTCTATTTGATGGCAAATTCTGTTCATTCCAGATTGTGTTATATCCCTTTAGCAGCTTCAAACAGCTCTCCCGTGCAGCAGTGTTAGCATTTGGGTGCTGATCAAATCAGTCCCTGGACTTTTGTTATTTTTCACTCCTTTGATGGTTTTCCTCCGTTCTTCTGTTTTCACTGGTTTCCACTTTCATCTCCACTGTCTGTTCTTCGATGGTGTTATCTATTCATTCGAGAGAGTCCAGCCATTCAGCCCTCTGAAGAAAGGGCCGTTCCCTCACTTCTCTGGCCTGGCCGCCCCAGTGGGTAGTCCATGATTTGTGTCTTTTATCCTGCAGCTGTGGAGGCCCCTCTTTGGGTGACCACTTTGGTGATAGGGTAAGGATTAGTGTATCATGATTTCATTTTTATCAGCCTCGTCTGTGTCTTCCCGTTTTTAGATGAGATGCGGTGATTTCTGTTATGGCAGGTATTTTTATAAATGGCTTCGTTTCTGATCATTGCAAATGATGAAAGTTAGGCCACCTCATTTCCATCTCAGGAAGTTTCCACAGATAGCTATTTCTTGTCATTTCCTGGAGGGTGACCGAATGGTCAGAACACTGAATAGAAATGAGACCTTGAGGACTTTATCCTGGGTCTATCAGGATCTCTACCTGAGACTTTATGTAAGTCGTTTATTCCCACGGCTACCACATTTTTTGTTCTATCTAAATTCCTTGCCACAAATATTGCATGCTATTTCGCCCAATTAAATATTTCATGTTTTATTTCAAAAGCCCTAGTACCAAATAATATAATTTTCAAAGGTAATATAACCGATTATGATTTCTTTTTAATCTAGTTCAGTATTTCATACCAAACAAAGGGTGGTAGGAGCAAAGTTCTATGCCAAATGAGCATCCCTTAAATGTGGAAGATGTTCAGTGTTTGAATTAATCATAGGTGATATTGCCTACGTGGACTGCCCCCCCCCCCCATTTGAAGGGATAACATATTAGAAGGTACAGGGAAAGTCTAAATAAATTAATGAAAAAGATAACCATAAAAAAAGAGAGAGAACACTTCAAAATATAATCCTAACTTCTGAGGCCAGTGTCATGATGGGTAACAGGCTCTCCCAAGCACTCTGTGTATCCCTATCACACAGAAAGGACTAGAAATTGTGAGACACCTGTCCTATGACCAGGCTTGGTTTATGCTCTGCATCATAGGAGTTCGTTTTCCGTAGACTGTCTAATTCATTAACAATTAACTGGGGATTTATTGGTGGCATACTGTTGAAGAACTATGTAAGTGATCTCTTGTGGTAGGAATGAATAGATAATACAAAAATGAATGAACTGAAAGGAAGATTGAATTAGTCACAAAAATCTTCTGTAAAAGTATAAGACAGCTTCCTGTTTCACTTTCAAAAATCCTCTTCTGGAGAACTTTCCTTAAACTTGCCAATCTGAGTTCCTCAGAATATAAGTTCTTAAAGAACTGGAACTCGGTTTTCAGTATTGAGCATGTGCCAACATTTATCAAGCACTAGACTAGGGAGTCAGGAACCCTGGTTGAAGTCCCAGCTCTAACCATTAGTAGCGTGACCCGGGGGGGCTAAGCTGGAAAACCTCTCCAAGCTTTATTTACCCCATCTGCGAGTGGACTTAATGAGCCCTGCCTGCTTGCTCTTCTTCCTGGACATTTGTCAGGTGTCAAATGGTATCCTTTAAACTGCATTTTCATGAACAACAACCTACAACTCCTAAGGATGATGATAAATTTAATAGCAAAATCACGGTAATTTTTTTTTAAGATTTTATTTATTTATTTGACAGAGACACAGTGAGAGAGGGAACAGAAGCAGGGGGAGCGGGAGAGGGAGAAGCAGGCTTCCAGCCGATCAGGGAGCCCGATGCGGGGCTCGATCCCAGGACCCTGGGATCGTGACCTGAGCCGAAGGCAGACGCTTAACGACTGAGCCACCCAGGTGCCCCAAAATCATGGTAATTTTAATACAAAAAGTGTTATTCTGGAGTTCGGACAATATGTGGAGTGAAAGCAACAATAATCCGCAAGTACAGCCCAGAACGTTCACAGCAGTGGCTTCCCCTGTGGTCTGTCTAGCCCGGAGCGGAGAGAATTCATCTCGGGACCTTCGGTTCCTGCAGTTCCTGCATTGTAGAGTCTGCACAATGTGGATCTAGCCTGGCAGGTGTAGAGTTTCCATGACTCCGATAAATTAACTAGTGTTCATGGAGGTTTTGCAGCTGCCCTGGAAACAGGCTAGCAGTTTTGAAAAAGAATTGTTGCAGCCATGAAGAAGGTGTTGGTATCATGTGTGTGCATGTAGAAAGCGTACTTTTAAAAACCTATCACTTCACCTGCACTGAATGAAAACAATGCCAAGTTGTGCTCATGTTTTTCTTTCTTTTTTTCCACATTGAAGTTACTTTAACGGCTAACCTTTGCTTGCCCAGAATTCCGGCAGGTTAAACATTATTGTATAAATAGCAATTGCTACTATATAAATAGCAAGTATCTTAATATAATGATACATATTTAAACCCCATCCCTGAACACTCAGAATTCAAGTAAACATTTACAAAAACATTGCAGCTTTAAAAAGAGAGGGTATTTGAATAGTTTTTATTTTATTGATATTTGGCTAAGATTAGAATCAAATGAAATTCCAGTGTATAAAACAGTTATTCCTAGTATGAAAACCTCTTTATTTTTCTACAAGTCCTCAGAGTATTGCTTCCTGAAACTGGAATAACTAAGACCCTAATTGTAAGGTTTTAAGTAATTAGAGGTATTATTTGAATTTTGTATAGCAATGCTGCACTCACAGACATTATTAGAAAATGGGATATCCCATATAAATTAATTTTCTGCAGTATATTTCTCTAAGTGCCTCACTGTATTTGGGGGTGAGGGAGGCCTTTCGAAATATATTATGTAAGTCCCTGTCTCCCTAGTTCAGGGTTAATCCATTCTTAATGTTTCAAAATCATTATAAACATTAATTATTATGGTGTGTACAGTATGCTGTAATATAGGATGTCCTCAGAGTCTCTCTACAGGTGTGGCAGGTTGTTTGCCCCTATGCTAAATGGCCCCATGCTGCCATACCTTTTATCATTTCTTTTATCTCTTCCTTCAGTATTTATTGTTTCTTCTTGCTCCTGTGAGCAGAACTCTGCACTCCTTTCTGCTGTGTTTTTTAATGTATTTTTTATACTGGAAAATCAGATATCAAGGTTTGCAGAATCGTGTCTTACGTAAGAGTAAATAGCCTCTGAATAAATGCCCAAGAGACTTTTTAAGAACAGATACGAACTTTAGTCCTTAACATGTTAGTGGTATCTTTGCAGATCTGTCTTTCTTTCTGTTTTGTTTTCTTCCATGTTCCATGTCACAACGCTTCTGAATGTGAGGCCTCTAATTATGAAAAGTGGCACAGCAATTATTTATACTTGTTTAATAGTTCTCATTTAGTATTACTTAGATAACCATTGGCCTTGTGGATATACTGGAACCTGCATACCTTCTACTAGTCTTAATGATGATTTTTGGTATGTAAGCAAGGGTAAGGCTTTTTTTTAACTTCCTTTTTCCAATATCTCCCACGATGCCTCACCCACAGTCTGTTCCCAGAAAATATCTGATGATTAACTGAGATTTAAAAATAATTATCATGCACAAGCTACATACAAATGAAACTTTCTAAGAACTATACTTGTCTCTCATGTTCTGGAAAATGCTTATGTGCTTTTCACACTTTGGTTTAAAAAAAAATCAAGAAAGACCAAGTTGAGCATAAATGATCAAAAAAAATTGTAAAGGAGCTGAAAATTGAATTCTTCATAGATACGAATTCCAAGTACATCGCAGGTTTCCTATGGGATTATTTTGTTGATGGAGGAATTTGTAACTCATAATTAGAATCCCTTTAATTCATTCATTCATTCCAACAATAGCATTTATTGAAAGCCTGCTGAGCCCCACCAGGAATGCACAGGCTTATCAGACACAATCTCAGGAAACAGACATTTTGGCCAGAATTTGAAGGTTGCTATGAGTCAGAGCCCAGCTGCCATATGTTAGAATCATTCCCCCAGTTAAAACTGAAAGCTTTAAAGTGAAGCTTAACTTGTTCTCAAACTAGCTTTGATTCTATTAGAACGATCCCAAATATTTCATGTTGTGGGAAGAAATCTGGAGAAGTGGTGTCATAATGTTTTCCTGTTCCCTGACAAGTCATTCAGTAGCCCTGTCCAAGATCATTTAAAAGAGCCTGGAAATAATTGGAAGTGATGGGCCTCTGTGGAAAACACTTGCAGGATTCCTGTCGGCAAATGATGTTTTAAACCCTAGGTTTAATTTAGACCTGTTGTTAGGTTCCCTATAAGAATCCGTGTGTTTAAAGAATGTCGTCTCAAGAAAAATTAATATAAATGTAAGTTAGGTGACAATAAGGTTTCACCTAAAATAATGATTCTGGATTCTGAGGTTTTACCTATCTGTTCTGCTGGGTAATCAAATGCACAAACGTAACACCTCTCCCTCCCTACCATTAGCTTCCTTTGTCAGTGAATCATCATGTTTTGCATGTACTGAAGACCAGTAATCTAATTCAGTGTCACTTAATCATATCTGATCATCATAATTTTGTAAGGCAATCATATGTATACATTTTCAGTGATGTAACCACTGCATTATTTATACACATTTTCCACTGCACTCTACCATTTATATTATATCATTACCCTTAGTCGCACACAGGAGAATTGTGATCATTTTATAGAAATTATTGATATTGGGGGCGCCTGGCTGGCTCAGCCAGTGGAGCATGATCTCGGGGTTGTGAATTTGACCACGTTGGGTGTAAAGATTATTTAAAAATAAAATCTTAAAAAAAAAAAAGAAATTACTGATTTTTATTCCCTCAAAACCTTAGGGACATAATAGATCTTTTTAAGAAAACATTTCAGATAGAATCCTAATATGCTTATTAACTGCATTTCATTCTTTGTTTTATCAGGAGTGTTTGAAAGAGAAAAAAGAAACCTTGTTTTCAGAGAATACAAACTCTAATTGTGTTATTGAAGAATCATTTTCAAACATTCAGAAAACATTTTTGAAATGGAACAGATAAATCATGAGTTCTTGTGAAGACATACTCATAGGATATGTGATGTACATAACCTTGATCCTAAAGAGTGGGGCTAGATGGACAGAGTCAGAAAACATCTACTTCTGGGTGCCTGGGTGGCTCAGTCGTTAAGCGTCTGCCTTTGGCTCGGGTCATGATCCCAGGGTCCTAGGATCGAGCCCCGCATCGGGCTCCCTGCTCGGCAGGAAGCCTGCTTCTCCCGCTTCCACTCCCCCTGCTTGTGTTCCCTCTCCTGCTGTCTCTCTCTCTATCAAATAAATAAATAAAATCTTTAAAAAAAAAAAGAAAGAAAGAAAAGATCTACTTCTAAGTGAAAAATTCTCCAAACTATGAGTTCCCTGAGTACATACCACTGAATACATGAAGAGTTGGTACTATCCAGATGGCTAAATAAACTCACAGTTCGTACTGTTCATCAGTATATTTTGGTTGTTCATATAGTTATAAACATCTAGTTGTGTCTCATAAATTATTCCAATCCAATGGCTATTGGATATCACCAGTGTGCTGGATACTAATGGTTTTAATGTTTACTGTCTGACCTTTAAGGTCTTTAAAAATCTTGAAAGATAGATATTATTTTTCTTTTTTAAAAGATTTTATTTATTTGAAAGAGAGAACGAGCAAGGGGAGGGACAGAGGAACAGGCAGACTCCCCACTGAGCGTGGAGCCCAACACCAGGCTCGATCCCAGGATCCTGAGATCATGACCTGAGCCGAAGGCAGATGCTTAACTGACTGAGCCACCCAGATGCCCCGATAGATAGTATTTTTCTAATTTTACAGAAAAGGAAACCAAGGCTCCAGGACTCTAAGTAACTTGTTACCGGTCACATAGCCACCACGTATTAGAATTGGGATAAGAAATCAAATTTTCCGGGCGCCTGGGTGGCTCAGTTGGTTGAGCGACTGCCTTCGGCTCAGGTCATGATCCTGGAGTCCCGGGATCGAGTCCCGCATCGGGCTCCCTGCTCGGCAGGGAGTCTGCTTCTCCCTCTGACCCTCCTCCCTCTCATGCTCTCTGTCTCTCATTCTCTCTCTCAAATAAATAAAATCTTAAAAAAAAAAAAAAAAGAAATCAAATTTTCCAACTCCAATTGCAGTGCTCTTTGCACCACACATACTGCTTTCAAAAGAAGTATTTATTCAACAGATCTTTATCCATCATCTAATATATGCCAGGCACTGTGCTAAGCCTTAGTGTTACCAGAGAGACAAAGGTGAGTGAGACAAATGTCTTCCCTGCCTCTTAGAATCTAGAGCCCAGGGAAGAAGACATAAGAGAGAACAGATGATTACCAGGAAAAAAAAAATGGTGTGAAGAATCAGGTTTCCGGAAAGGGAAGAAGAGGATGCCAGTGGGAACCCAAAGCTCATCTGATGGAGGCTATCAATTTGTCCAAGACCTCCTGAAGGCAGTGACATTTAGACTGAGATTGTAGGATGGCAAAAAAAAATGATAAATAGATATAGATAGATAGATACATACATACATACATACATAGATGGATAGATACATAGACAGATAGAGTTGATTCTCATTATTGGCAGATTCTGTATTTGCAAATTTGCCTGCTAACTGAAATTTGTTTATAACCCCCAAATCAATACTGGCTGCCATTTTCAGACTTGTCCCCAGGGGTGGAGTGTCCTGATACACGTCGCCAGCTAAAGTGTGATGAGGCAATGCTCTGTCTTCTTGTCTCAACTCTCGTACTGTAAATAAGTGTCCTTTTCACAGCTTATGTAGTGCTCCATTTTCCTAATTTTTGTGCTTTTTGTTGGTGATCTTGCTATTTAAAATGGCCCTCAAGCACACAGCTGAAGGCCTGACTGGTGTCCTCAAGTACAAGGCTGTGATGTGCCTTACGGAGAGAACACACGTTAGAATAGCCTCATTCAGGGATGCTGGCTGTGAGTTCAATGCTAGTGAACCAACAGTATCTATCAAATAAGGTGTCTTAAACAAATACACAGAAAACAAGGTTATGTATTGATGAGGTGACAAAAATGTTATGAGCACAGGCTCAGAGGAGCCTAAAACCTATATTTCCCTTAGGGGCAGTGCCTCAGTATTTGCCACTTCAGTGGTCCTAGTGACTTTATAGAACCTAACTATGTTAAATAACTAGAACCGACACTAGATAGATAAATATCTGACACCACCAAGTGCTGGCGAGAGTTCGGGACAAGTAGAACTCTCAGACATTGCTAATAGGAATGCAAAATGGCACAGCTTCTCTGGAAAACCGTTTGGCATTTCTTATCATTGAACTTCTATATTCCATACACACTAGCAGTTCTATTCCTAGATATTTGCCCAAGTGAAAGAAAAACTTGTGTTCACACAAAAACCTGTACATGAATGTTAGCAACTGTATTTGTAAATGCTAAAAAATGGAAACAGCCTAAGTGTCCTTCAGTTAGGGATTGAATGAACTGTGGGATGGAATTTTACTGAACAATAGAAAGTAACAAATTATTGATATGCTCAGTAACATGGGATGTATCTGAAATGCATCATGCCAAGTAGAAGAAACCACAGTCTAAAGCCACATAATCTATTATTCCATGTAAGTGATATTATTTGAAGGCAAAACTGTAGGGATAGAAAACAGTTACGTGGTTGCCAGGGTTTGGGGAAGGGAAATAAGTTGGCTACAGGGGAGCACAGAGGAATCTGGGAGGAAAGGAGATGGAACTTTTCCATATATTGACGGGGTTGGTGGTAATTCAACTAATACTTTGTCAAACTCGAAGAACTGTACACTAAAAAGAGTATGTGTTACTATCTGTAAACTATACTTTAATAAGAGATGAAAAAACTGAGATTTGAATGATGAATCAAAATACAGTTCTTCTAGTTTGCCACAATGATATCAGAAAATACCGTCTTGTACAGCATAGGGAATGTAGTCAATAAAATGAGGAAAATGTTGTTTGGTGGCAGATGGTGACTACACTTACGGAGGCGGGCCCTGAGTAATGTATAGAATTGCCGAATCATCATGTTGTACACCTGAAACTAACATAGCACTGGATGTTAATTGTATTTCAATAAAGAAAGATAAAAAGAAAGAAAGTGCCATTAAAACAAAGAGTACTCGGGCGCCTGGGTGGCTCAGTCGGTTAAGCGACTGCCTTCAGCTTAGGTCATGATCCTGGAGTCTCAGGATCGAGTCCCGCATCCGGCTCCCTGCTCAGCAGGGGGTCTGCTTCTCCCTCTGACCCTCCCCCCTCTCATGTGCTCGCTCTCTCTCATTCTCTCTCTCTCAAATAAATAAATAAATAAAATCTTTAAAAAAAAAAAGAGTACTCTATGTGTTTTACTATAGTTCTAGTTGATAAAACACTTAGTATAAAATAAATACCATGTAATTCATGTAACACTATGAATTGAGCAGTGGTTGCCATGAACATATAAAACATGTTTTCTTGGGGCACCTGGGTGGCTCAGTCGTTAAGCGTCTGCCTTCGGCTCAGGTCATGATCCCAGGGTCCTGGGATCGAGCCCCGCATGGGGCTCCCTGCTCCGCGGGAAGCCTGCTTCTCTTTCTCTCCCACTCCCCCTGCTTGTGTTCCCTCTCTCGCTGTGTCTCTCTCTGTCAAATAAATAAATAAAATCTTTAAAAAAAAAAAAAGTTTTCTTTTCT
>NC_138377.1:89551900-89578234 GCF_054177405.1 Leptonychotes weddellii | reverse complement strand
GAGCCGAAGGCAGATGCTTAACGACTGAGCCACCCAGGCACCTTCTCTTGTTTTTTAATGCTTAAATTTAACCTGGTTCTTACTGGTTACAGGAAACCGTTTCTTACTGATTATTTGATAAATGGTGAAATCTGCAATCTGTACTATACTTCTAATATATGCATTATTCATAATAGGGCAAAACTTTTGTTTGATTTGAATTACCCTGTTAGATGGCATTTTGACCTTAGGATAATAGAGAAGAAAATAAGACAATAGAAAAAATATGATACTCTCACTTATCTTGCTTATATGTGGTTCTTTAATGGTAAGCAACTGTGAGACCTGGGTGGTTTAACTGCTCACATCCTTGGAAGCAGGAAGACCTACCACCTGACCTCTGAGTGTCTTCCAGTTCTGGTATTTCTCTTTTTTATTCTTCCTTGTTTACAATGGCTTTGTCACATTCCCTCTGTTATATTTCAAGGAGCAAAGATGTAAATCAAGTCACCATTACATTCTAGCTTCTAAAAGTCACCTTCACCATACAATATGTACCTTGCCTTTGGAAGAATGAGCAGGTTGGAGTTTCTGAGGCTATTATTGTACTTGTATTATTGTACTTAAGCCTTTACAACAAATTCAATAATATTTATCAGTAGTTTCTCAGTAATGTGTACCATCACTTACATAAGTCATTCTTTCTTACTTGTATTATGACATTTTAAAAATTACTTTTATCTATATTTAAGATGTGTTGTCAAAACATCTAAAAGGCGTATATATACTATGTCTTTGTATAAATAACAGGGTCATGCATGACTATAATCAATTCATGTGGACAACAATTTATTCAAATTGCACTGAAAATTAAGTGATTGTGCTTAAGATTATTATATCATCAAAGCCATTTGCTAGGTGATTAAATAGGTGAAGGAAATGCTATACTATGTGATATGTTGCAAAAACTATGAAAAGAGCATCAACGATATGATTTGGAAAAGTGAAATCAGCAAATATCCCTATCTCATGCTTTTTAGTAGAATAGGGTGAACTACAAAATTACTATTTTTTATGTTTTTAACAGATGTGTCCTTTTGAAGTCTTTTAGAAGTGCAGTGTTCACTTTGTAGTTTTTAGCTTCCTTGCAGCCCTATTGGACACTCCATTACTGATATTTAGAGTTGTTTAATTATTCCAAAATAAGACAGAATTCCCCTTAAGAGTTAACGTGTAGCAAGTGTTTCTTAAATGTACAAATGGCAACATTGTTTTCAAACAAGATAATTACAGCTGTGTACAGTATGCTTCTTCATTAGTAAGTAATTAAATAATTTACTAAATTGTGCAATAATTCATAATGACACATGCTAACCCTGCTCAATTATAGGAGCTAGTGATAAAAGAATTTCTTGCACACATGCCTGAAATTTATTAGAGCAGTAATTTTTGATTCCTGGAGAAGTCAGCTTGCCATTTTCAAAATACTGAGTAATGCTCAATTCAAGGAAAATTTTTTTTTAATTTTGAGAGTCATAGCATAATGGTTAAGAGTGCATACTCTAGAATCCACTTACAAAGGTTGTTTTTAAGGTTCCACCATTTATTAGCCTTCTGTTCCCAGCAAGTTACTTGATTTTTCTGTGCTCCAGTTTTCTCCTCTGTAAAAAGAGAGTTTGGGGTGAATTAAATGTTAAAAAGAGCATAAAATCAGTGCCTGCCACAGAGTAAGTCCCAAGGAATTGTGAACCAGGAGGAAAAGTAAAGGGGCGCCTGGGTGGCTCAGTTGTTAAGCATCTGCCTTCCGCTCAGGTCATGATCCCAGGGTCCTGAGCTCGAACCGGAGCCCAGCATCTGGCTCCCTGCTCTGTGGGAGGCCTGCTTCTCCCTCTCACACTCCCCCTGCTTGTGGTCCTTCTCTCACTGTCTCTCTCTCTCTGTCAAATAAATAAATAAAATCTTTTAAAAAGATCTTTAAAAAAATAAATAAATAAATAAGAGGAGAGGTAAAAGAAGCAACAACAACAGTGTTGTATAATTATTGAAAAGCCCTTTTGATCTTGGAAAGTTATCTTTGGGGATATACGGCTTAAATGGATACTCAAAATCGAATGTGAATTTTGGAGTCTTCTGAATTGAATGCCTCATTTAATCTACCTCCCTGTTACAAAATGGAAGGGAAGAGCACTGATTCTTTTTTTAATGTGAATCGAACATATTTAGAAGAATTTTAACATTTCTTATTAAGACAGAAGAACATTCCCGAATCTATTCTTGTTTCAGTACTCAAAGCATACTTCCTCAGTGCAGGAATGGACATAAATAATAGGTGTGCTTCTGAGAGCAGTGAAGAGACTTCTGATCAAACGCTGTCAGCCAAATGAATCCCATCCTATAAAGCTGGAGCTTAAATGTGAGCATCAGAACCACTATTGACATGTGGCACAACTGTCTGAAACGTCAATAGTTATAAAATGAGTATTTCATAATGCAGAATAATTGATTACTCTGCTTGACTGAACAGAAACATATTTTCTCTGTGAAAGCCAAATAATGCCCGCATTTACTCCTGGAATGCTCCTCGCTGCGAGACTCGGATTCCCCAATGAAGCCCACGTACTCTGCAGCCCTTGATCATGCACGACAAAAATAGAGAGAACCATCTGTAACTGCTTATCTTTTCTCCATTATTTGAAAAGATGTTTTTAAGATACTTCTTAAAAAATAAAATATGGCCTGTATACAAAGCATCTATATTAATAGAACTGTAGCAGATAATTTTCAGAACTTAAATGGACGAGATACAAAATCAAGTAACATTCAGTTTATCTTGTTCATCCTAAAATGCCCTGCTTAGCTTTTCGCTCTGATGAAATAACACCCATTTCCAGTTTTATTCTTCCTCTGTGTGCTGTGATGTGGAACTCTTTTGCTGTGTGTTTTATTAAGTGTAATTTAACTTTATGACTATCAAACCAACTATTAATCCTTACAATAAGACTATGAAATGGGTGAGCAGCAAAGAGATTTATTTTCTAAAGCACAATTCTCTTCTTCTGCCCTCGATTATTTTTCCAAGACTCGTTCTTTGAATGTATATAGTTCGCGAAGGTCTGTGCTAGGCACTGCGAGGAAAAGCAGAAGCAATAGTAACAACCTACATTTTGAGCTTTCTCGACTCCTTGTATATATGTACTTTATGTTGCTTGTGAACGTTTACTACTAGTTTCTTAAGTAAGAGAGGCATTTTCTTTCTCTGTACTTTCATCTGTGTTCTGCCCTCCTGTTAAGATGTTCTTTAATCCTTTTTCTACCCACTAGATTCAATTTGTCTTTCAAAGTGTAATTCAAATGGTACTCTTCCATGAAGTCCTTCTTCTCATAAAATTTAAGAATAACCCTGCACAAAGTAGCCCCTCTTACTCTTGGCTTACATAGCATCTTATTTCTGGAACACTTTTTCTGCCTTACATTATAAGCATGGCATTCATTTGCCTGCTAGATGGCAAGCTCCTTGAGGGAAGGTCTGCTGTCTTAATCGTTTTCCTTCCCTCTCCATGTCCTGGCACATGTTCTTTAAATTGTAACGCACAGATGTTTACATTCTTCATTGGATGGGAGCTTCCGCTCTTATAAGAGATAAGACATAAGAAAGTGAGACCACAGGCCCCTTAGACCAAGGGATAATTTAATTTGTACTCATCTTCGTATTCCCAATACTTAGCAGGTACTTAATAAATGCTTGTTTAATACACATACACACAGTTTCAAAATTGTAAAAAGCTTAGCGAAAGTGCATTCTAATAGTCATTTCAACACAAACTTTATTAAGGTCAATAATTTATGCCAAGCACAGGCTTTGTGTGTACAACAATGTAGGGGCTGGTGGGGGTGGTGGGGGTATTTCCACTCATAAGCCCTACTAAGACGTAGTCACTCTATCCTTTCTTTAAATTGTTGAATCCTCCCAGCGGCCCTTCAAGGCTCTACCAGCCTTATTTCACATATGAGGAAACAAAGGTTTGTTCAAATCACTCAGCTAGTGAGTGGAATAAAGTTTGGTTTGGGGCCCAGATTTGTCTAATGTTAGAGCTCATTCGACCATACCACAGAGTCCAGTGACACAAAGAAACCTCCTTGGAGAGATAAAAATTGATGTGGCACAGCAGAGAGAAGGGGATGGTGTTCCTAAGAAGTGGATAGGACGTGATCCTGAACGGAGCTGTGGGATGTTTGAGTTGCAGGAGCCCTTTAAGGTTTGTTCTCATTCCTTCATTTTACAGGGAAGGGGCCTGAGAGGTGAAATGACTTGCCCAAGGTGGCATAGACAGCTAGTTAAGTGTGAAACTTGCACCCAGGCTTCCAGGTTCTGAGTTTGCTTCTATTTGTCATGTTCCTTTAACTAAAAAAAAAAATCATTTCCTGAATGGCCTGTTCCCCTGCCCTCTGCAGGAGTGGGGTGAGAACACCCAATGGGAAGACAAGGGACGGAGGTCCTTCTGACCTCTGATGTGCATCTCCTTCCTTGCTGCCTTGGCAGGTGTGTGTGTGTGTGTGTGTGTAGTAAGGCACCTGCTACCTACCTGTTCTGTGGAGGTTGCTCACATCTCTGTACCTGTGAACTTCACCCTTCCCCTCATCGTGATGGTTACAAAACATCTGCCAGTTCTTGAATTTCCCAATAGATGTATGAGATATGTAGTTCCAGAAATCTCAGAATCCCTTCACCATTGTCTCCACCCAGCCAAATCTTTCACCTCCAACATCCCATTATACTAGTAACCACACTAATGATTTGGAGCCGTCTGTCAACTGTGAGGGGCAAAGTGCTGTGCGAACATGTTTCCAGTGGGCAACCAGACACTGCCTTCATTTAGGGTTGCTCAGATGACTCAGGGAGCTGACTTCTCTATAGTTTCCAGAGCCAAGGTCAACTGATTAGTGAGCTTGTTCTTGTTTGATTCTCCAGGACAATAGCAGGCACGTAATACACATTCAGTGAATGCTTGATAATGTGAAATATGTGTGTGTGTGTGTGAGTGTGAGTGTGTAAAATTGAAGATGTCTCTTGCCACCAAAGTACAGTTTATTTCACCATATTTCATGGCTATGTATATGCATACACACATGTACATTTGCATCTACATCTATATTTGTTTTAAAATCACGAGGGACAAGCAAGCTATATTCATCTGTTTATCTTCTCCCTCTTCCACTCATAAATAGGGGGGCCACTCTGTCACCTCTGGTTTCCAGGTCTCACCAATATTATTCCATTTTATAAATGTTCCTTTTTGAGACACTGGCTCTTTCCAGAAAAATTAAGCAAGTCTGTCAAGTATTATAGGTAAGTTTGTGCCTTCTCTGTAGCTTTCCAAGTAGTCTTATTTAGAACTCTCTGGGTCTGACCCTGTTTGGTCTCCAGGAGACCTGCCCCTCTGGCTCTATGTCAGTCAGAATGGCCCAAGTCCTACAGATCACAGTGCAGTGGTGGCTAAGAATTCGGTTGAATCAAGCTGCCTAGGACCACATTAACCTTTCACTGATCCCTTTCTTGTTCAGCTAGAAAGAAATTAATTGACTTAGCAGGCTGCCACACACTAGAGAGGGAGAAGCAGGGCCTGGGTGAGACCCAGAGCCAAAATGCTCTCTCATGTGCAGCCGCAAACTTTGAAATCATCTTTGTGCTAGGAGCTCCTTGCCCACTCAAGATAAATCTCTTGATCCATTGGTTTGCCATTCTCCCCAATAGCAGCACTGTAGTGTGATTCAGTGTGGTATGCCAGACCCCATTTGATGGGAAAATCGAATATACCCTCATAAAGTATCATTTCTTTATTTAATCTCTGAAAGTGGGAAGATTGGCACCAATTTACTGGTTACATTCCAGTCTAGATATCCTGTAGAAATACAGCAGGCTTTCCTCGGAGGCATTTGGGAACAACCTGGCATCAGAAATGTCTCTCCACTTTCTTGCTAAGTGACAGATCAAATGTGAAACCCAGTATATAGGGACCCCATGTGGGGCTGTTACCAGCACTAGAGGACTCTGAAATGAATTACATGTGTTTATAACATGTGTAAGTATGCAGGGTGCCCTCCTTTTCTGAGATTAGCCAACAGAAACATTTGAATCAAAAAGTAATGTATAACATAATTCTATGTATGGTAAAGAATTCCCATCCGGTTTAATTATCTTCATGTTAGCAATATTCTTTTTCTATTTTCTTTTCAAGAACACTTGGTAAAAAAAAATTTAAATGGAAAGAATATATTGCTTAATACTGCTTTCCCCCATAGTAGGTACTTCTTAAATGTTTGTTTATTATAATCCAAATAATTATTCCTACATGTTAATATATAGTTGGTAAAAGTTTGCACTGAAATGTGCATCATTTATGGCTCAAATTTGGTAGTATCAAAGGGGGATATGGATCCTTTCATTCCTGACTAATTTATTTGGTGGAGGATTTATAATTCCACAGAAAGTTTGTATTTCAAGGTTGTTTTGTTTTGTTTTTCTTTTTAAACATCTCTCATTTTTACTTTCAAAGTTTCATGAGAGCTTTGTGTTAATATAAAGAACAATATTATACCCCGGGTTAAAAGCTGAAGACATTTAATAGAGGCATGTATTACAAATAGCATCTAGCCACACAGGAAGGTTAAGACTTAATATCTGAAATTCTGTTGTTGCTCATTATTTGTAGGACCAGAATGAAATACATTTCCAAAGGCTAAGGTCAGTATTACATTATCCTGGAAATGTCTTTGTTGAATAAATGTGTAAATATTTCAAATAAGTATTATGAGATTATATTTCTATTGGGGACATATCTATAGGATGACTGATTCTACTACTTGTAATTGCAGGAGCACACATGTCACGTTACATGTCATTCCCAATTACCGATTTCATTTGAAATGGTCTGGAAATAAATACCGATTACTAGTAATGTAAGACTATTTACCTTGGAGTCAGATGTCTGACAGGCAGGCTAGAGCTAATGGATTTGGTCATTTTTAAAGCATTGTTCTCTAAAACAGGATAGTGTTTTAAAGTAACATTGCAAATTTTCCGAGTAGTGTATCTGGATTCATTTACAATGAATATGAAGAACATACCTATGAGCATGCAGTCCCTGATGTCTCTCCATCCTTCAATGGTACAAAGGAAAGAAAATTGTACCTGGGACCTACCAGTAGATAGCTTGGCTTTACTCTTCCTTGTTATAAAGTCCTTAAATCAAGGGAAATCAAGAACCAAATATGAAGGATGCTGTCAATGTAACTGAGGGGTGTTGCCTCATTGGGAGATACTTGCATCATGGGAAGGTGGTGTGATTTAATTTCATAATTGTAAACCTCATACTGGGTATGGTTGATTCATTTGAAACTCTTGTCCACTTTGCTATGGCTGGACAGCTGAATTAACATGGGTAGGTCTTGGCTTCACACTTTCATAATTTCTTATTTTCGTGGTTTTATTTGAAAAAAAAATCTAAAGTAGGGGGATGGGGTAACCGGGTGATGGGCATTAAGGAGGGCACATGATGTGATGAGCACTGGATGTTATAGCAACTGATAAATTATTGAACACTACATCTGAAACTAATGATGTACTGTAAGTTGGCTAATTGAATTTAAATAAAAAAAGAAAAAATCTAAAGGAAAAACTCTTAGGATGCCTTTAGCTGAAATCAAACTTTTCTAAAGCTATGGCTTGATTTAAGGGATGATGAATTCTTCTGACCTTCTAAATCAGGACTGTGTAAATTTTGCCTTGAAAAAGAGGCTGGGGATGGTGGGGGGTATATGAATCCTAGTTTTCTACAGAGCTGATTGTCTGCCTGTATTTTAAATCACAGCCCAACTCGGGGGCAAGGACAACTGTTATATGGGGGAAAAAATGCTAGGACTCTCCTTATTTAATCAGCATGAAGGCATCAACTAATAACTATCTAATATTTTGAGTTGTAAATGGAAATATAGACCATCAGAAAAGAAAGCAGAATTGAAGTTGTGTGAAGGAACAGTAGCAGGTATGCAAACTGGGCTTTTGAGATTTCTTTTCCTGTTATGGTCAGTGTTACGGACATACGGCAAAATTTTAAATAATGCAGACTCTGGGTATGAAGCATCTGAAATTCATCCTCAAGAGATTTATCTAATAATACTGTCAAGATTTAAGTTTCCATAGGCCAGTAAAAAGGATTAAGCTTCAAAGTTCAGAGGGAATTATTAATTTTAAGTTAAAATTCACAAAGTTTACCTTTATAGAGGTATTTTGTTTCCCTTCCCAGAGTGCCACAATATCTCATTTTTAGGGTGTGAAAACTAGAGTCTTTCCCACCTGCAGATGGGTTCTCTGGAGAGAATGATTGATATGGAAGAGCCTGGGAATTTAGCGGCTGGCGATTGGATTATCGTGTAGGTGATTCACATGGAGTTTTCTGCTCTCCTTCCAGATAACAGTGTTCCTGGGGGAAGAGGGAGGTGTAAACAAGGACCTTTAGTGAAGTTGGTGTGATGGAGATTACCGACGTCTGGGTGGGCGAGTTCCGCCTGCCCGGGCCGAGTCTCCCGGGAAAGACTTAGGAGGCACTTACTCCACTCCCCGGCAAGGTCCGGGTGACAGCGTTGTGCATGGCCCCGTAGGGGGCCCTACCGTCCGAATAGAGCTGGGGCGCTCTGGGAAGTGAGGGTGACTACGGCCCCCAGGCCAAACCCCTCTTTTCCGCCAACGACCTGGAGTATTTAACGCCCCGGGGGCTCCGGAAAGGAAGCGGGCGAGCGGCGTCGGGTGGCGTGCCCCTTGCCCCACGGGGCGAGGGCAGAAAGCGGTCAGGAGCGCGTTCCGCGGGGCGCTGCGTGCAGAGAGCACCCTGGCGACCACAGGTGCTCTGGGAGGCGAAGAGAAGGCTGGGGGCCTGGGCGCGGGCCGGGGGCGCGGTAGGGCAGCGCCGGGCTGGGGTGCGCCCGCAGAGCCGCCGCCGCTGCTCACCTGCCGGCGGGGGCGGGGCGGGGCGCGGCGCTGGGGCGCGCCTGCCTCCCGCCTCCCGCCTCCCGCCTCCCGCCCGGGGAGGAAGCGGAGGGGCGCGGTGTAAACAGAGCGGCGGCCGTGATGTCAGCCGGTCACATGGAGCCTCTTATGGCTCGGGATGGCTCTCGGCGGGCGGGCAGCTGCGGCAGCTGCTGCTGTGGCTCGGGCGGCGGCGGCGCGGCGGCGGCAGAGGGGGCTCCGGGGTCGGACCATCGGCTCTCCCTGCGCTCTCCGCACCGCGGCTTAAATGATGTATTTTGTGATCGCAGCGATGAAAGGTGAGCCGGGAGCCCCGCCGGGGCCGGGTGGGCTGGCTGCTCCGGGGGGCGGGGAGGAGGGCGCGCAGGGGGAGGGGTGGGCGCGCCTGCCCGAGCGCACGTACTGCCCGGGGCTGGGCGCCGGAGCCCCGCCAGGGCCTTTTGGGCCACAGCAGCGGCGCCACCTGAGCCCGGCCGCGGGATCAGCCTGCCTCCTGTAGGGGGCAAAGGCGCACGGGCTGGACCCCCCTCTTCCGCCCCCTCTGACTCCTGTCAGCTGCCCGGGTCCGCCTGGCACCCGGCGGGGCTCTCGGAAGAAAGTTTGCTGGGAGTCGCGGAGCTTCTGGAAGGGAGGGGGAGGATCCGGGGAGCTCGGAGGAAGCCGGGGACGCCCGCGGTCGGTCCCCAGGGCCCGCACCCCGGACAGCTCCGGCCTACGTAGGGAAGGCGCTGCGGCCGGGCCGGGCCGGGCCGTGCGTGCGCGCCGACGCGATGTCATCCCTGGGGACTGGTCAGCGCCCCAGGCCTTGGGCCCTCCCCCCTGTGGCGGCCCCGAGGCCCCGAGCGCCCGCGGGCCGGGAAAGTGCGGCCGTTTCGCTCTGCGTCCCGCCGCGGCTACTTCCGAAAGCGCCCGGGCCCGAGGGAGACGGGCTTGTCGAGCGTGCCAAGACTCTCTGGGCTACCGTCCGCAGCCGCAGGGCACCCCCACTTTGATACTTTGGGTTGTGGGTGGACGTGGGGAGGCAATCCTGCCCGCAGGAGTCGCGGGCGGCGGTGGAAGTTAGACGGCGGTGAGGGCCGACCCGCGCGGATTAGTGGCGGTCAAGTCTCCCCGCCCGGCCTTCCGCCCAGATCAGGATTCCTTAGTAGGCTGCGGGGGGATGGCAGGGGGCACTAGTTGAAGAGAGGATTGATTCGAGGTCTTCCCAGGTGAGGGGAAAAAAACCGAGGCAAGTCAGGGAAGTTTCTAATGGGAGAGCCAAAGTTTGGAGGTGTGCAGGAAGTCGCCTGTGCGGCCCGGAGAAACCGAGCCACGCTCTTAGGACTCTGCAAACAGCCCTGGAGAAACTCAGCCAGCAGCGCGTTGCCGGCTTGTGCGCCAGCAGGTTCCTCCGGGGGGATAATCTGCCCGAGCGGCTTCGCGGACCCGGCCGCTGGGAGCGGGGATTTAGAACCCCATCTGTTTGCGGCGCACCGGGCTCCCCTAATGCGCAGCGTTTTTGCAGACCCAGACTGTCCTGCGGGTTCTGCCCATCAGCGCGGGCGCCGGGAGCGCGTTAAGCGTTTGGTAGGTTGAGGTTTTGTTGCAATCCAGGATGGAGGACACTAGTTCCGTATCTGAGCTGCGTTTACTTTCGGATCACCGAGCGTTGCCTTTCTTCACTAGAGATTGGGTGGCATCTCTTTTATTAATTATTAACAGGCCGAAACGTGCTGGACACTAAGATGAGCTGCTTGAGATGAAATCTTTCTATAGGATGTATCCACGGCAAATTTTCTATCTTTCCTTCGTGGCTTTCGGAAAACGCGGTTTAATCATTTTTAGAATAAGGAGGGAAAACCTTGTGATTCACGTTCTTAAGCACTTAAAATCATTTTGTAAAGAAAAAATGTTTTTCTTACCGACTTTTTTTTGGTAAAAGAAATCTATGCTTTTCCCCTCCCCCTCAAAAAAACTTTTATGCTATTTCCTGCGTTTTATTAATCCTGTAAGAGTAAAACGACTCAAATAGCCTTTGTAGTCAACACATTTTCTTTTGTTTTTTTTTTTTTTCCCCTTTAGGTTATAAAATAGATTTTGCTATTTGGAAGATGTCAGTGCCAGTCTTTATCCATTTTATGTTGTATAATTTGTGTTGATTGGGGGGAGGGGTGAAAAGCTAAGATTATTTCCCCTCATGAACAGTAACCACCAAACAATAAGGAAAGTATGTTTTACTATTTTAATCTAATGTTGATGCTTCCCAAGGATTTTGCTTTCCTAGCTCCAGTACAAAGTTCGGTACTATCCCTTATTAATATAATCATGAGAATCACACAACCACTAACATCCCCCAAAAGCTCTAGCCCACACATTTGTCTTGGAGTGACCTCTGGCTGCCATTAGATAATAGATTCATGGTAATGTGCTTTGAGAAAAGTAGCTCAGAAGTACTGGCAATGCAGTTTTTCTATAAGTGTGAGAGAGAGAGAAAGAAATAGAATGCATCTGGACAATTAGAATATTTCATTTCCAGTATCCTAACATCCTGTGTTTTAATGGGATTATCTCGCTTTGGTGCAAATTTAAACTGAAGAAAAATAGTTTGTGGGAAAATGAGGAACGCTGTAAATGTTTCCATATCAGATTTAAGGGGAAGAAAACTGGCCCAGAATCATATTAAATACTTCCCTACTGCCTCTTATTTTTAATAGTTAAATTGGTTCCATATGTAAGAGTTTGTATAATTAGATTTTTCTTGCAAAACAGAAGTACTCTTTATAATATAGCTTTTTGGTACATGTATGCATGTGGATGGAGGAGGAGAGAACAAGCGACCATAAAAGAGAAACATTCTCTTTGTTGGCTGATTACTTATGTTTTTTAAACATCATTAAATTGGGCCTTTTGAACTCACCAAAGAAGAAAATCCTTCCTCTGCGTTAGTTGTCAAATAAGTTTAGACTTAAAGTGGTTTCATGCTTAGAAGTAATAAATCTTCATTTAAGCAACTCTGGTCTCATCCTTCAGTTTTGTTTTTGTTTAATTAACAACAAAATTCCAATACCATTTGGATTGCTTCTTGGGCAAACAGAGAGAGCCAGCGATAACATTTATAATCAGGGGAGCACTTCTTCTGCTCATCATAAAAGTGCATTGGCCAAATGTCAGGCAACAGCCGTGTGCTGAATGGAAATGCAAGGGCTTCATCAGTTTCCGTAGATTATATACCCCTTTGCTTCATGAGTGCTCAGCCTATGCTCATGTAAATGGAGTTAGAGTGGAGAGAGGCTTACAGGGAATTTCTGTCCCATAATAGATTCTTCCCCCAGCACAATTCATGTGCAAATGAAAAACTTCACCTTACTGCTTTGAAAATATTTTGTGTTGGTGATTAGTAGTATTTCCAACTCACATAAATTTGATTTTATAGTTTTGAAAAACTTGGCCTTCCTTTTTACCCAATGAAATGTGAATTTTATCCCTGGTCTTCTTTCAAGCATCCCGTCAGTGGTATCCCTTAGCAGGGATTTTTGTCCCATTTTTGTGACCTTTGATGGGTAGGATTGGGAGAAGGGTGATGGCTGGATCTTGAAAAGAGAAAATCCAAAGGGCTGTGCCACCGGGCAGAGTTCATCGGGCAAGGAGGGGTCAGCTCTTTTAAAGACAAAGAGGATCTCTGAATCCATCTGTCCATGGGAGGAGGGGGGAGCTCAGACCCTCTATGAAGTAGAGAATATTTTTAAAGCACCCTTTTCTTGAGCAGCCTCTTGATTTTATATATTTGAATCACAACACTTGAAATGCAAAGCAACATCATACTCGAGTAAACCACTTTGCTCTTAATTTGAATTGAATACCATGTAATTTCTTGATGCTGCCCAGTTATAAAATAATACGATTTCTAAATGGAAGTAGTCCGATAGAGGGATGGATGGATAGATAGATAGATAGATAGATAGATAGATAGATAGATAGATAGATAGAATATGATTTATATCTTAGGGGTTATTTTATAATTAGTAGAAAATTTAGTAAATATATGTTAATAGTTCTTACTGCACTCCTTTTTCTCTCACCTTTCCCTTCCAGCCAAGTGAATCACAATGAAATGGATGAGATCAGCAAGTAGATAATTGCAAAGCACCTGCAATAGCACCCAGCCATTTTGTAATTTGCTCAGTGTCGTCTAAGAAAATAATATTTACAAATGGCCATTTCCTGGGAGAAAGAGTTAACTAGATAGATGGATGGATCGATCTGCAGGGGTAGAGTTGGAGTTTGGTTTTCTTAAAATTCTCTTAAATTATTTTAGTCATCAATAAAACCCATTGCATGGAATAAATCTAAGTACTTCGTCATAGAAATGTTTTCTGATGCAGTCTAAATATTCATAGTGCTTATTAGTAAGAAATCAAGGCTGCTTTAATCTACCTATTTAGTATTTCGTAAGTATTAAAACCATAATTAGACTCAGAATCAGCAGCTACACCATGTGTATGTTTCTCTGCTTTAAAAAAAAAAAAAGAAAAAAAAAGATAATTTGGAAAGATCCACCAGTGACAACACGTATGAACTGACATTTGATATTATGTGAAAGACCACGTATTGACCCTATGAGGAATGACTGACAAATTTTCCCTCTCCCCCATTTCTAGATCCTCCCCTGAGGATACCTCCCTTCCAGCCCAGCGTTTGAGTCATGGACTTAGAGATTCATAGTCAGAGCTTTTCGTATTTGTTAGTATGCATGCTTTTCTGTAAATTGTCGGAGCATTATGTCCAGAGATAAGAGGTCTAAATAGACCGATAATAGCATATATTATTAGCCCTTGGGCAAAATGCAAGAAAGTAGTTGAAAACTTTTATTTCTGGATTTTCTTTTTAAAGTGACATTTGGTAGCCTTCATCACATTATAAGGAGGTAATGTGATAATTTTAAAAATCTTTGCTCCTGTGAGTATGAAAAGCCATGTCCAACCTATTCCCTAGGTTTGCCAGTGATTTCATTTTTTGATTTTTATTTTATTCCCTCTGAAGTTTACTAGGCATTTCATAAATACATAGATGGATGAGCTAATCTATATTTGTTTTGTACTTTATGTTTTACAAACATTCTTATCTCATTTAATCCTCTGTGGAAAGTCACTGATACTCTCATGGTTTTTGGCTGAAGTGAAGCTCTTAGAGGTTATGTTGCTGTAGCCAAGCTCTTCCAGCTGATAAATGGTGAAGCAAGGACAGGAGTTCTAATTTCCACTATTTTCATGCTGCCTCCCCTAGAAGAAGCTGTGAAAATGTCCTGGATATAACTTTGTCTCTAGTTAGTGAAAATTATAACTCGTGCATTTATAAGAGAAAAAAATAGATTCGATTATGTAATGCTTTGCTGAGCCTAATATCTTTAAATTACTATTTAATAAAATCAATTTGGTACAAATGGGGTTATTCTTATTTGCTCATCATTAGCTCTCTTCATCCATGATTTTCATTAAGTCTGCTTGTTATAAGAGGATCTGGGTGCAATGTAAGCATTACCTTCCTAAAGAATACAGAATACTATGAAGTGCAGCTAACCTGTATAACCTACCTCCATTATGATAGAATTGAGCTAGAGATTTATCTGTATGTGTTCCACTTATCTTTAGGCAAAGGGAGCATTCACAAATGCATCTTCTAGTTTTAATAATGCCTTTATGTAGAAAGCTGATGAAGCCTTGGGCTTGTGAGTGCTGTCCCGGAGTGTTTCCATGACAGCGAAGGGGCATGATTGTGGACATACTCTTGAGAAATCTGTTGTCTTTTAGAAAATCACACGAGAGTAAAAGTTTCCAAGTAGATAGATCTGCAAAAGCTCATTTCTTGATGGGTGTTTACTTTTCTGCTGACTGGATTGAGATGTGTTTGTCTGAAAGCAAAGCAGTGTTATTTCATAGAGTCTTGGGGAGAGAAGAAACCTGAGAAGTCACTCAGATACGTGTCCTACTGGCCTTTGGTTCTCCACATCATACCTGCCAAATGGTTGTCTGGTTATACTTGAACACCTTTTACGACGGGAAACTCACTATTGTTCGGGATAGCTTATTCCATCTCAAATTAGAAAATTCTTCTTATATCAAGCATAAGTCTCTTCTTTGTATTTTTAATCCCTTGATTTTGATCCTTTCTTTGGGGGCTGTATAGACATATTTAATCCATCTTTCAAGTGAAAGATTGTCAGCTATTTGAAGACTCATGGTATGAAACACACACAGCTCTGACCTTAATCTTTGCTGACCCTCTCCACTGCACTCTATCCTGTCAGTCTTCCCGCAATCTTGGTCAGTTTCTTTCTTCTTCACGCATACGTAAGTTTGTCTAGAACCTCTGGAGATTCTGTTGCCAAAAGTGGAACCCCAGTACTAGTTGTGTTATGATTGACTCAGCACTTAACCTGCCACGTAGTAAAGAGTAAAGATTTTTAAATCTTGTTTTAAATTTTTAAAGATACATAGGCTAGGCTGTATCTTTAGGCCATCGCATGACCGGTCTGTGTGATATCATAATTTGTGAAAGTGGACTTTTGACCTATTTAGAAATGCTTTTAGGTGAACTGAAGTTGGCTATTAAATATCTAGGAAAATCAAAGATATTCTAAAAATAATTAATGGCACATGAGAAGCATTTGTGAGGTGTTTTCCTCCAAACTGGTGTCAGTTCTGAGATAAGGCTGCCCTCTAGTGGTTACTTATTCGCGGAAAGCCGAAAGCGATAATGGTGCCAGTGAATTTCCCATCAGGCTAGTGGAGGGGGTCAAAGGTTGAAATTATTTTTTCACTTGCTGTGGGGCATTCTTCATCAGATTCCAAAGTGTAGTGCATTGTTTTAAATGGTTATTAGAAATGCAACTGTGTTGGGACGCCTGGGTGGCTCAGATGGTTAAGCATCTGCCTTTGGCTCAGGTCATGATCCCAGGGTCCTGGGATCGAGCCCCACATCGGGCTCTGTGCTCAGCAGGGAGTCTGCTTCTCCCTCTCCCTCTGCCTGCCTGTCTGCCTACTTGTGATCTCTCTCTCTGTCGAATAAATAAATAAAATCTTAAAAAAAAAAAAAAAGAGAAATGCAACTGTGGTGGAGATAATGAATTTCAAAAGTTTCCTTGTTTGATAGTAAGGGAAGTTTTAAAGCTGAATGACAAAATTCTGTTTGGCTCCATATTAAATTTTAGGATGTAAATGAGATTTGGTTTGAGTAAACAATTATTATGACCTTAATGGTAATCCTTGTAATTTTTAGTTTCAACCTTGATTCTATTCCCCGACCCTCAAATAAAATTTAAAAAGAGATTGTCATTTGATCTGCATTTTCCCTTTTTAAACCTAGAGCTATTTTTTTCTCCAAAAAAGATCAAACATTTAGAAAGAAATAAACTATTGTAGCTTTTTTTGGCAATAAAATAATTTTAAACATGGATGCAAAACTATTAACCACTTGATATATGAAGACTATGGTTAGATCATTTGGTTCATTTCAGTGTAAGCAATTTGCCCAAAATATAGAGTATATGTTACGTAGATTTTTAGAACATCATATAGAGTTTATGCTTTAAAAAACACTGCACAAAATAGAAATAAGAATACATTTCTGTAATTTTTAGGATAAATAGAAAATACGAGTGAATTGCAGGCTCAGATTTCGGTGGCATATCAAGTGTGAAACAATCATAAAATGATCTAATTTCTGTGTTGGAATCAGAGAAGTAAGTATTGATCCTTTAATATCATTTAAGGAAATGAGGCCTTGCAGAAGAATGAGAATACAGGTTTACATGAATTTTGCATTGCTCAAGAAGTCAAGGCTTCGGAGCCAAGCTGGAATAACCAGGATAATAATAATGACGGGTAATCACCGAGATTTTAAAGGATGACAGGCTCCCTTGTTCCTACTGGAAAGGTGAAATTGCATCTTTATGTGAAAAACAAGGAGGGGGGTGGGATAAAAGCAAGAAGAACCTGCTGTTTAAACTTTTCCATCATAGAAATAAGATAGTGGTTCAGAAGTGAAGACTTGTGGTTAAGTTTCAGATCAGTTATTGAAGCAAACCGTTTTTTTAAACTACGCCACCCAGGAGTGTGATTCTTTCACCACATGACAAATATTCTCTTTTTCATAGAATGTTATTTTCATTTTTCAGTTGCTGGGGTTCCCCCCCTTCTTTTATTTGTTTATTTCATGTCAAATCTTGTGCAGAACACGGCATAAATAAATAAATTTGTTTCAGCAAATTCTTATTAAGTGCGTCCTGTGTGCTGGGTTATACAGGGACCACCTATGTGCTATTATAGAGCTGAGACACCTGCCCCCCAGTTGTGTCTCTTAAGCCGTGAATTAGCGTCTAAAAAATGCACTGAGAGATTGGCAGCCACACTTAGCCAGAGACAGCTGCTTTAAAACCGTTGTTCTTATAGGTTTGCAGCTTCCGTGAGCGAGATGCCATTTAAAATAAAGGAGAATTTGCGACACACACAATGAAATGGTACTGTAATTGGATAAAGCCAATCATTATACTTATGTGCGAACAGGATTTCCTTCCAAATAAGCCAGAGTTTAGTTCTAAAATCCTGCCTCAAGTAGGGGTTCTGAAACTTGAGAGTACAACTCATAACCCAGAGTCTGTTCAAAAGGGAGATTCGTAGGTCCCAGCCGGAGAGAGCCTGATTCTCTCCATTTGGTCCTCGTGGCCCACAGTCAACTGGGAAGCATTTAAAAAGTGAACTCTCATTCTCCATCACCACCTGCCTGGATCCTGCTTCCGATAGTCTGGGGTGAGACCAAGGAATTTGAATTTGTCAAAGCTCTTCTGGTGACTGAGGATCTGGCAAGTTTGGGAAGCATTGCTCTGGTCTTTGGTGTGGAGAGTAGAGCTCAGAAAGGTAAATGGTATTAGGATAAGCGTGAGCCTTCCCTTCAGTCCACGGAATCTCCTTTCAGGCTGGAAGAGATGCCCAACATGAGCAATTTCTGCCATTATTTGGATGTTATTAACACACTTGACATAATCTTCTGATTATTTTGGTCTTTCTCTACTAGCGTGTGGAAGGAAGTGGGCATACTCCAAATCTGTTACCCCAAGTGGCCCAAACAGGCAGGACACCCTGAGACTTTGGTGTGGGAGGTGCTGGTGATACTTCCCAAACACTGCCTTTTCTGCATCAATCCTCCTGGGGAGCTCTGGCCTTCCGGCATTTAGTGAGCCCCAGGGGCTGGCTCTTGCCACCATTTTGACCACCCAGTGGGGGTAGGCTGGGGATTGTGCCATAGGAGTCGAGACCAACTCCAGGGAAAACAGTGATGTCTTTTCTATGTTGCTTTTGTCTGCAACAAAGTAAAGGTTCTAGCCCTGGCAGTCTCATCAGTGCTTCCTATTTACAAGTATTTCTCAGGCCCAGCGCACCTTTCAGGTCTGCCCACTTCCAGGAACTGGAGGTAGCTGAGTATGAATGAGGCAGGCACAACACTGCCTTCACACAGCTTCGATTCTAGTCTGGTGAAACTGAGAAAAACAGAACTGCTCTGGTTGATGGAGAAGGCAGCCCACCCCCTTCCACACCACAACTCCAGACCCCTCTTTCTTTGGAAAATGGTGGTGCGATATCCCATTATTGTGGCAGGTATGATGCTGTGGATTGTAGAAGCCGCAGTGAACACAGTGAGCTTTGTCTCCGGCCTTGGTGAGTGTACATTCGGGTGGGAAGAGCTAGATAATACCTAAGTAAACACATAAATGAACTAGATAAGAACAGGTGACAACAGCTAGGCTAACAGGCAAACAGTGTGATGGCTTAGAAATGTGTATGGCCTCCTGGATGAATGTCTGGGAACACAGTCCAAGAATTTTTTCCAACTGATAGTGAACGTTCGGCCGTAGACTCAGGAAGGTGCATAGAGGTCATCTGGTCCCTTAGTTCTCAACCTTGTCTGCACATTGGACTGTCTAGAGAGCTTTTTAAAGATACTCAAGCCCAGCCTGCACTCCTAGAGGCTCTGATTTTATTGGTTTGAGGTGGGACTCAAGTACTGTTAATTTTTTAAGCTGCCCGTGTGACTCGGATTGAGAAACCCCTGAAGTTCAACACCCTGACTTTACACACGAGTCATTGGTCCCCAGTGCAGGGAAACAGCATTGGATGGCAGAAACCACCCCCCTTCATGTTGGGTGGGGGAAGATGTGGGTTCTCCTCTCACATCTACTACTCAAATAATTGTCAGGTTACCTCAGTTGCTCGCTTCCCCCATTTGTTAAGTTCGAGAGACTTGATAGCCATCAAGGTCTTTTCCAGATCTCTCATTTGATGAAAAGTTTCTATTCAAACAGAAAGATGATCTAGTTTCTTGTTCAAGACTTGGAGGAAACAGATGAATGCCTTCTAGTTTCCTTATTCCCTGTCTCAACCCTTAATTGCTGTAGGTGCCTCAATCAGCTCATCCATTCATTTCAAAAGTGAAAATTTAAGGTAGAAAAAGATGATTACTTTTAGCCAATAATTTAAATAAATTTAAGAACAAGCAAGCTTTCATTAATATTAATAATAAATATATCCAGACTTAGTTCTGGTAAATTACAGAAATCCCTTATTTATCAAATTCTATTCCAAAGCCTTTTCCATTTTTGATGGTTGAGTTAAAACCAAGGAGGTTAGGGGCAGGGAGGTTGCATAAAGATGGAAACCCTGGAATCATCTTAACCATTGCATACCACAGTAATTGTATTCCTTACCAAGTATTCTAGGCCAGAAACCCAACAAAATTGAGTCTCTCCTAATATATTGTTTGCAGCTTATTAGCAAGCAGAAACAGTATCTCCTATGTTGCCAGCTTACGAAAGGAAAATAACAGAACTCAGCTCTGTCATGAAAAATAAAGTCATTGTACTTCCTCATTAGAGATCCAGTATCTCTAAGAACTTGGATTTCATTGAAACATTTATTCAGAAAGGTAGCAGTTCATTATAAACTGGGCTGGTGTGATGTAAGCACCTTAACTTTATTTCCTTTTTGTGTGGAATGTCCCAGTGGGGTTTGATAATATTCAGCAGTTCCAGAAGTGATAAAGGAGCTTGAAAAGTAAATCTGATGGGAGCTGGTAAATGAAATTAGAGCCGTGTCTTTTTCAACGGAGAATTTTAAAGATGAGCATATTGCCTATTTTGTGTGTATATATTTAAGGAACTGTACACACGTTGTATACAAAGCCATATGTTTGCCTCAGACGTTAAATTATGAAAAATCATCTTCTAACTTACATTGCATCCGCAACAGCAAGCAGCTTCTGAAAATGGTTTAATAAAATAATTGGTTTGGCAGAAGTCTATTTCACATCAGTATTTCTGTCACAAGCAAAATCATGTAGAACAGAAGTGTTTTGTTTCCACCATTGCAGAGAAACAAAGTTGTTTAAGATGAGTTAAGATGTCTCGAAGTTTTGGCCGACTTTCTGAGCCTCCTGCTGCTATTGCATTCAGAATCCCTTTTAACGTGGCATGGAAGTTTCTCTGTGATTTCAATGGCTGCTTAGGGGAAATATTGGCTAAACTACTCATTTTGACTTGTTAAGATGGCTTGAGCGTTTTCAGAATGTTTTCATTTGCTAGAAATATGTTTTGTGCTCAGGCTTCTCTTGTTGAAGAAGGTTGGTTACCAGCCATCTGATGATGCCTCAGGGTGTTTACAGAAAATGTGGGTGCCATAGTTATTTGAGCGCAGCCCTCCCCCGACAAAGATAGTGTGGTAATCAGGAATGTGAAAACATGTATTTAAGGACTGATGCTTGTAAAAAGGGGTGCCGTAAAGAAACATGGTTGTTCAGATGTAAGAAATGACTGACAGCTCTCCTTGTAGGCATGCTAGTAACAATAAAGTCTAGAAGTTCAACATCAAAGCGATCACAGCTTACTCCACCAGTGACTTGCACATCAAAGATGAAGTGCAAGACAAAGGAAGTGCACTGAGGTATGTTTCTGCCTCATAGCCAGATGCTCAGGGGGAGCTCCCATAGCTCCTTTCACGAATGCAAAGTGATTTTTGCAGATCAGCGTCTTCATTTCATAAGTGACCAGGAATATAGAAAAAGCAGGGCAAATGAGTGTCATATTTGCTCCCCATCACTTTAAGATTGGGTAGGAAAGATTCATCGCACAGGAGATTGGTCTCTCTGATTTCCTTAAGTAACGAATTCTGTAGCAGTGTGGGCAGCTCTGAATTCACCTAATAGAATATAGGCAATTATTCACAAAATAAGAGAGTACAAATTGGATACATTTCAAGTTGGTGGTTTAGAATTATTCTTGAGAACATTAAGCTGGACCTAAGTTTGTGGAGTTATGCCTTTCTCTCTCTCTTGTTTGCTTTTTATTTTTTTTAAATTAACCTTGTGGGTGGATGTCTGCTGAATCAGGTGTGCATTACTTAACAGGTGTGTGTGATAATGAAATTTGGACCTGTTAAACCGGCTCTTAATTAATCACCAGATCTGTACCTCAGTTCTATAAATTGAATGGGTTCTACTCCAGAATGAAAAATGCCAAAAGTAGAACAGGAAGAAAAGTCTAGATATGACCCCCCCCTTAATATTAAATTGAAAATAAAATTAACCATGCAAGTATTATGGGTGATTTGAAATAATGTGCCTTTTTTTTTGCTTGCCTTTGAAATTTGAGGTTCTTTTATAGTTCATCTTCAGTAATTTACTCATTTTTAAATGCTATTGAAAAATAGTAGTGCTCTGTGTAGTCATTAATAAATACAAAGCAGCTCTCTCAAGGCTCTGGGGAGACCTAATAAACACAACTGTGTTACTAATTGATGCTATACTGAGCTGACAAAAGTAGTGCATCGGTAAACAGAAGTTAGAAAGCAAAAAGTTAAAGAACTATAGGGGATTATGTAGACATCAAGGGTTGGAAATTATAATAAGGCCTCTTTAGGGGAGCATTAATTTGCATGTGGCTGAATTAGGACACCCAATTATTTCTGAGGACACTACTAAGAGCTCATCCGAAATACCCCTGAAGTGGTGATAGGGTAGGGTTCGGGAGGGTTGGGTGTTACATGGGATAGAGGGGGGACCGAGCAGGTCATATTTCCTATAACTCAAGATAGTTTTCCCAATAGCTTGTTGGAGCAGCTTTCCTTGTTAGGGAGGAAAATGCTGATGAAATCAAGAGTACTGCAATTTCTTTGTTCTATATACACAATTTATGTTGAATTGCCACAATGGAATTTTTTTTTAAGCAGGGAGGGCAGGAGGGTGGAGACAGAAATAAACCTTTTAAATCTTCTTTATGTGAAGCCCACAAGGACATAAGTACTGAGCAGATTAGAGAGTGGATTTATACTGTTAGTATCCTCTGTGGCAGTGGTCCTCAGCGTGGGATCCAGGCACCCCTGGGGGCCCCGAGGCCCTTTGAAGGGTTACAAGAGATAAAAAACAATCTGTATAATAACACTGAGATATTATTTGCCCTTTTCACTGTACTGACCATTTGGCATGAATAGTGCCAAAGCCTTGGGGGGTAAAACTGGCACCTTTGCAGGAATCAAGGCAGGGACACCAACCTGTACAAGTCATCATCGTATTTGCTATTACTGCGGACTTGCTGTTAACAAAACAGTGCCAGGTTCATTTGAGAATGTCCTTGATGAAGCAGTAAAGATTATTAAGTGTACTAAATTTCAACCCTCAAGTACAGGTCTTTTTAATATTCTTTATAACAAAATGGGAAGTACACATAAAGCGCTTCTGCTACGTACTGAAGGAGGATGTTTGGGGGGGAGGGGGAAAGCACTGGGCCATTGTTAGAGTTAATAGCTGAACTAGCTGCTTTTTGAATGGAATGCCTTTTACTTACTAGAACGACTGACTAGCTATTCAGACTTAGTATAGGTCATATATTTTCTCAAAAATGAACCAAGTGAGCCTGTCACTTCAAGAAAAATAGCTGGCAGTATTTATTGCCAATAAGCTCAAGCTTTTAGGCAAATAGAATTTTGGAATACTTGTATCCAACACCATGCATGTGGCTGCTTCTCAATATTTAAAGACGTTCCTGATGATGTAGGCGGTGATATTAATAAACGTGGTTGCTCGATATAATCTCATTTAGTAATGAAATATGGCAACATCTGGAAGAACTACATAACTCCGTGAACTAATAGTTCCGAAGTGACCAATGCATGGGTAGAAGATTCATTCAAAGTACAAAATAAGCTTTGCCCAGTGGCAGTATTGTAGCCAATGAGGTTTATCTGAGGCGCGATTATTGCTAATTGAAAACTTTTCCCAAAGTACAAAATATACCAATCTATTTGAATTTAACAGAGTACAAAAAATAACGAGAGGGTTTCAGGTTTCATATTCCAACTAACCTTTAAGAAACCACCATTCGGGGAGTTTTGGTGTAATATCAAAGAAGGCTATCCAAAATTATCTGATAAGGCTATAAAATAACCCTCCTCCAGCTACGTGTCTGTGTGAGGCCAGATTTTTTTCATGTACTTCAACCAAAAGAACACAACAGACAGAATGCAGAAGCAGGTATGAGTCCACCTGTCTTCTATAATCTAGAAATTAAAGAGATGTGCAAAAATGTAAAAAGAATGGCATTCTTCGGATTAACCGTTTTGGGGAAAACATATTTATCATAAAAATACTTTGTGTTAATCTGTAATGAGTTTATTACTATTATTTTTAAATTAACTATAAGTAAATATTTTTACATTTTCTCAGTTTTAATTTTTTGTATGGTCATTACTGATGCATTACCCACATAAACAAAAGCTCTTTGGGACTTTTAAATATATAAAGGGATCTAGATGCCAGACACCAAAAAGTTGGAGAACCAAAAAAGAAATGGGGGGGGATGCCTGGGTGGCTCTGTCAGGTAAGCAGCTGACTCTTGATTTTGGGTCAGGTCATGATTTCAGGGTTGTGAGATGGAGCCCTGTGTGGGGCTCCGTGCTGGGTGTGGAGCCTGCTTAAGATTTTCTCTCTCCCTCTCCATCTGCCTCCCCCCAACACGTGCACACTCTCTCTCTTAAAAAAAAAAAAAAAAAAAAAGTTGGGCGCCTGGGTGGCTCAGTCGTTAAGCGTCTGCCTTCGGCTCAGGTCACGATCCCAGGGTCCTGGGATCATAGCTCCCATCAGGCTCCCTGCTCAGCGGGAAGCCTGCTTCTCCCTCTCCCACTCACCCTGCCTGTGTTCCCTCTCTCACTGTGTCTCTCTCTGTCAAATAAATAAATAAAATCTTAAAAAAAAAAAAAGTTTGAGAATCACTGCTGTACAGTTTACCCTAGGAGATGGAAGATTTTGTGACAAAGCACATGGTAACAATGGAAAGGGCTTTAGATTTAGATAAATTCAACAGATAAGCCATGAATTATATATTAAACAAAAAAAGCACTTTCAAACATGAATTCAAAAACGAATTTTCTAATCTCTATTTTCTTTATAAATAGTCTTTCCCTTTAATGGCCATGGAAGACTAGAATCATTGCTGATATTACATATTCAGAGTTTTTGTTGTTTTTTGATACAACAGATTTGGCATAAAATTGTGGTTTACAGAGGCTTTAACATTTATCTTTAATCATCTGCAAACTACATTAGCAAAAACTGCAGTAAATTACTGCTATTTGTCTTTTCAGTTTGGCCTTATACCGAGGAAAAAATATTTTGTAACATTAGTGTGACTTCCAGAGCTATTCCAAATCCTGGTAGATGTGAGACTTTCCCACGAATGCCGGCCCTTTGGGGAATTTCATTACCGCATGTAGTGATGGAAAGAAAACCCTCCCAGGTCCCGCCACTGCACGAGTGAAGGATCCCATCACCTGCCGTCCACATTTGTACCCCCTCAGACCTTCTCTAGGAGGGAAGAGTTCTGCCCAGGTGTCTGTTGGCACTGAAGACACAGCAGGAAGGCTGAGCCCTCGACTAACTTCAGATGTGCTTGGCAGAATCCATTCCATTAGACTAATTAAATGTATGAACGTCCAGCCTCCCCTGAAGTTTCTTGTGAAGAATAACGTGCAGTTAGAAAGCCGTGTTCAAATACTTGTTGTTAATTTTGTAATCGCTTTGTTGGCATCTAACATATAGGCATTTACATCGTCCTATGGAGCTGGGCCATTGGCCTCTTTGTTATTATCAAATAGGGGGCACACAGGTCTTGGTTCTATTTGGTTTCCTGTCAACAGGCTGTCAGTTGAACGGGAGCAAATGCGTTTTGGCACATTCTGCTTTTCTAGGGTCTTGCTCCTGACTCCTGTAACTCAGAGAGGACTCGGTGCCCCTAGAGCGAGATGGATGTCAGAGTATGGGGCTACCTCACTCCTGGCATGGTTTTAGTAGCCAACTAAAGGTAGAAGCTGAAACACACTCACTGTGTCAGTGGAGGTTATGCCGTGGTCCACAGCTCGACTGGCCACCAGAAACAGCCCCTCATTGCCTCTTGGATCTGCCCAAAATCGGCCTAGTTTCAGAACAGCTCCTGATGGTAATGTGGGGGAAGGATGGGAGCAGAGAGGAAGGAAATGAAGACAGCATCCTCTCTCCTTGGGCTGTTGAGAAGGCGAAGCTCTAACCTTTGCAAGATGGGTGGGAGAAAGAGCCACATGCCCACTCGTGGTGAAAAAGAAAACAAAACTTCCTCCCAATGCCCAAGATAATTATCCTCTTTTAAGTAAAATGGCTCTTTTGAGGCAGTACATTTTGTTAAATTTCGAGCATTTTCCTGCCACCCAAACTTAAAATAATTAGTTTTACACATTAAGTTTGGCATTACTCAGTGGTTTTGACCCAGGCATAGGAGATGATTTAAAAACCAAAAGGCATTTTTATGTTGGTCTGAGAGGGCTCACTCTGTGGGAATTCATCAGGCTCCCATTTGTGATGCCTGTTTCTGGAGGTATGTTGCACTTCAATAAAAAGCTTACTAAAAGGCTAGGGCCTTCTAGTACATTTGTTATATAAATAATATACTCACAGTACTGAAAATACTCTCTAGACTCAAGGCTTTGGAATTTTTCACTGTCCTTTAACACACATTTTGTTTATTCTCAATTCCTTTGTACCACCACTTCACAAACATAAAATTGAATTTATGACTTTACAGGAGGGAAACTAATGGCATTTATATGTGTCAATTATGTATACAAAGCCATAACTCTGTATCACAAAGGCCTGATAGCAACCTTTATGTTTTCCTTTCATTCCCTCCCTCCCTGTCCTCCCTCCCTCCCATTCTTCCTTTCCCTCCCTCCCTTCCTCCCTTCCTTCCTTCTTTCCTTCCCCTCCTTTCCCTCCCCTCCCCTCCCCTT
>NC_138377.1:89510391-89551400 GCF_054177405.1 Leptonychotes weddellii | reverse complement strand
TGCTTCCTGTGCACTTTTTAGCTCTCTGCTAAAGGTTCTGACCCTCCTAAGGATGGCCTCAGGCAAACAGGCTATGTTTCCATAGTCAAGCATCTCCCTTTTCTGTGCTCTCCTGGCTTAGAGTCATCACCCTCCTTCCACAGAAAGATGGAGTAGTGCACCTCTCCAAGGCCACCTCCCCTTCCCTCTCTCCTAACTCCGTGTTTTGTTCTCTCGTCCCCTTCTCTCCTGGCTCTTCCAGGTGACGTGACGAAATGAATAGGAAGGAATGTGGGACATTTGGCATACGTGGAAGAACATGTATGGATTTGGAAATTTTTCCAAATACAAGGTTCCAGTCCCAGAAATGCTACATACTAGCTGAAGGATCTCGGGCAAGTCACATACCTCCTAAACCTCAGTGTCATCAATTGTAAAACAGTCATCAGATTGTCCTCAGAGGGATTTTAGAAAGTAGGGAGTTACACATAGAAGGTACTTACTACAGTGTCTCGCCCATAACAGGTACTTAGCACATAGTAGACACTGAATAAGGGCCTTCACTGGTGCCCAAAGATAGGAGTTATATGATCTGATCAGATGGGGTTGGTGGAAGGGGCACTTGGATGATATTTCTCCTCATATAATGTGGGAGGCTTCGAATTCTGCATTGTCCAAGCCTTGCCACTGTAAACAGTGATACATGTATCCTAAGCCTACCATGTTTAAAGTGCTTCCTCTGTGTGAAGCACTGTGAAGTGCCTTATTACCACACTGAATACTCATGTGAGCCTTTCATCCCCCTTTTTACAGAGCTGAGACTCAGACCGAACACCTTCCCAGGATCACAGAGCTAGGAGCGCTTAGGGAGGCCAAGCCCGTCAGGCTCTCGAGGCTGTTTCTAACCTCCTTGCTCTCCTGACCCAAGATCACAGCACCACAGGACTCTCACAGAAATACACCGTTCCAGACTCTGAGATTGGGTCGTCATGCAAACTGGGGTTGGGGGCTCTTTCAGAATACTTTGGTGGAGTGAGGGTAGGCAATAGAGAAACCTATTTTATTGAGCATCTGCTTTGTGCCAGGCACGGTAGCAAGCGCTGGAACCAGGGAGATGGGAAGGGGTGATCCCCGCCTGCAAGGAGCTCACAGGCCTCTGAGGACCTGAGCTGCACATAAAGTCACAACACAGTGACCGCGCCAGATTAGAGCAGGGGGAGATGCAGTGGGAGCCCACAGAAGGAGCCCTCCTCAGACCTGTGGAGGAGAAGGAGGCAAAGGCCTGGCTGAGCTCTGAAGTGAAGGAACCTATTCCCAACCAAGAGCAGAGTTCTCAAAAATTCTCAAAGGCCGGACAGGGAGTCGGGTGAGTCTGGGGATGGCAGGTAGTTGAGTCTGGCCTGTAGGGACTGCAGGAGACCGGGCAGCTGGAGGAGGCCGGTATGCTTCAGACCACGAAGGCCCAGGCTGTCATTCCAGGTTCTTTAGATCGAAGCTGTGGAAAGCCACTGAAGACGGTTGCCAAGCGTTTTTAAGGTGTGTGGAATCATGAGGAGCAATCACATGTTCTCACTATCTTCTTTTCCCCCTTAATCATTTCGGGGGATGGGGGGCGGGGGGGGGAAGCTTTTGGGATGCAGCCAAAGACCCTCCGGTGGTCTGCTCTGGGTTTCTGTGCGGACACGTCGCCTCTTGCGTGTTCTCGAGAGCTCTGTGGAAGGCATCCCGCCACAAGACTCCTTCAATGGATTGTTGCACTTTGCTTGTTATAAATTGATTCGGGGACTTCATTATGATGTCGCTCAGATGAATGGGGCAGTGGTGTTTTGGCTCGCACTGCCAGGAGGAGGGAAAACAAGTGTCTGTGGTGCCGCGGTTCAGTCACGCTGCTTGCAGAAGTAGGGCCATGAAAGGACGGAGGAGTGTGTCTTTGATACTAGAAACCCTGTCGCCCTGTTGGTGCTACAAGCGAATGCTTAAATTAAAGGTTGGAGCCAGCTTTCAAGTGTTGACTGTCGAGCACAACACTCAGCCCACACTCGTGCACTTACTCAAGCTTGTTAAAATAAAAATACACTCTCGGCGAGGCTCGTGTCACAGCTCGTGTAATTATTACATTGAAGATTGTTGTTTGCCTTTGAGTTGCTGTAGCACCCGTTTATTTAAAGATACACTCGGGGGGCGCCTGGGTGGCTCCGTCGGTTAAGCGACTGCCTTCGGCTCAGGTCATGGTCCTGGAGTCCCGGGATCGAGTCCCGCATCGGGCTCCCTGCTCGGCGGGGAGTCTGCTTCTCCCTCTGACCCTCCCCGCTCTCATGTGCGCTCTCTCTCTCATTCTCTCTCTCAAATAAATAAATAAAATCTTTAAAAAAAATAAATAAATAAAGATACGCTCGGTCATTTAATACCATTCGTCAGGACTTATGCCCAAACCATGAAGAAGTAAATACCATTGCCAGGTGCCTCTCCGGGCTGTTTCTCCTTCATGTGTTCAAGGTAAACACTGGCACTTGGCAGACTGATCCAGAGGGGAGGGGATTTCCCTTCCCCACCGTAGCCTAGTTGCTCAACCGACTCACCTCTCATCTGCCGACAAGGATAATGATGGCATCGCCCTTGGTGGAGCGTTCTGAGGATTAAATGAGATAATACATGTAAGGTGTTTGGCCCATCAGTAAGTGCTTTGTAATGTCGTTTTATTATTGGTAGCATTCATAGATTTCTTCTTTTTTTTTTTAAGTGGTGGGCTGGAGTCTGACTTGAGTGCCATTCTTTTTGCCTGGCTGCCAACGATAAAAGCAGGACAGTCTAGCTATCTGTAATAGCAGTGGGCTCGTTAGCCCTAGAGTTAGACTCCCTGCTGCGTTTCTTGTGGTTGGACATGTCCAAATTATTCAAGTGTTTGGGAAAGTTGTGCAAGACTATGCAAATGTGAGGCATCGTGCTCATTTTGTGACTGATCTCTCGTGGGGTTCTTCCCCTGGACGTACAGATTTCTAAGTCATCCTCCCTCCTTGCACTATATTGGCCGTGTGGAATGCGGGGACATCACCTCCAACAAATGAATCCACTTTATCCCCATTTATTGAGCGGCTTTCTACAACTAAAGCTACTCAGCTTTGCTGTGTTGTTTTAAGGCCCCGAAATTCAAATCGTGGATATTGAGGGGGGGTATACCCAGTGTCTAATGGGGGGAGGGGCAGAAGAAGAGGGATAACCCATCGTGGGGCTCCATCTCACCACCCTGAGATCATGACCTGAGCTGAAATCAAGAATCGGACACTTAACCGACTGCGCCACCCAGGCGCCCCTACCCAGTGTCTTTTCTGCAGACCTATGGAGTCTCATGCGTGGAACTGAGACATCAGGCCTCTCTCTCCCCATCTCGGAGTGCTGGGATTTATGATCTCTGCAGAATGCTCTGGTATGTTTAAGTCAGGATGTTGTTTTGTTTATATAAATCACCCTTACACCTGCACTTCTGCATGGATGATTACTTTTTAATGAGGTAACAGAATAGTGGTGAGGTCAGTTTATGTCTTGGCACGGTGTTCTGATGAGTGAATTTTGATAACTCCCTAGCAGAGCGCAGCATTTTGATCGTGGAAGGTGATGTAGCTAAAAACATCAGTCCCTTAGCTGGTGGGCATTTTGTAGAATGTTAGACCTGTGAGCAACTTTGGAGGCCAACTCATCCAGAATGTTTACTTCACAAATTAGGTAGTTGGGAGATGAAATGCCATGCCCGGGATAAAGTGGTGGCAGGTTAAGAACTAGAATCAGAGTCTCTGACTCCTTTGCCACAATTGTTTCACTGCTCATGCCCCATCTCAGTGCCACAGAGAGCTTACATGTGATATCATTATATCCAAAAGGGCTGTAAGTGATGCGTGAGGCCTGTTTCACTCTTCAGTAACAAGGCCATACATTTTTATCAAAAGGTTTGATTGCATAATTATTTGTATTTTCATAGAAAAGGCAAAACAATTCCAGCCAAGAGTGGCAGCACAAAGGACCACATGCACCCGAGCTTTAATGTCAGCTTTAGAAGCACAGAAAAACACAGGAAACCACTTCAAATATACCATCACCAGGAATTCAAACTGTGTCAGAGAAGCCCGCAGAACGGTGTCCCTTCATGCTGAGTATTGTGAAAATCTATCCTTGTTGTTTGCTGTGGTCTCCCTGTGAGAGACACGTCGAAATTCCGCACCCCCCCCCGCCCACCCCAAGGAAAAAAATAGCAGGAACAGTAAATAACAACTCTCAGATAATACAGATGGGTAAACATTTCCAGAATTGATTATATAAAGTACTGTTGACAAGCCACTAGCAGGCAAAATGAGGAGAGAGGGGGGGAAAAAAGAACTTTTATCTGCCATTCAACTCTGGGCATACAAGGCAGGATAGAGACACAGAGCAAAATCCGTGATTAACATGATAATGTTCTTCATTGCATGCACGGGATCGTCAGAGGGTCCTGAGAATTATCTAGTCCAGGCTACTCCTGTTACTCCAGAGGAAAGAGAAACTCAGAAAGGTTAAGTGGCTGGCCTAGCATCCCACCCTTCACAGCAAAGCCAATTTCGGGACCCTGGTCTCTTGACTCTCAGTCGAGTGCTCTCGCTACGATAGCATGACCCTCTAATTGAATCTATGACAGGACCAAGCGTCAGGGGTACAAAATGAGGCTCACAGAAATTTATCTAAATGGAATGCTGTTTTGAAATCATCATTAAAGCTGTTCATGATTTTTAGCATCTCCAAAGCGCAAGAACTTAATATGGTATCGTGTAAAAATCTTAAGTTATTGCCAGCCCCAGAAAGGAAGGAACTTTTCATGTGTATTTAGTTATCCAACAAATATTTGCTAAATGCCTGTGCTTGAATTTACATGACCCATGGTCTTTGATCAATTCTCCTCTCTTTTCTCTGAGACTAATAAGCAGAGGGATCACTGGATCTGTCCCCTTCACCCCTCGATCTAAGGGGGTCATGCACACATCCTCTTACTTTTCTCTGGTCGTTCCTATCCTTTCCATCTGGTCTTTAAATGTCAGTCTCTGTTCTAATCTCCTTTTTTTAGCCCGTGTGAGTTTCTCCTGTTTGTCTTGCTCTCCTTTCGCTGACGTATTTGCATCTCTGTTGTTGCGCTTAATATCTGCTAAATCAAACCATATTGGCTTGAATAACTTCCATTGATTTGTGAATAAAAGGATGCTTCAGCTGCCCAGCCCTGCTCTTTGCTCCTTCTTTGTCGCCAGTAGGTTTAACTTACTCAAACCCTCCTTGTCTCTGTCCCCCTTTTACCCCTGCATTGTTCATGCTCCCCCTGTTCAAGCCGGCTCACCCTTTCGAGCTGTCCTTACTAGAAACACAGTCTCTGTGTTGCTATTTCATTTACTCGTTATTTAGTGAGTGAGGCGACTGATTGTCATTTTCTCTTTGCTGTTGTCCTGTTTTCACTTTTAACCACCACCCTTCCCCCAAATTATCGTGATGGCACGAATCATGTTGTCATTGGCTAAACCACACTGAGCATCTACTACATATTTGCTAAGCAGCATTCAGAAGACTTGAATTTTTTACTGTAAAGATGGAGCCTTTGGCTTCTTTTGAGAAGGGATGGAAAATGAACAAGCCAATTTTGTTGATTATTTTAATTCAACTAATTTTCTATATACAATACTTTCACCACAGAGAAATGATTAGATACTATGTGCCAGAAAAAAGAAGTGTGAAAAGGCACTAACCACAAAAATATGATTTTGTAAGTCGTATCATCAGCCTATCTATTTTACACTCCAGGAAATGCCATAATCTTTATATTGTTTTTCTTAGCTCAAAACCAACCCAACCCGAAATCCATATGAAACAAATATAAAACTCTCCAGTCAACTTTTACCTACTTCTTGGCTTTGTCATTCAGCAACCGCCCACTCGTCAGTTATACTAGGAAAACATACAAAATCATATTGATGGTTTGCTAACCTAACAATAATAATGCTTAGATTCAAGATCAATTTCATTACAGGAAACATGAAAGAAACTCTCAGATGTGTGAGCTCAGAGGCTGTGTTGCTGGTAGACGGGGAAGCCCAGGAACGCGCTCTGCGGGATGCTGAGATGTGGGCCTGGCCTGCTTCCAACCAGCAGGTGTTAGCTGCAAGTCCTGCTCTCCCAGCGACACCCAGCCCAGACCTCACCGCTGCCTGGTGGGGGAGAAATGGCTTCTTCTGTCTTCAGAGGCATTCTGACACTACACTTGGCCAAGGTGTACAAATGGGGAAGTTTGGGTCTTGAGAGTTTTGAGAGTAGATCATCCAAGTTTCCATCTTCTGTACATACATGAGTAAGAGAGAGCATTAGAACGAGGAGCCTTGGCTGCTCTCCCGCCTCATGGGTATGTTTGAAGCTTCTCACAGGTAGGAAGGCCTTTGGGGACTATTCGGCATCACTAGCTGAGGCTGCCCTGCTGTGCCATCTCCCCTTGGTTGGGACAGCCTTTGTCTTTGGCACAGTAGAAAGGTGCACAGGATAGAAGTAACAGCAGGAGATAGAAAGCATCATCCTGTCCATTTTCCTGCAGAGCACTGCTCTCCTACCCAGTGCTTATCTTCCTAGATACCCTCCTCCCTGTAGAGCAATGGTTTTTAACTGGGGACAGTTTTGACCCCCAGGGGACATTTGTCAATATTTGGAGACATTTTTAGTTATCACAGCTGGAGAGTGCTACTGGTATCTGGTGGGTGGAGGCAAGGGATACTGCTAAACATCCTATGTAGTGCCCAGGACAGCTGCCCCAAATAAAGAATTATCCAGCCCCAAACATCAGTAGTGCTGAGGCTGAGGAATCCTGCCATAGAATATGTTCTTTCCCCCAAGTTCATCATGCGCCCTTCACACATAACACCTGCATTTTCAACCTAAAGACATTATATTTAAAAGTACTTACTTTCTTCTTTAAATGAAGGAATAAGTGGGAAACCTCATTGACATGAGAGACAAATAAAGGTGGGGGAGTAATGCATTAACAACAACAACAAAAAAGCCAGAGAGAATCAATATAAATTAACTCATTTAAGTTAATTTATGCTGGTTGCAATGGTAGAAAGACTCTCTGGTGAGAGAAGACATCTCTTTAAAAGAGAAGGCGCAAACCTAAATGCTTAGTGTTGCTAGGCAGGTGATATGAGTGTGGCAGATAGAAGAGGCACCTGGACCACTGGACAGCACGTGTGCCATCTGGAATGAGCCACCTCCCTTGGCTCTGACCACCTGTCATCATTTAGAATAACTGGTCCACCATTGCCAGGTCTCTTGATTTTTCAAGAGAATCTGGAAGTCTGAATTTTAATGTAAAAGTCCCTGGTTATCAATTGTTAGAAACAGTTTTTAAAACTCGTTAAGTTTTGTGTGGTTGAATATTGGGCAGATGAGACAAAAATCTCTGGTCTAATACCTACATGGGTCTGAATAGGTTCCCCTGTTCCAAAAACTTTAAGTGACTTGGAAAATAAGTCTAAACTCCTTAGCAGAGTATTCAAGACCCTTTAAGATTGGGACTCACCAACCTAGCTACCCACTTTCCATCCATTGGCTCCTGCCCACCCTTCTTTTGAGACACAGTGTGCCTCTCTTTGAACAAACCGTGCATGCTCATACTAGGACCTCTGCTTGGCTTTCTCTCCTTCGCATCCCAACTTCCTTTCCGCTGCCTACTGAAATGTGCTAGTCATTCTTCATGGCCCAGATCAGATAAATGATCTTCCTGAATTCTCTCAAAAAGTCTGATTTGCTATATTATGTTATTATGCTTTTTACAACTTACCACACATTCATCTAATCACCTGCCCACCTCAAATAATGTATAAGATTTGGAGGCTAGGAACCCAGCTTTATTTATTGTTCTCTCCTCCATGTAAACAGAGCTTTTAGTAAATGTAAATCACCTTCTCCTTAATCATCCACCAGCATGCACTGTCATTAACATGACAGTTTCTCTCACCAGATTTTTCTCTCTTCCCTTCCTATGACCAAATTTTCCCCCAAATTAAAATAACATTAAAATAATGTTATTTATGGCAGTAATGGAATTATGTGGTTTTTCGTATCATCTCACACCCTTTATTAAGAGGGAAAAAGTAGAACTTGAGAGATGAGTAATACTAAGTTTTGGAATAGCATTAAAATAAGTATCTTTAAACAGTTAAATATTTGCGTCTATACTTAGATGTATAAATCAGTATTTCTTTGAACTTGAAGTGGATTTTGAACTGTGCTTTCCATAATTATAATAATCATACATTTTATTTATGTGTAGTTGGACTATATAGACATTAACCAATTAATTCTTGATCACATTGCCTAATAAGAAGACTTTCCTTGGTACCCTATTTTTAGAGTACACATATGAATGTGCGTTAATTATAGACCTCTGTTACTAACTTTGCATCCTATTATCCAAATGCTTACGAAACAATTTACCAACATCAAGGGGTAGGTGGGCAAGAACTTGTATCAGAATTAACTTCAGTTTTCAAAGCAGGAGGCAAGTGATATTTATTAATCCATCAAATACCTGGCCTGAGTTCAAGGACAATTCATTTTTCTTAAGTGTTTGAATGGTTGTTCAAGGGGATGTGTTGACTTTTTCAATTCAGGTCACATCATAATTAGCTAATTTAAAAAACATATATATATGTTTGAGCCAAGTTTAGTTTTATTTTATAATCCTAGTTCTATGTAGGTGATACAGCTAATAATTAAGTTACTCGCATTAGGTTATGCTTTCAGAAGTTGCTATGGCTTGCCACCTATCCCATTAAAAAAAAACCTTTATCACTAATTTTAACATGAAACAGATCCATTTAGAGAAAATCCATTATGAATGAGATAGAGTAGGTTGTTGAATAACATAGGTTTAGGCTCAAGGCCAAATATAAATGTGATATAAATGGGAATATATTGGACAAATGCAGTTTATCTCATTATTTAGCAGTGAGGTATTCCAAATGCTTCTGCTAATAAATACATAAAAATAGATTACACATAACATGCACACTGTGAGTTGCCTTTGCAGAATTTTTTTGCAACCTCCACTATGCCTGAAACCAATCCTGTTTGAACAGCAACAGTCCTTGAGCCTCTGGTTACAAGAAACAGCTCCTTTAAAATTTAGACTAAAAAAAAATAAATAAATAAAAAAGGAAGAAAAGTCAGTGTTGTATCTGTGGAATTTACCTTAATGGAAGAATTCTTAGGAATGCACCAATTTTATCTAAATCTGTTTGTGTTGTCTTCTGTTAATCCCCTATTGTCCCTTGAAATCAACCCACATGAAAAGAAGGCAGTGTTCTTCCTCAGAGCTCTGATGGGCGAATGCAGAGACTGAGGTTTCAGGAACGCTGTCTTTTTGCTGAGATACTGATAGAACACAATAGATAATATTCACCAAGCTCACAGGGAGGTCACTGCTTGCCCATAGGAGTTTGTAAGCTGTTGGTTGTGGCATTGAATTTAAAAGCCCCAAATCGGGAGCGGGAGGCGGGGGGAGTATAATGATACTATTATTGCACTAGTTACAGGATTTTAACTCGCGTATTAGGGCATCGAGTTATTTAAATATCTATGTTTTTTGCTCTCCTGTGATTTTCTTAGAATTATTTATATTGAGAAAATAGTTTAAATTAGAATTCTCTCTGATTCTCCATCCCCCAAATGTTCATTTGAACAATGAACTTGTTAAAAGTTTAACAAGTCAAAGATGATTTGCTTTCGCTGGCCCCATCATTTTTGGCTCGAGGATTGTCACAAAGAGACCAAAGGGTCAGATAGATAATAGCCCACAGGAGGCTTCGGACACAGGAAAGCAGTATTCTGCAGTCCTTGTTTGTACCCCTGATCCTGGCCAGCTCTCTCAGAAGTGAAGGTAAAAGTAACTGGATGAGAGAGTGTGGTTGATTGATTACAAATTATCATCACTACAAGAAAAACAAAAAACCAAAAAGAATAGCTCCAAAAGCAGGTCTTAATTGGTGAGCCAGATGGGAAGAACACCAGATTAGGAGAAAGTCCGCAATAGTAACAACATAAGCCAACATTTATTGAATCTTTTCTGTATGCCAGGCACTGGGCTAAGCAGTCGACATGCGTGATCATATTTAACTTTCAACAGCTCTCTAAGTAGGAACTGTTCCTTTTCCCCTTTTCTAGATGAGGGAACCAGGGATCAGATCAGAGAGGTTGAAGTGGCTAGTACAAGGTCACACAGTGATGTGAACTGAGATTTGAACTGAGGTATCCAGCCGCAGAGCCCTTCAACCCTGTCTCCACAGCCATGCTGTAAGCATGCATATGTGAGCATGTGTATCTCTCAGACAGTAGATTCGTTGTCTGGACATATAATTCACAGGCTGAAGGAAAGAAGTGTGTGGTGACTAGCATGCTCAAGTTAGGAGGTGTGTGGAAGGCTGCCTGTGAGGGACAGAGTGAGAGCTGGGTCCAGGCCCGTGGAAGACCATGAGTGTTCTAGCGGATCCTGAGTGTCGTGTTTGCTGGTACTCAGGCCATTGTTACCTGTGTGTGTACTTACCATATTGGAGTAAATTTCCCAATGACTGCTAAGGATGAACCGCAGTGAACAAGAACCTGTGTCCGCAGACAAACAGTGTCTGTGATGTGACCATATGGGAAAAGCCATGATTTGGATGTCTGGGGAGCCAGTTTCCTAATAGACTCTTTGGGGTGTACAGTAAGAGCTACCATTTACTGAGAGCCCCTATCCCCCAAACACTGTACTATCTCATTTTCTTTTTAGAACACAGTGAGGTGAGGTGAGTGGTAAGATTCTCATACTACAAATGAAGAAACTGAGGCTCAAGGACATTTCCCTAAGATCTGTGTAAGTGGCAGAACTAGAATCTTAGTATTCTTGACCACTATAATTATTGCAAATATACATAAGGGCTAAAATCTCATGGCACTTCCTTGATCAAACTTGCAGGGTAGACTTTCTTTTGAAGTGAAGTGAGACACCTTCTAACTCAGAAGCCTGTTTAATATCTGCTGTCCATTTGGATAAATGTCACTTGAGCCAATCTGTGAGAAGTGGAGTCCCCTGCAGAAAGCTGCAGATGTATCTAGTTAGGCAAAGAAGCATACAAGGCGGGGGCAGTTGTCTGGTACCACTGGTATTCACGTAGTCAGAATCTTGCACGTAGTAGGTGCTAAGCAGATATTTGTGCTTTGTTTCAGTAATGGATTTTTGTCTGCATATTTGAACATTCACCTCCTCTTGGTTTTGCTTTGGTAGGCTGACTCTGTTCACTTTGGGAGAATTTTAACGTATATGGATATAGTTTTGGGTTGGCATTTACTTTTCTCCTGTTTTCCCTGACCCTTTTTTAAATGCGTTGGTATTTTACAATTGAGAATCTGTTATATTATGGAATGGAGTCCAAACCCTTGGGAGCCATCTTGCAGTTAAAGCATCTTCCTCAAGTTTTCCTGAAACTGCAACACTGGGTGAAATTTTTTTTTTTTTAAGATTTTATTTATTTGACAGAGAGATAAACAGCGAGAGGGGAACACAAAAAGGGGGAGTGGGAGAGGGAGAAGCAGGCCTCCCGCCGAGCAGGGAGCCTGACGTGGGGCTGGATCCCAGGACCTTGGGATCAGGACCTGAGCCAAAGATAGACGCTTAACAACTGAGCCACCCAGGTGCCCCTGGGTGACGTTCTTGTATTCGTTACAAAGTTAGAGTTTTAAACTGTCTTCATTACTTTCTTCTCATCACAATTATCATTAGGTTTTAATTATTTATAGTTAATTTGCATTTTCTGTATTTTAAAAATACAAATTAAAACTTCCAGGTGTAGAAACGCTTATATGATAAAACATCACTACCAATATATGTGTGTGTGTGTGCTCGTGGGTGTGAAGATGTGTATATACAAGTGGGTACATTTTTAAAGCCTTGCCTATCTCTGGGAATGAAGACTGTGAATACATGTTTTCTTTATACTTTCTGTATTTTCTAAATTCTGTTCATTAAGCCTGTGTAACTTTTAAATGGGGGGGGGGGGAACGTAGCCTAAAATTATAGTTAAATATTAGCAGCTGCTGCTAAGGGCAGATGGACAGATTGCCCAAGCAGCCACATTAGAGGGAGGGTAAGCACTTGAACACACATATTAAGCATAAACATAACAAAGATGGAATGGCAGCTCAGTTCCTGTGTTAATGAAATATTAAGGATGTGACTAGGGCAAGCTGACCCTGATTATGTCACATGAATTTGACTGTTTCAGAAACCACTCTTGAAAACAAAAATAAACAAAACAAAAAAGAGAAAAAAAAAATTTACAAAAGCAGTTTTGTCACTCAGTGTTTTTGAAGTGACATACATTTTAATATATAACCAGACTGCATTTTGTGGTGGTATGATCATTTTCAACCTGAATCTCCTTAAGAAGTGAGTCAGAACCTCTAGAGAGATCTAAATTTAATACAGTCTCATAGGGAACACAAGCAAGAGTCGCTCCGATAAACTTTTTGCTTTGCCAGATATGGATTACACATGATTGGTTGATGTGGTCCAAAATGAACTAACCACAAATTCAAATCATTCACAGACTCCTTGTTATAACTTAAATTGCTTCCTTAAGAAAAAACAACCATAGTAACCTTTGACTATCTGTAATAAAAGGAAAAAAAGAAACTGGCCAAAATTTATAAAGTATAGATATTTGGCTTAGTTTTTGTTTTGTTTTGTTTTTGAGCACAAAATTCGCTTTGATTAAGTAATATAAGTTGTTTTGCCATTTCTTAAAACATAGCTACTTGGAGTCATGGGGGAGAGATCAAGGAACTTTCTCAAACTGAATGTGCTTTCGGTAATTATCAAGCTGTAATGGAAATAACAGAGAGGTGATTGCTGGACTGTGCACCACACTTGGTCTGGGTACGTGAAAGAATGTGCTCTTTTGATTACCGTTTTTGCCTCCCTGCTACAGCAGCATTTCACCTATGATGGATCTGTCTTCTTGCAACCTCTTCTATCAGGAACCATGTGAGAATTTAGGAAGTAAGCAAATAGGCCTGTGGGCTGCCAAAACAGAGTCCCAAAGTTCAAGCACTACAGCTCATGTACTTTACTCAGAGGAAATCCCTTTGGACCCAATACATCCTAGTTATAACTGGTTTTTACACAGGTCCTCTGACAAGTTTGGCTCTCTGGTTATGTTCCAAGAACATAACTAATTCCAAGTTGAAATATTAATTACAGCTAGAAGGAGGGCCTCATAAGATCTAGCATATGACTACCGATGGAAAGACAGCAACTGATAAAGGGGAAAATAACTATAAGAAGGACAAAAGACTGGGGCATTTAGTTTGGGGGCAAAATGTCCTATAAATCTTAGAAGGCCTTAAAGTCATTACAGCATATAGAATAATTTTGTAATTTTCTGGTAAGTTACTAATACGTTTTAAAACAAGCTTTATAAATGACACTTCATCAAGAAAGAGCAAATTATGTTCAAAGTACCCTAAGAAGAAGAAATATACATCATGCTTTTAGAAATACTCTGTTAAAAATATTTAGGATAGGGGTGCATGGGTGGCTCAGTCGGTTGGGCGTCTGCCTTCAGCTCAGGTCATGATCTTAGGGTCCTGGGATGGAGCCTGGTGTCAGGATCCCAGCTCAGCGGGGGAGTCTGCTTCTCCCTCTCTTTCTGCCCCTCCCCCCGCTCGTGCTCACTCTCTTGCTTCTCTCTCTCTCTCAAATAAATAAATAAAATATTTTTAAAATGTTTAGGATAACTACCCTCTTTGTTTTGATGTGCTTTCTTGGATAAAATTCCAGCTATTTGAAAATTCAGCTATCCCAGATTACTTTTTAGGGCTCTCATCAGCTGAGATTCACTGCTGTTTGCCCTGGTGATGCTCTAAAATACATAATATTCACAAAATTTTCTGAGTTAGGAGAATTTGCTTCATTGAATTCTTTGAGAGAACCATCTAGAAAATGACTTCTATTTGTTACCAGCTTGCAAGATGTTTCTCTTGTAGCCCAAGGGAATGTGCTCTTGATGAATGGTGGGCTTGACTAACTGGAGGACCAAGGACAGAATTTCCTGTGTTTATCTTCCCATCCCAGAGTTTGTAACAGTTAACTCTGGTTATTTAAACTCCAGCAAGGCTGAGCTTGTATCTCATTACATAATAGTACAAAGTAACTTAGCCAAAACACGCTGTTCACTACACTGGCCCTTCCTGTCATGTAACAGCGACCTCTGTGATTTTTGCTCCTTCCAAATGAAGGCTAAACCCTATGTGTCATTTTGCACATCCTCTTCTAGGGCCAGAAAGCCCCACTCTCTAGTTCCCAGGTAACTGTAACAACTGTGTGCGTTTTAGATCTTGAAAAGTGGGCTAATTTTAGGTATGACTATAGAGGGGATAATGCAGATTCTTCCATGGCAACTTGAAGCTCAGTCTTCACAGAATCAGAGTGCCAGGCGGAAAGAAAACGCAGGTAGCAGAAAATTCTTCCTGCCAGCAAGTAGGAGGAGGAGAAATTTCTTAAAAAAAAAAAAGGAGTAAAAAGGCATATTAAGTGACAGTGGGCTTAAACCAGTCAGGGTTGGCTATTCAAAGAGCATTTCCTGGGTACTTATTGCTGTCCAAACATTTGGGGATGTTCCAAAGTTTGAGGACGATGAAGCAATATATATACTCCAATAAATCTGTTCCTGGTCATTTATCTTTGAGTTGAGGTGGACAAACAATTGTTCCTGGAGGGATAATGGCAAGGGAACATATTCACAAAAAGAAGATAAGGAAGTTCAAACTGGACAGATGAATGGTAAAAAGAAACATCTATGATATGTGTAAGGTTTCTTCATCTTAGAAGGCTTTAAGGAGGAAGTGAGGTTTGAATCAAAGATGGGGCCTCCAGTGGAACCTAAAATGATGAAGAGAGAGGGGAAACCATGAACTTCCAGGCATGGAGGACTACTGGGGAGGCTGACTTTGGCTTATGCCCCTAGGCACGTCGGCCCACAGCACCTTCTCAGAACTGCCCAGAGCCATCAATGGCAACATCTTTACCTGCAAAGTAAATAAAACTAAGAAGATAACCTAGACTCTTGAGCTCCTGCTTGAGCTCACATTTCCCTAAAATATTTAGATAAGTAATACGAAACTTATTTTCAGATAACTGCTTTAGGTCTCTACTTTTTCATGTGACAGGTTCACAAAAGGGGCATTGGGGAAAGTGAAAATAAATGGTTTAAATTCAGAAGTTTTGGGGCATCTGGGTGGCTCAGTCAGTTGAGTGTCTGACTCTTGGTTTCGGCTCAGGTCATGATCTCCTGGTTGTGGGATCGAGCGCTGCACCGGGTTCCACACTCAGCGTGGAGTCTGCTTAAGCTTCTCTCTCCCTCTGCCGCTACCCCCTTTCACGTGCGGGCGGGCTCTCACTCTCTCTCTCTCTCTCAAATAAATAAATAAATAAATAAATAAATAAATAAATAAAATCTTTAAAAAGTTATTGCTCTGGCCTGATTTTCCTCTTCCCTGCTCCTATTTATGAAACAATCCACAGCACCTTCAGCTTTGAGGGTAGATTTCGTTTGGGGACAGATAGGGAACACGAAGCCCCTGGTCTGCAATGGAATGGGTCTAGAAGGAGAGAGAGCATGAGATAAAAATGAGAGAGACACCCAAGATGGATCCTTTTTTTTTTTTTTTCCCCATGAAACTCACTTGAAATGCCAGTTACTCCAAAAGCTTTCAATTTCAGGTAACTTGAAATCCCTCTGCTGTCTGGCTTCATTGGAAAGTAGAGGGACCACTCTTTCAAGTGGGGGAAATTTGTGTAACAGAAGAAAAAGGCAGAAAATAGGTCAACAAAGTCAAGTGACCTACACAGATGGGTGTTTCGAGATGTGTAAGCTGCAGATTCACTTATGAATATTGGGAGTAAAAGCCGGAAGTGGAAAAATATTTTCTGGACAGGTGGGAGTGAAGAAGAGAGAGAAGTGGGTTATCATTCTTCTTTCAAAAACTACCACATGAAACTTTTTAGAAAAGTTTCCTTAAAGTCATTTTGCTCAACAGATGACACTTTTTCTTAGAAAAGAAGTTAAAAAAAAAAGAAAGAACTTCAAACAATGTGAGTATCCTTCTAACCACCACCTTCTTTATCTTCCTACCTGTGACTCAAGACAGTTTCCTTTTCCTTTCCTTTCCTTGGCCCCTTTCTGCCTAAATATCACAACATCGTGCAATCACTTCTTTCAAACAGTAACCTAATACCAAACAGAATTTTAACATAGCCACTAATTCTTTTGAACAAGGCTGTGTTGGCAATTATGAAACAGGGTAGACATTGGCAAGCGCTTTCAGAATAATTATAGGGTTCCTCGAGTAGTACAGTATAAATAATTGCTGGTTTAAAAGCGTTATTGTGAGCAGCAATTTATACTAAAATTTATATTTGCTCCTTGAAACCAATATACGTCAAGAGTGCCTCACTTCCGCCCCCACATCCCCACACTGAGATCTCAAGGGCTTTGGAACCTTTTGATTCCATTACATGTTTAACTTAGCAAGGCAACTACAAGGCACGTCTAGGCTCTAGTAAATAAGGGTAAGAGTAATGCATTTAATAAATGGGCATGAATGAAGTCACGAAACTATTCCAACTCTGGCCACCCGGAGTGCTCCCGGGATACTGACGTGCAGAAAGGCCATTTCAGTACAGAGAGAAGCTAAGAACTGCAGTGGTACCACTTTTGCTTGGCAAGTAGGGCACGCTGAAGAACATTATCACCTCCTCTTTGGCTTATGATGGTGTGGATGGGAGGCACAGAGGACCAAGACCCAGGAAACTCGTGGAGATAATGCTGCTCTAAAATAGCCACAGAGACTTATTAAAGTACATATTTTCCTCTCTCAGGAAATTTTCATTTTATTCTATGGCACATTAAAAATGGGTAGATGCGTCAGAAAAGCAGAGGGTTTGAAGGGGGGCAAGAAAGCTTGGGGGATAGGGGGCTGTTGGTGAAGGGCTGTCCTCGAGGGGTTAATGCTGAATAGAGGCCCTTCTTTTCCAAGCAGGTGACTGAATGGGTCATCTTCTTGTCTTTCTGTTGATCCCGGTAGCTTCTCTTACCTAGTGTGAGAACTCCCCTGAGATTTTCACATCCTGAATGTTTCTCACCGAAGTAGTGTTCTAGGATAATGTGGTTTTTGTTTCAACTGCTGTTCCTGGTTTCTGTTCTCTAAAACCCTTCTAAGCCATATTTTCCATGATTGTTCAGTGCTGGCTTTGGTATTTAAATAAGCCTTTCAATGGGTCATTAGCTCTGTAATTAATTCTAGCTATTTTTAAATGGTGCCTTGGTTATTAAAGAGCTGCCATATTCTCAACAGCCTTGTCTTTCTTGGAGCATCCCTAAGCATTAGCTGATTTTTTTTTTTAGTGCCAAAAATATTGTAATTTTTTTTTCTCCTTTCAAATATATTCTTCACTGGTAGGAAGAGTCAATGTTTCTGAATGAGGACAGAAAATATTTAACTGTTACATTTCTGTACGATAGCCTTGGACTTTTATTTTTCTTTCAAATGATCTCAACAAATAACCATCAAGGACTTCCTGTAGCCAAGGCCCTGCCCCCTTTCTTTTTTGTTTACATTTTAAAAATCAATATTGGCAAATCACAGGATTTTAATAGGAAGTGACTTTTTGAAGAAGTAACTATATCGAAATCACTTAGGCAGGTGGTTGCAAAGCTTAGAACTAGAACCCAGAGCATCTGACTCTTAGCCCATTCTTTCCATTTATTTGTGCTTTGTTACATAATATTAACATAGCTGTTAGTCTCTGGGACACTGGAAGAGGCTTACCAATTCTAATATTAGAACCAGCGAGCCTGGCCCCACACCCTTGGCAGACGTCACAATCAATCACAGCACAATACACCTCAACCAGCATCCAAAGCATTCATGAGAAATCCATCTGACTTAGGAAATGCGCTGAAACCCACTTGCCACCGTGACCTTACAGTAATCCCAGGATAAAGCAGTAATTCTTGGTTCAGAAAAGCAGATGGAGATTAACTTTGATTATTGAGTATTATCTGAGATTAGACAAAAATACCGATAACTCATATAATAATAGTAATAGTGGCTACCATTGTGTGCCAGGCACTGAGCTGATTGTCCAGGTGTATTCTTGCATCTGAGCCTCATAACAACCCTGTGAAATAGTTACTGCTGTCTCTGATACAGACAAAGAAATTGAGGATTGGAGAGGTGAAATAATTTGCCCAGGATCACTGAGCTGGTAAGTGGCAGACTTAGCATTTGGGCTTGAATCTATCTCTAAAGCTGCTCCTTGACACCTAACAGTACACATGGGGTGTCCAGGTGCTGACCACTGTGGACCGGCCCTTGATGTCAGAAGAACAGTAACTACCTTTCTTCTCCATGACGTGACCCTTACCCCTCACCTCCAGCCCCTGACCTTTTTTTTAATCCTGCGAACTCCTTTGGCATCTTTGAGTGACAGGTTCTAGTAGATATAGTTCAGAAAAGGATGCTTGCCCAGTTGATTTTTTTGTTTCGTTTTTTGATAAATTAGGTATCCTTGAACTTATTTTGGTTCTTGCCATAAAGTTTCCATACTAGAAGGAAATGCCCAGGGCTGTCTAGGATATCTTTAGCAACCTTCTTGTTCCTCTCTAGAATAATAGAGATTACATGCTAGAAGCAGGTGATAGGGTTCCCTAATTTAATCATTCCTTTGGAGCACCTGCCGTGTGTCAGGCACTGAGGATGAGGAATACAGGATGAGGAAGAAAGACAGGTCCCTGCTCCTTTCTACCATATATTCTAAATGTGTGGAGAGACACGTAATAAATATGAAGCATTCCAGGGAGTGATAAATGCTATGAAGAATGAATCCAGGTATTACAGTAGCAGATGACTCGGGGGGAGAGGGTAGGGATGCCTCTTGTTTTTTACTTGCTATGGTCCCTAAGACAGGTATTAAGGGGGACCTTTGAAAGGCAAGTTTAGGGGCGTCTGGGTGGCTCAGTCGGTTAAGTGCCTATCTTCGACTCAGGTCATGATCTCGCAGTCCTGGGATCAAGCCCCGTGTTGGGCTCGCTGCTCAGCGGGGAGTCTGCTTCTCCCTCTCCCTCTGCCCCTAACCCCACTCATGCTTGCTCTTTCTCTCTCAAATAAATAAATAAAATCTTTAAAAAATAAATAAATGAAAGGCAAGTTTAGCTTCTGTACTTCTAGATATATTATAGCCCACTTGTGGCTGGGACTGGAGCTGGGGGAAGATGTCAAGTGGACACAACTTTATTTCAATGTAATCTTCCTCTTTGGCACCCCCGCCATTTTCCCAGTCTGTTGGGGTTTTCTCTCCTGATAACTGTCTCCACCCCCAACTGCCCAGCGTTCTGCCTGCAGTGCCAAAGCTTGCCTCTCCCTACCACCACCACCAGCGTGACCCATGAATGGTCCTCTGTTAGGTGTCCTCAAGGTCAGGCCCCCTGTGGCTGCCCAGGCCTCAGCTAGCCACCCTAATAAACCTAACCTCTGCTCACTCTTCCCACGTGGTGACTTCTGTTAACCCTAGTTCTGTTTTTTTCATCTGAAATGGGGAGGTTGGGATAAACCTAGTTGAAGATGTGGGTGGTGGTTTCTCCTGGGTCTCACCCCGGCTTGGTAATCTCAGGACAGTCCCTTTGCCTCTCCAAGCCTCAGTTGCCTTGGCTGAAAAGCAGTGGGTTCGATTGGGTCAGCTCAGAGGTCTTCACAGGTCTGGAGCTCTGTAATTTGGTTTGGTTGAGCTCTTTAGAGAAAGCTAAACAAAACAGAAACTATGATTCATGAGAGGGAGCACCTCTACCGTGACTGTCTAATCCGGGGAAGGGTCTTCAGACAAGGAAGGAGACTAGTAAGGTCTCACTGCAGGGCAGTAGGAGAAATTATTCAAGGCCTTTTAATTTCCCTTCCTGAGGACAGTTTGTGTGGGGAATGGACTCTTACTGCGATTATTAATGAAATGAGAACAAAGATGACTCTTCATATGCCCAAACTATGTTTAATATCTTAAACCTTAGAAATAGCAGATTTTAACGAAAGCCACATCTCCTTACCAAGGTGTGGGAACTGAGCAGGGGCCAGAATGAGCCAAAGCATCAAAATCACATATTTGTGTTAAGTGACTAGCTTCTACTTCCTTGTTACCTGTTATTTTACTCCGCATTGAGGTCAGAGTGGTAAAGCTGTTATGCAGTATACATTTACATTAGATTATCAGGAAGACAACGGGCAAGGGCATGCTGAATCACTCTCATCCGTAATCTCTAAATGCTGAAAAATAAATGTGCATGATACATTCTACATGGATGCATTGTGTTGTATATTCCCTGTCTAGCCATAGATTTTACTTAATTGATTTCACTTATGGAATCCCATGAAATCTCCTTGCAGAAATCTGAAAAGATGAAGAGGTACTACCTAGTTCATCACTAGCTTTTCTTCTCCTTTTTTTTTTTTTTAAGGTTTTATTTACTTATTTGAGAAAGAGAGAGAACAGTGGGGGTGGGGGAGGGGGGAGAGGGAGAGAGAGAAGCAGACCTCCCACTGAGCAGGGAGCCCTGCTGAGGGTCTTGATCCCAGAACCCTGAGATCATGACCTGTGCCAAAGGCAGCAGCTTAACCAACTGAGCCACCCAGGTGGCCCTAGCTTGTCTTCTTCTAAAGGCGTTTGTTTAGTGTGATGAAGAACAAGTGGTCCACACAGTGAATCTTCTGCACAAACTAAATTAGCAGAAAGAACAGCAAAACCAGCATGGTTCTGCAAAATGCTTCTTTTGTTTTCTGTCAGTTGGTAATGATTCCACACAATTGAAAACTTATTTTTGTAAGCTGGTGTCTGGTGTAATTTTGAGGTGCGATTTCAGCCATTCATTGTTTGAACTTTTATTATTTCAGAATTAAGGTAGCCTTATTTAGATTCCTTCATCATCTCCTTTGAGAGTCAACATTTACATGATAATCTGTACATCCATTTACATCTTTTTCTGACTGTCCTTGAGGAAAACAAACAGCATCAAAAAGGATTAATTATTTTCCAGTGCAATCTTGTGTGCCGACAATAACTTTAATCCCTTTAATGTCCAAATGAGTAGGCTTGATAACTGATAACATTTCTATTGATATTTTCCAGATATGATTCTGTAGCAAAAAAAACACAAAACTTTAACACAAAACTAAAACACCAAAGGGGGAAACCATAGATACATAGACCATAAATTCTTTGGCTTTAAACATTTTTTTTTTTTAAATGAATGTGTTTGGGGTTGGATATGAACAGTTTAAAACATTAAAACGTCCATCCAGATTTAAGTCTTAGATGTTCCTCTGCAATACATTTTAGTAGGTCAAAGCACTCAAATATAAAAACAATCATAATCTTTCGTCATTTAGCTGTCAAATATCACTTATATTTTATTTTATAAAATGAGCTACATTGTCCTTGTGATTTAATTGATGGCTGGAAGAAAATCAGACACTGTATATACAGCAGGATTTACGAACCCCCGGAGTCCTATTTGTGGCCATTTCACAATACAAGTTAAAAATACATTTTTTTGTTTTGTTTTGTAGATTAGAAAGGAGGTGCAAGAGGATGGAGAGAGGCATTACAGTTCGAATTTATTTATTTATTTATTTTTAATTTTTTTTTTTTTAAGATTTTATTTATTTGCGAGAGAGACAATGAGAGAGAGACAGAGAGCCTGAGAGGGAGGAGGGTCAGAGGGAGAAGCAGACTCCCCGCCGAGCAGGGAGCCCGATGCGGGACTCGATCCCGGGACTCCAGGATCATGACCTGAGCCGAAGGCAGTCGCTTAACCAACTGAGCCACCCAGGTGCCCTACAGTTTGAATTTATAATTAGAAATAGAGTCAAATAAAGAGATTATTACCGTGAGAGTATCACCAGATGCCCACCCCACCCCCTAGGACCCAGGTAGTCTCTTTGTGAGAATTCACCTTGGGTGTTTAAAAACCACTGCAATAAAAAAAGTGATATTAAAAATGGTATGTAACCACTGTAGCAAGCATGACTAATATGTGATATCCTGAGAAATTGCAAAATATTTTCTTATCCCATGTTTGATCCCTGTCTCTTAAGAGTGTTTGAAACCAAAGAATATAGCAAATACTGTTATATATTTAGCCTATTCCCTTATGTCTTGCTTATTTCTTAAATTAATTCATGGACAGTGAACGGGGAGAGGAAAATAAGAGCAACCACAAAACACCCCGGCCATGTGATAGAGAATACCACTTCCTAATGCTTACTCCCTACCTAAGAAAATAGCTTTACTTTCTTCTCTCTTGTGCCAAACTTGATTGCATGGGGCAAGAAAGTACCTAGCAACTCTTTTTTAATGTTGTACTATTAACTTCATTCAACACAACATGTTTAATTCCTTGTAACTTTGGGAGTAAGTACAGTGTTTTGTTGCTTGTTTACAATGTAGTCAGGCAGCAGACACAGTGCATAAAAGGTGCTACCTATCATCAAACACATCAAGGATGCCAGAGATTTTTCTGCTTTCATCAATAAGACTTTGCTAAACTGTACATACCAAGAAGTTCAATAGGAGCGATGTAAAGCTAATCTGATATTTTTATATTTTTGTCCACTGCATTATTTTGAACCAGCATTCTACACCTTTATTTATTTATTTATTTATTTATTAAAGATTCTATTTATTTATTTGACAGAGACACAGCGAGAGAGGGAACACAAGCAGGGGGAGCGGGAGAGGGAGAAGCAGGCTTCCCGCAGAGCAGGGAGCCCGATGAGGGGCTCGATCCCAGGACCCTGGGACCATGACCTGAGCTGAAGGCAGACGCTTACCTGACTGAGCCACCCAGGCGCCCCTACACTCTACACCTTTAAATGTTGTGTTCATACTTCTCGCTTTCCAACATTCGAGGATGTCATCATTAATTGTCTTCGTTAGCTTTGTGTTTCTCAGAAAGGAACATGTTCTCCCGTGGCAATTCTTGACCACTTTAGCAAATTGAGACCACCTATTTGTTTAAGAGTGTGATATGTGTTGGATTACCTAGAATGGATTGCCCAAAGATTCTCTTTTGGAAAAGTACCAGCACAACGCCCGAAATGCCAGAGGGTGGAAAGTCGTGGTCTCGACGGGGGGAATGACTAGAGTGTTCCTAGAGACACTGTTTTCGCATGGCCGACATTAATGACAACCCAATGCTACGCATTCACTAAATGTTTTCATTTCAGAAGAGCATCAAAACCACGGAGTCCTTTCAAGTTGTCTTCTTTTACTGCAAAACCAGAAACCATGCGAACAACTACTTTCAGTAATAACCTGTGTCCTGGCTACAGGCTGTATTAAACTCTGTGTCATATAATTTTCTAATTTGTGTCTAGGTAGTTGTAGCAAACAACTTCGTTTATTTCGGAGCGTGACGTCAGAAAGCATATTTTAATGCAGCGGTGATGGGTAACGAAATCAGAATTTCCACCAAGTCCGCTCTAATTGAACAGTATTATAAGGAGAGATAAAACAGGAGACTCAGAGTTTCCTCCCAAAGTCATTTACATTATTAGGTAATGAGGCTGATTTTATTTTAACAAATGTACTAGGAGGGATGCTTCCATGTGGACATTGCCCCTTCAGAGCCAGTCTGCTGGGGAGGCTAGACATCTGTACCAAGAATGCTGTCACTCCCAGAACTAATTACGTCGTCTCTCTTCTGGGACGGCTTTCCAACCCCGTAGCAGTAGTCTCCATAGTGGCCATTATTCTTCTGGGAAAGTGACTTGGATTTTTGAAAATAACCAACGGTTAATATGGTGAGTAAGGTCAGAGAAGAAACAAGGCCAGGCTGTTTTTCTTTAAGAACAACAGCAACAGAAGTGACTATGAAGTGGCAAACTCGTCTTTAGGGGCACGCTGGCCCTGCGAGTGGTTGCCAGTGGAAGCAGTTCAAAGAAGTTAGTGACAAGGACAGCATCGTTGTTTTGAAGACCAGTCCTCATTCTGGGTGAGAGGCTGGTGCCAGTAATTTTGCGGGAAGAAAACAGCGGCCGCTGATTGTCTCTTCCAGGAAATTAACATGGTGGATGGCAGCCACAAGGAAAACAAAGAACATTCCAAGGCCGTCTCTGCCTCAGCAGGGAGACGGCTCCGCACACGCAGCGCATGTCCCCTAGCCAGCTCTCACCCCCATCCCGAGAGTGCACGGTCACGGCCATGTCAGACTTACTACTTCCTGACTAACAAAACAATTATGCGGCGAACGGTGACTGTGGGAAGCCGAAGGGAGGGAGAAAGAAGGGAAACTCCTAGAATGGTGCCTTTCGTTGTCATAACCTGATAGCGATCACCGGAGAATTCTGACTTCAGCCGCCAGTCCAGAAATCACTAAGATGCCACCGAGGTTGGCTGTGGGGCCGCTCAGTGCTTTTCCTGCAGGCGGCCCAGAGCTCCCTGTTCTGGGCTGGGCAGACCTCACTGACTCAGCCATGGGGTTCAAGACCGGGGCTCGCTGGGGAATTCAATGGAAGTGTTGGTGGTGGGACTGAAGCTTTCCCGGTGAGAAGTCCTTTGGAACTACCCGTGTTTTATCCCATTTTGCGGTTTCGTGTGTTTGAGGCTATAAAAATGGGTTTTCCCTAAGTTTTATGTTTTAAGGTTTCTGAGATGCTGCTGAAGAATGTACAGAACTGCAACCTGTTGTCTTGTCCCCGTGCCTTTCTTCTAGGGATGGTTTTGGCCTGCTGCGGTTGTGGGGAAGTAGCCTGCGTGGAGTGAAGTGAGTGGCAGCCTTCCTAGGGAAACCCTTCTTAGATCTGCCACTCGTGACTTCAGACCCCTTGGCCCACTGGCCGTTTATGCCCATTGCTGAAGTCTGTGTGACCAATTTCCTCCAGTTTCAGCAATTACTCTCGCACTAGACAGACCGAACATTAATTCAAATAACAGTTAATATGAATTTAAATTCCTAGAATGTTAAAATGCATCATTGGCTTAGGAAATCTGTTTGTTGGCCTTTGGGGCTTTCCCCTTTCTCCTTTCTTGTTCCCCATTTTTCTGTTACAGTTGAATAAAATGTGGATCCTGGCAAAGTCAGCAAGGGTGGAGATGCCACACGGCTATTTGTCAGGTTAGGAGAAGAGTGAGAGACTGGTATCCTGTGGGACTGAGGGTTCCCCAGCCTCCTGACTTCCTGATGGAGGGTAGACTGAAGGTAGCCTGATTGCCACTTCTCTCTTAATCTCTTCCTTAAAACCCCATTAAGGATGGAGCACCCGGGTGGCTCAGTTGGTTAAGCGTCTGCCTTCAGCTCAGGTCATGATCCCAGGGTCCTGGGATGGAGCCCCACATCAGGCTCCCTGCTCAGCGGGGAATCTGCTTCTCCCTTTCCTTCTACCCCTCCTTCCTGCTTGTGTTCTCTCTCTCTCTCTCAAATAAATAAATGAATAAATCTAAAAAAAAAAAAAAAGCCACTAAGGAAAGCTCCTGGAATATCACATATAAAAATCAGAAAGACCTTTTAAAATCATTGCCCTCACTCTTCCTGAGAACCCCCTGCCTTACTGAGGACATTATGCTTTACAAAGTGCCTTGAACTAGGTTCTCAAAGAGTATTTGTAAAATTATGCCCAAAGAAAAGATTCTTTGAAATTAATTAGTAATGTCCCAGTCAAGAAAGAAAGACAAATAATAGATTCACTCTAAAATGAACTATACCAGGGGCGCCTGGGTGGCTCAGTCATTAAGCATCTGCCTTTGGCTTAGGTCATGATCCCAGGGTCCTGGGATCGAGCCCCGCATCGGGCTCCCCTGCTCAGTGGGAAGCCTGCTTCTCCCTCTCCCACTCCCCCTGCTTGTGTTCCCTCTCTCGCTGTGTCTCTCTCTGTCAAATAAATAAATAAAATCTTTAAAAAAAAATTATTTGTTTATTTTAGAGGGCAGGGATGGGTAAGGATTGTCAGACTTACTCTTATGATGTATTTTAAAGGATGTTTTAAATGAACAGTAATTCCTCAGAGATGCTGGCTGGCTGTCTGATTATTGGCAGGTGCATTTGGGGTGTGACTGGTTTTTTAAACAACATTCCAAGGTTATGCACCTGAAAAAATCTTATCCCATTCAGAATTTTCAGTCTGAAAGCCTGCACACATATTTAAATGATCTTTTCTAAGCCTTAATTCTTTTTTTTGAACTCTGTTTCCCGGAATTGCTTTCAGTGACTGCGCTGGGTTTCTTTGAATAACAGCAAAATCAAAATAAAGGCAGGTCGAGGTGAGTAGCACAGGGCTGACTCCAGCCATCCCTCTGGGCATTGGTTCCCCAACATCTTACAGGGCAGGCTCTTGTCTGATGAACACACTTTTGTGCTGCCACCAGAACCTGCCTCAGAAGTTACTTCTGTGTGTCTTGATGGTCCTTGACATGACCGTGGACTTGGCCCTTGGCATCAAATGCCTTGGACCTTTGTAGCTGGGAATGAGGTAGCTTGAGGTCCTAAAATGCTTGGCTGTAGGAGGTTTTGTTTTGAAAAATAAATAACAATTGGAAATAGATTTGCGTGACTGATGCTCCTTGCCATGGGCTGTGCTGCTATGGATTTAAAGCAAAAGCACACAATTACTGGGTGGGGGGGCGGGATAAACAACCTAACTCTTTACCAGCGCATTCTATTGAAATTGTTTGCCTTGAAGGGAAAATAATACTTTATTTTCCATCAACACCACATAAGCATTGTGTCCGTTGCCTTGTCTCTTCTATAATGGCTTGGTATTGAAAGGAATGCTTTTTGATCCATAGTAGTAAACGTTTGTTTTTAAATAAGGCAAAAAAAAAAAAAAAAAAAAAAGGAGGGGGCAGGTGTATAGAAACAAAGAGTTCTAGCTCTGGTAAGAGTTCTGGCAGAACTTTGGGCGCCTGGGTGGTTAAGCGTCTGCCCTTGGCTCAGGTCATGATCTCAGGGTCCTGGGATCGAGTCCCGAATCAGGCTCCCTGCTCGGCGGGAAGCCTGCTTCTCCCTCTGCCCCCCTCTCTCTCTCTCTGTCTCTCATGAATAAATAAATAAAATCTTTAAAAAAAAAAAAATTCTGGCAGAACTTTCACTCTGGACCTTGAGAACATTTCATTATGTTCCCTTTCCTAAGCCAAAAATGAGATGAAATAGACAACTTGGTTGCCACATGGGCTTCTCTTCCCCTTTGGATTATTACTTTCTCCCTGACTAGATGACACCTGTGGGGTCTTGCCATGAAAAAGATGTCCCCACTGTTGGAGAAATGACAGGTCAACTCTCCCGTAATCATCAAATCACAGCATAGTATGGCAGGACTGAATGGGGAAGACTATCTGGTTCAACAGTGTATCTAAAAACAGAGGAGGGGAGGGGAGCCCTGGAGAAAGATTCTGGCAGAGATTCTCAGGGGGGTTGGTAAATTGCATTCACTGACTGGTAGTTTTAGGTTGCTCAGTCTTTTTGCTATCTCACCACACAGATCTTAGAAGCTTCTCCCACTTCCTCTGCTTACCCACCTCTCCAAATGCCAGCCTTGCCATGGGCTTTACCTAGAAAGTGGGTCGCTGACATGATATGCACTGGTGTCTTTCAGTTCTGCTTTATATCTGTTTAGCATTACTTCTCATCTTAGGCCTCTGCATTAGAAATAAAGCTCCCAGGGGCCCCTGGGTGGCTCAGTCAGTTAGGCGTCCGACTCTTGGTTTCTGCTTGGGTTGTGATCTCAGGGTCGTGAGATGGAGCCGTGTCAGCAGAGAATCTGCTTGAGATTTTCTCTCTCTCCCTTCCTCCCTCTGCCCCTCCCCCCCTAAAATAAATAAACCTTAAAAACAAAACAAAACAAAACAGAAAGCTGCTAAACTTCACCATGTCTTTATTTAAAAGGAGTATGACCTATCCTTCATTCTTTTGCTAGCTCCCTCAACTCCAGTGGCAGACCTTGCCAGATACTACTGTCCTTAAAACGTGAGTGAGGAGGAGAAGGAATGCCAATGTTTATGAAGCACTTACTATGTGCTAGGCACTGGCTCTGCGGACACTCGACCTGGGTACCCTTTTATAATGCGGTAGGAATCATTTTAAAGGAGAGGAGGAAAATCAGGCGCAGAGAGAGTAAGAAAGCTGCCCACGTTCAGATGGCTAGTAAGTAACAGGGCTGGGATTCAATCCCAGGCTCTAGAACTTGCAGATTTAACCTCTGCACTTTACCTTCAAGGTCATACTCATCTCTTTCCTTTCTTCTCCTTTTAAGACAGTTTTCACTTTCATCCTTGGTTTGTATACGGTGAAGCTAATGTCATAAGGTGAAGTGTGCTAGTGGGTTCTGTGTATCCTCTTTGCGTCCCTGGTGTCTAACTGTGCAGGTTCCCAGCAAGTAGTGGTAGGACTTGCAGCTGGATGGACCTGTGTGTGAGCATGTGGCATGTGGCGTGTGTGTGTGTGTGTGTGTGTGTGTGTGTGTGAGATGATTTTTTAAGATGGTGGCAGTCATGGGCATTAAAAAGGACCTGCTATTCTGAGCTCAGGCGGTGACAGTAAGATGTGCCTGTCGCAGCTGTTAGCAATCAGAGTGTTTCCATCTCATGGGAAATGTGCTGCCATCACTTGTGAAGTGGCTTTCAAAGCCTTGCCACACGGAAGTACCAGAGTGTGTGAATGGTGCACTTTTACTGCAAATTGGAAGAATTCACTTATTCCGATGATAATGTCACACTCACTCACCCAAGCTATCTGAAGTGACAAAAGCACACATGGCCAAATGCTGGGTAGCTGATAGGAGTCTGTGCAGGACGGTCATAGAATGTCCTCCAAAATGTTTGTCTGCAGGCAAAAGCAGCTCCTTGGACGGTAGGAGCAGAAACCAAAAGTCGAATAAGGACGGTGCCGTGCACCTCACTGTGATATGGCCACATGGCTGCCGTGTTCTTACCTCATCTCTAGTACATGACTCACATAAGAATAGGTAGCTTCAAGATAAACACCCATGGTATACCTTTGCTTTTGTTGGGAAAAATGACATTTATTAGATTATGTCATTAGTCTGTGAAATGATGCTTAGTCTGATGTTCAGACCTTCTTAAAATAAATCTGACAGTCTCTTAGCTTGGTCAGAACATTCCTTCTCCTCTGCCTCGCAACTACTCAATACCCCCAAGGCTCTGCTGCCTTTTACTGCATCTCCCTTTCCTACAAAGAAATAGCTACCAGCTCCTGGTTTCTCCCCATAGGAATAGACTTGGAAACAACTGTGCTTCAGCTCTCAGCAAATATTGTTAGCCATTCTCTGGTTGATCTTGTATAATTAAGAATGGAAATACTTCTGGGGTGCCTGGGTGGCTCAGTCGTTAAGCGTCTGCCTTCGGCTCAGGTCATGATCCCAGGGTCCTGGGATCGAGCCCCGCATCGGGCTCCCTGCTCGGCGGGAAGCCTGCTTCTCCCTCTCCCGCTCCCCCTGCTTGTGTTCCCTCTCTCGCTGCCTCTATCTCTGTCAAATAAATAAATAAAATCTTAAAAAAAAAAAAAAAGAATGGAAATACTTCTTTAAAAAGAAAGTTTAGAGAGCCTGCAGTTAGAGTCAGAAGAAACTCCTCAGGTCACTTTTCTGGTCGTTCCTATGCCTGGCTGAACTGGTTGTCTAAGAAAAGCATCATAAAAGATAATTGTAAAAAAATACTATTGAACTGCAATCCAGAAATACATCTGTGATGTATCTGAAGGCTTAGAACTTGACATATTGGTTGTTTAGATGTCATTGGCTATGTCCTGGAAATTAGAGGTGGAGAACCCAGCAGAATTTTTCTTCCAGGAGTTGGTCACTAATCCTTCAAGATCTTACAGTCTTAATATGATTAATATGACTACATCTACACTTCTGCTTCTGGCAAGTCTGAATAATTTGCTTATGACTTTTAATAAAAACCAGACCTTTCCGTGGCTTGTTTCCATTCTCCCTATTAATTCTAGGGAGATTTCGTAAAGTGGGAAATAGCACAGAGGTAGAAGGGGGGATCTGGGCTGTGGAATAATCCTTCTTACCATCCTCACCTGAGGTCCTTGGACGGAGAAAGTTATCATATCATCGACCTGTATTCCTGTGGCTATGGATGTATTGTCATTTTAGTCCTCATTGGCTTACTATGGAGGGATGTAAATGTATTCCCAAGGTTTAAAGTTACAAGTTATTTTCAGTCTTTTGCCATGAATCCAGACTTGATTTGGTTAGAGAATATTTCTTTAAATGACATAATCTACTATTCAATGAATAGTAACTGATCAAAAAAACAATCCCAGCTAATGGAAAGAAGCAGTGGATTCACCTGGATTCTTGTTATTTTGACCTACTTCCTCATGTCTTCGTCCAGCTGATATTTGTGGTAGCACCACTGGGGTGGGGAGGGGGAGGTCATAGAAATTGTACAATCGAAATTTGCAATCAATGACGGACTTTTTAGGCAGGAGATTTTAGCTCTTTAAGGAGTGTTCTGAGGCAAACAGAATGTTTTGATTGATTTATTCAGTAAACTATGATGCCATATGCTAAGCATACAATGGATGAGATTTATATGCAGCTGTAAAACAAATAGATTTAAACAAATGTCCTCTTTGTTATAAGATCCATTTCTATGTCAATAGGTTGTTCTGTCCATGGACTGGTGGTGGTTGAATCACCAGGTTTGTTGATTTTTGTAACATTGTATGTACCTATTAAAAAAAATAAATAAAAGCTTCTACATTGAAATACCAAGATTATACAATGAGGCTAGCCTGAGGTATGCATAAGCAGGTGTGAAGTTAAGAGAGCTGCCAAATGGAGTGTTAGGTGTGAGAATTTGGGGGCAATTGTGTAAAGTAAGATTATTTCATAAAATGCAGTAATTCTAATGTTTTGAGTTAAGCAGAAACTAGATAAGATCTCCAGATTTGGTTTGGTTTTAAAGATGTTCTTTTCTGTTGTTGTGAAAAACAGACTTCAAATGATGAAAGCAAAGAGCTGACCCCATTGCTCTCAACTGCAAGCAGAGGAAGATTTAACCTAAATGGGGTGCAGTTGTTCTTGTTTAGGGGAAAAAAGGAATTGGTATCTAGAGTGAGGTTGATCACGAGTAAAGATTAGATGCAGTTCTGTTAGTCAGATGACATTTTTTGGCCTAGTATTATCCAGAAGAATGTAAGGGACACACATCTATTGTTGGAAAAGAAGTTATTAGGGGTTTACCTTAATCATACTCTAACCACTTAGTAAAATAAAATATTCTTTTTCCTGCTGGTAGGAAATGACAGTTAACCCACACTGAGAGATTCAAGAGAAGAATTTTTATTAGATATTTCTGATCTCAAGGTCCTAGAAAATCTTCAGGAATTAAATGCTGAAAAGAAAAATGTAGTTAATTCTAGAATTTTAGAGGAACCTTATCCCAACTGAGAATAATTGGCCAAGTGGCCAGTTACCTTTGTTTTGGTCCCTGATTGCATATAACCCCGCACATTCTCAACAACAAATATGTCTCACTATTTACAAAAGCAATAGAGAGGTTAGATTAGGGAAGACAAAACAGAGAGAAGTATTTGTACTACTGATATTAATGTATCATCTTTTATTGAGTGAGCATTTATTCAGTGTTTGCCCACTGGATGAGTAAAGAGAAGCTGCTTCTCTTGCCATTCAAGTATTTTATGCAAGGTTGAGGTAGTTACCAAAAGAGGTAAAACGTCAATTACCTTAAATGTAGGTGTTTTGCACATTACCGTGTAGTAGGAGGGTTCGGTTCTAGGCAGAACCGGATCTAAAAATCAAAGCCATCCACTATTCCTCTGTATGAAAAATCTGTTTCCTCTCTGGTTGGACAGAATTTATTCTCCCTGTCTGGGGACAGAAGTGCTCATTTGGATTGGGCTTTTAACAAAGATATGTATGCATCGGGGAACGTGAGTCAGTTTCTCTGGAAAGCTTAATCTAGTAAGGATAGAAGCATATTACAAAGGATTAATATTCAGTTCCCATTGTCAGAACTACCTGCATATTCACAGAAAGCCACATGAGAAGATACGCCTGTCTCCCTTATTCTTCAGAGATTTCCTGCATACCCAGCTAAACTCTTTCTGAATTCATAGAGGGGATTCTGGCCCAGTGTTTTAACTCCTCTGCACTGAAGTCATGCATGTATAAAGTCTGAAGGAAATAGCCGAAGTTCCAAAATTCCACTTTTGACTTATTTTAGATTTAGTTTGCAAATGTTTGTTCTCTTGACTGTTTGAGGTTTGTTTATGTGTATGTATTATGGCAGGTATAGGCATTACTTTTTATTAAAAAATCATTTTATAAAAAACTGTTAAGTTTTCAGCAGAAACCACAATCAATTTAAAGAAATGGCTTTAGGGGCGCCTCGGTGGCTCAGTCATTAAGCGTCTGCCTTCGGCTCAGGTCATGATCCCAGGGTCCTGGGATCGAGCCCCGCTTCCGGCTCCTTGCTCCGCGGGAAGCCTGCTTCTCCCTCTCTCGCTCCCCCTGCTTGTGTTCCCTCTCTCACTGTGTCTCTCTCTGTCAAATAAATAAATAAAATATTAAATAAACAAAAAAACAATCTGATTAAGAAATGGGCAGAGGAGGGGCACCTGGGTGGTTCAGTCGTTAAGCGTCTGCCTTGGGCTCAGGTCATGATCCAAGAGTCCTGGGATCGAGCCCTGCATCGGGCTCCCCTGCTCAGTGGGAAGCCTGCTTCTCCCTCTCCCACTCCCCCTGCTTGTGTTCCCTCTCTTGCTGTGTCTCTCTCTGTCAAATAAATAAATAAAAATCTTAAAAAAAAAAAAAAAGAAATGGCTTTAAATAGTAGGTAAGATACAGGAGTTTTGTCGAACATGGGCTAGGACTTTTTTTTTTTAATGGCTCTAATTTGACAAGCTCCTTTGAGTCAGACGTCGGCTGACTCAGAATGTCACCGTGTGACATGTATGTTTATGGTTTAACATGTGGGAATCCTTCCATTTCCACAATGCCTCCTCAAAACTGCACAAGCCCTGGTGAAAGTTTCGTTTCGGTGACTTTGCTCCTGACAGCCATCTATGTGTTCTTTTTTTTCTTGAGACTAAGATAGTAACATCTGGACCTATTAGTCCCTCGGGAAGGCATTTTGGGAACCAACAATTTAAAAAAAAACAACTAAGTCTGGCTAGCAGATGAAAATTACAGTTCTGTGTATTTTTCTTTAGTCTCTTTGTGGAGGAGCCTGTTGTGGGTAGTGAGGGCACAGCGTCCTGGTCCTTGCCAAGAATGATATGCCAAGCTTCCTAAAGCTTCCCATTTATATAAGTCTTTTCATCTTCAAAGAGCTTTGCGAGCATTCATTTACCACCACCTGCCTGGGAGGTAAGAATTATTCCCATTTTATAGACGGAGGAAGTGGAGGTGTAAGTGACTTGCTTGAGGCCACCCAGCAAGTTGAGGGTCAGAGAGAGACTTGGAAGGATTGCCAACTCCACTTCTTAGCTAGATCAGCCTGCAGCTCTTTCTCTTGTGTGTCGTTTCCCTTGGGAGCCCCAGATCGATGCTAGCATAAATCTAAAGGCATCATATAATCCTGAATAGGGAAGAGACCCCAAGTCTTACTTGTGGCTGCCTCTACCATTGAAACTCTGGGAAATCCAGCCAGAGAGAAGCTATTTTACCCTCCTGAGATTCACTGTCTGCATCTGTAGAATGGGTGTGATAATACCCAGCGGCCTACTTCAGAGTTGCTGGGAGCACCAAAATCAAAACGTGCTGATGAGAACAAAAACTTTCAAGCCTGTTACAGAACTCTGCAAATATCAGACATTCTTATCGCTGCCAGAAATGACCACGAGGTTGCGGTATCAAAGGGGTAGGGCTTTTCTAGTTAGGTGGCTAATTGCTTCGGTGATGTTCAGTGAGGATTAAGTACTGTTTTTATGAAAGAATTCACAATTAGTGGAAGGAAAGACTGTATCAGGGAAACATACTAGTATGATAATTAGTATATAGTTAGAAGACAAAATGGCAGAACACGTTGATGGTTAGTTTGGACAATATGCCACTGGAACTCGGCCTTCCCCACCCCCGAGGATCATCGAACATGCCTGGGCTGTGGAACATAGCCATGCTGTACCCCGAGCCATGCGTCCAGGACAACTGAAGGTGCCAGACTGGTTAAAGCCCACAGTCTATTCCCCTCCCGCCACGGAGATGTAATGAGAGCTCTCTGAAAGGCCTCTGGTGGCCTGTGGCCTCCAGCAGCAGCCCTGAGAGAGTGGAGGAAAAGCATTTTGCTCCCTGAATTGTTTACCACTAGTATGCACAGCACCTTCACACAGGATAAAGCATATTACAAAACCTGGCAAGGATGGTTTCAAAAAGAGGTGCTTCTCTGGGCAGACAAATGAGAGCGAGGCTCCCTTACTCCGGACTGTTACAGCCTCTCTGCAGCAGGCTCAACAGCCAGGTGAATTTTGGCCCCTACTTTTGTCCCCTTGGCGGGGCCCCATTGGGCAGGGCACAGTGTCCTTGGCACCAGGAGATAGCCAGACCCAGAGGGGCCAGAAAATTCTAGAAGCCGGGAGCTTTGAAAGCCGCTCCAGGTAAGCAGGTGAAGCCTCTGCCACTCTCCCCCAGCCGGCCTTGACGTGCAGGCCCGGCCACATCCAGGCAGCTGCAGAAGCCTTTAATACCCCAGCAGTTTTAAACTGGGGATAAAATAAAGTGACTAATCCATAAAGGACTCAAGCCATTTTACTGAAAATAAAATCAAATGCCTTAGGGTTTTTCTTTTTAATCTTTATTGGTTTTTCTGCTTACAAAAGTAATACATGCCGATTGTAAAAAATTCAAACACTGGGGGAATATGTAACATAGCAAGTGAAAAGCCTTCCATATTCTCAGCCCTCCAGAAGAAAGACTGTCAACAGATCGGTGTAAAAGATAGTTGTTTTGGGTTTGGGGTTTGTTTTTTTTTATTTTTTTAAAGATTTTATTTATTTGACAGAGAGAGACACAGTGAGAGAGGGAACACAAGCAGGGGCAGAGGGAGAGGGAGAACAGGCTTCTTGCGGAGCAGGGAGCCCGACGCGGGGCTCGATCCCAGGACCCTGGGATCATGACCTGAGCCGAAGGCAGACGCTTAACGACTGAGCCACCCAGGCGCCCCTGTTGTTTTTTTTTAAGCAGTAGTTCTCTATGGTTTTTGCAAGACACACAAAATTGCGTAACGTTCATCTGTGTCACATACTCTCATGGGTGTACCCAAGGTTTGGCCATTTCCTGGCAAGCCAGCAGTAACCCCACCCTGTTCAGTCCAATTCGAGAAAGTATATGGTTATTGCACGTGAGCTAGAGTGAAAGATATTACTGGGGTAACCGTAGGTCCCTGTTAGTTTATTTTTTATATGAACCAATAAAAATTTTAATTTTTTGTTACTATTATTAGTAGCACATTCCTTGGGACACATACCACAACTGATTGCAATATACTGCGGGACTGTAGTCGTTAAGTGCCAGGGCTGTGAAGGATTGCTGCGGTAGCTGGTATGAACTGCCTGTCATATCATTGGGAGGATAAGCAGCTTTTCTCTATCCCCACTTTGGAAAGGGCTTAAAGTCTGGAGAAAGGAATTTCATTTCGCTATAAGGCAGGATTTCTTATCAACAATAACAATAATAATAACTACTATTTATCGAGTGCCAAATAGATCTAACAACTGCGTGATGTGCATGTATCTAGAGAGAATACATATATAAAATAATCATTTATGTGCTACATCATTTATCCATTATACAATGGAGAATCTTCAGATATGAAACTCAGGCTCAGAGAGGTTAAGTAATTTGCCCAGCCTTAAAAAATTGTTAAACATTGCTGTCCGTCACCTTAAGGTCAAAAACTCTACTCAGCATTTTATAAAATGGAGAAGAATGGTCTAGAAGGTTGGCGATTACTTACAGTTATAGAGTACTGATAAGTAAAGTAACTCCCAGGAAGATATCTTGACATCAGTTCTGAGTAGCTATCAAAGTTTAACCAAATTATTTGTGCTTAGTCCTTTGCATCCTTGGTTAATGGTGACATACTAATAGCAGTCTGTTCCTGATGTTGTTGTTGGAGCAATTTAGCTTGGCTGTGAAGGATGGTGGGAAAAGGGGGAAAAAAAACTACTGAGTTACACAAAAAAGACAAAACGTGTCCAAATCCCAAACTTACCTCTTCCTAGTTCTCTGACTTTGCGCATTGTTTAGCCTCTCTGAGCTTCCCTTTTCTTATCTGAAAAATGCAGATGATGATGATGGTGATAGCACTCCCTCCCTCATAGGGTATTGGAGGAATGGATATAATGCCTAACACATTATAAGCCTAAATACATGTTGCATATTATTGGTTATTATAAATCCATTAGATTATCATGGCATCACCTTTCACCCATAGAGTGGGTACAACTCTTGTACAATTACACTTTTTAATTCTTTGGGAGAATGGGTATTTTTCTCTGGACCAAGATATCTCCCCAGAAAAAGGTCCTGAGGCGTAAATGAGGTGTTAAGAATGCCATTGTCCATGTTCTTGTCCCTTTTATAATTAAAAGTAAAAAGCCAACCTTTTACGGAAGTACAATGCTAAATGACAGCCCAGCCCAAGGACCACTTGGCGAATGAGCACACTTGCATTCCAGGATTTCCTGCCTCCCCAGTGCCACTTGTTGTCAGCTCCTTGAAGCTGCAGAAATTTGCCTCTGCAGGTGTGGAGAGCGTGCTTGAATTACTTAGGGTGCATGAGAGAGCAAATTATTGAGGCAATAGAGCTGAAAATGTGGGCAAATTAGAATTTTTCATAGCAAGATTGTGCATTGTTAAGCCAATTCATGATTATATGTGTGTGTCTTGCTTCAGATATTCCGCTACACAATAAACCTCTTTGCCGCGATGAATATGTATGGAGACTAATTTAATCAATATACTTGTAACAGTAGTGGAGTCTGACAGAACTCATCCTTTGAAATTCTGGCTGCGTTAATCTGTGCAGTATATATATGGGCCAAGACTCATAATTTGTGTTAAAAGAAGATTATTTTGAAAAGAAACAACACTGCCTGTTAGAAAATGAAAAAAGCCTGGGGGATAGAAAGCAAAGGGCAAAGGGATTTTTGTCTTTTTCCCTCTTATTGGTCTGAAAACTCAAATTTAAGGAACTAAACTGCTTTCTTTTTGAAAAAATACGGCAAGGCATTTTTTTTTTTCCTCATTGATACATTTGAATTCTGTAAATTGACTAAAAGGTGCAGGGAAGTAGCTTTTATGCATTGTTGGATTAAATGGAAGATTGAGTAAGTGCCCTGGTCGAATCTGCAAATGTTTGCTTTCTGGAAATATCAACACATGTGATCACATCACATTCAGGGAGTTTGCTTTTTGGAGCAGGTGGATTTTAATCATTTCCTAAAGAGCACTCGCCACTGAAATTGTCTTCTGAGATAAGAGAGTCAACCCAGAGGGTAAGCTAGTTGAATCGTTGCATCTGACCAATCAGAGTACTTGAACTTTGCTTTGGAGAACCCTCCCATCACCTTACCATGAGATTCCTAGTGAAGCTTTTCTAATTCCCATTCTTTGACCAACGTTGTCCACGGGAGCTAAGTACAAACACAGTGGGGGTTAAAGGTCTAGGCCAATGGCCCCTGCTTGAAAATACAGGTCAATCTACAGTGAGTCCATTCATACTAAGCATCTTGGCCTCCATAAATCTTGGGAAATACGTCTCAGCTTGAGTGCCCTCCAGATGCGAAGACCCTGGGAGCTGAAGGAAGGCTGAGTTTGGAAGCCCGACTAGGCCAGCAGTCCTGTGCAGTATTAGGCACCAAACTCTGAGCGTGCTACAGTGACCCTCCCGCACCACCACCTCCTGCCCCCGCAGCCAGGCCGTGAGTCATTCCAAGGGTGGAGGTGCCAGGCTAGGATCCCAGGGCCACCGCCATCATGAACAGACCCCTCCGTGCCAGATCTCCATATCACTTGTGGGATCACAGGAAGCCATTGGCAGGCATTTTGGTCCTGCCTTAAACATCATCATTTCACTTCTCATGCATAAGCCACTATGAGCCCAGGCAGAATGAACAGCAATACATTATTCTCCATCCAATCCAGATAGTTTTACTCAGCGTTCCCAATATGGTCTGCCCAGGGCCTTCGTATCTTATAAAGAACTAAGTAGAGGTGCTTGATCTCTCCATTGTTAAGCTGGAAGGAAGGTAAATCTTGAAAGGCCCAAGTTCAGCACTGAGGTTGCTTTAATTGCCTCCCATCGTTTTGATGCTGACTTAAACTACAGGGTTTAGCGAAGTTTGTGTCTGGTTTCTGTGATTACGGCTTGAGGTGAGACGTAAGCAGAAGCAGCTCAGTGTCGGTCTTTTTATTTCACATATAAATTTTGTTTAATAGATGGTCCAAGTACTTTATGTTGCCTAATCTATTCCTTAGGGGTTAGGGTGGGGGAGGCTTGTTCTCATTACAGACTAGTTAATCCCTGTGGGAAAATCCAGGCCATCACTCTCAGCTGATAACACCTTTCAGAGTGTCTGTACCACCGCTTGGCTTTTGTGTCTCAGAAGGGTTGGACGTAACTCTGTCTAGAGCTACAGACAGTATTTGACACAAAACTTGGCCTTGACTATATTAAAAATATCAGAGGGGCCATCAATGTGAAGCATTATTAGAGTTCAGATTTCATAAAGAAGTTCCTTGAAGAAATCAAACAAGACACTAAGATGAGGCAGACTTAGAAATTATCATTTTTGTTAAATGTGACCTTATAACACATTAAGCTGCAGAACTCAGAATGGACAGTATACAAAGAAACCATTAGAAAGCTTACCCATTACGGAAAATATATCGGATGTAAGATTTTGAACAATCTCTAACTCTGGACAATGAAGCTCACTGTGTCAACACTAAAAGTGATTGACGTGAGGGGCACCGGGGTGGCGCAGTCGGTTAAGCGTCTGACTCTTGGTTTCGGCTCAGGTTGTGATCACAGGATCGTGAAATCTAGCCCCGTGTCAGCCTTTGCGCTCAGCGTGGAGTCTGCTTAAGACTCTCTCTCCCTTCTTTACCTCTCCCTCTGCCCCTACCCTCCCCAAACCCCCGTGCTCGCTCACTCTCTCTCTCTCCCCCTTACTCTCTAAAATAGGTAAATAAATCTTGAAAAAAAAGTGATAGACATGAAAAGGGACTCTCCTTCCAGAATAGCTTGCACTCCCTAAAAGTCACCACAGTACTTGTACTAGTCCCCTTGAAAGGAAGTTAGCAGGTACACATGGTTTATAATGAGGTTAAATCCAGTAATTTAATGTATACTGTTTCTGAGTATTGAATGCAAACATCGCATCAAATCCAGAATAAATGGTTGTGGAAATTATTCCAGGTTATGGGATTACACCGGAAGAAAGAGCGGGCTGTATGTATGTGTGTGTTACTTACATTGTGCGACATATTCCTTGTTGATAAGTCATTGCTTTGTGTAAGGCATGGGGTTAGGTAGGGGCTATATGAAAATGAAGTACACTTACGCTCTTACAATTGTGTTTGTGTGTGTGATTAAGTAATCTGACATGATATCCGTAGTGAAAACCATGAAAAATAAAACTTAGCCTAATGGAACATTCCGGGTACCCTGGTGAATGTTGCCATCCTGTGTATACAGCTCAGTATTGGTCTTCTTTATTTCACATGTAAATTATATTTAATAGGTGGGCCAAGAACTTTGTTTTGCCTAATTATTTCTGAGGTTATTTTTTTAATCCTTAATTACGTTCTTTCCAACCAACTGTGCTCAAGGTATATTGTGTTTGCTTAGAAATGTGCTTTGTCATATTTGAGAACTTTGGTGTGATATCTGTTAGTTATTGGGTGGTCTTCCAACATGAAGCATCTTCAAATGATCAGTTGGTTAGAAACATATGCACACTATACCAATCAGTTTCCAACATAAAGAACTGAGAAACTACATATACTATTCACCAGGATTCACCATTATTAAATTCAGATAGGATATTAACTTTATGGTTGAAAGGTTTTGATTGTACACAAATGGACTGATTTTCAACACATGCCAACTACATTAATTAAAAAAGATAATTAAGGCATTCTTAACTTGCCAGCATATGTAACTTATTAATATTTTGAATTGAATCATTTTCCTAAGTAGTCTTGACTTTTTGGAGTATACTTTTTTCCCTACCAGTGGAGCTACAATGCTCAGCCAAGACAGATTTATGACCTTTTAAAAATAATGATGGAAAATGAGATCGGAGGAAACATTTTAGTATCTGCTTTGCTCTGAGGCCTAAACTGCGAGCTCTCCAGTTCTTGAAGGCTTTGAAATGCTGATTCCAGTCTTCTTGTGGGTTTTTAAACACCTTCTCAAATGACCCATTTTAATAACCCGAAAGCTATTATATAACGAGCAGCCATAATTTAGTCCAGGGCTCTAGGGGGACCCTCACAGTTCAGCAATGAATAGTTAATGCAGTATAATGTTTAGCAGGTTATTAGTTTTCACTATACAAATGCTGATCAGGGAACGCTTTTATAAGGTGTTTAAAAGAAAATGTAATTAACTGGTTGCGTGCTTCTGTTGCAGCTCAAATTGAAATTATTCCTTGCAAGATCTGTGGAGACAAATCATCAGGAATCCATTATGGTGTCATTACATGTGAAGGCTGCAAGGTAAGCCTTTTTAATTGTTGTTGTTGTTTCTATTAATGTTAGAATGTATCTTTGTGATGTGACTTCTACTATGTCTGAAAATTCAACTCCTCGCATTTTGAGTGATGAGAGATGACAGGACAGGATAAATATTTTGGTGTTAAATTACAATTAAGAAAGTCATATATATTTTTATGTCTTCCATC
>NC_138377.1:89431393-89510291 GCF_054177405.1 Leptonychotes weddellii | reverse complement strand
AAAAAAAAAAAAGAAGGTATTTCTGATAGTTTAATCAGAATGTGATTGAAAGTCTTATTTTTGGCACACATACGTTGTTACATCTGGCCAAATTATGGCAAAGCCATTGGAAAGAACTGGGTTCTGGTCCTAGTGCCACCACATGTCCCTCTTGTTGTGGGCTTGTCTTAATCTTTTAGTGACTCAATTTCTTCATCTATAAAGTGGGCGTTAACACCTGTTCTTTCTACCTCTTAGAACTATTCCAGGGATAGGATAAAAAACTGTAAATAAAAGTCTGTATAAACTGAAAAGTGCTATTTAAACCTAAATATTATCCTTCTTATTGCTGTTGATACTATTTTAATTATTACTGATGCTGATCGAGGGCAACGCATTACAGCACATGCGTAATTTGGGAATGGGAATAGAGATGTTTATCCTAATCATTCAAGACCTCCAAACCCAGATTGCCTCTGTTATTCAAATCTCAATTTATTAAGATTTAAATCCTCCTGCTTATATTGGAAGGGCCTTGAGACAGCTTACAGGATAAAACAGTGCAAAATAAACAGGCGAGAAGCTATTTAAACATGCAGGCAGCTTCTGAGACAGCTGATTGCCACTGAACCAGGCCTGAATTAGCCCTAAGGCATTTTGAGGCTGCCACCAAAAAAAAAACCAAAACAATAAATAACTAAATAAAATCCATGCGTTTGGTTAGCTTTCCTTCGGTGAAATTAGAAAATATAATGTCATAAAATACAAAATCACCATCAGACACAAATAACTACTGAGAGACTTCAGGGAAATTTGCCTTGTAATTTCCTTAAGTCTTTGTTTTACTGTTAATCATCTTAACGTGCTGCTTTGTACATGTACAGATACTTCATATTGATCCCATCTTGGTGATGCTCGAGCTTTCTGCACGCCGCCAAACACACTTTTTCTTTGTCATCACCTGCCTTTTAGAAATAGGGGGCTTGCCACTTAAAGAGGATTTTGAATTGTTCATCTTTATAGCAACCCTCAAGGCCTCAGGTTCTAGATTACCAAGGAAAAAAAAATGATGTCTTTTTACTTCCTCAGCTTACCCTCCCTCAAAATTAATCAATTAAGTAAATAAAAGTCCACAAAATGAAATCAGCTGCCTGGCTTATGCCACCCTGGGACAACTGTCATCCCGTTGACTTTCAGAGTTAATTCAGCTGATGTGGCTGGGCACCTGTCACCCTTCCCCCTCACCCAAACCTTCTCGTCCCGGTCCGAGATGGCGCAGCCTTCCTTGGTGAAGGGCATACAGACAACAGTGCCCTTCCCCGCCCCCCCAACAGAAGCTCCAAGTAAACTTGACTCTGTGCATTGCATCTTGCCTAGTTATGTTCTTCAGTGGGCAGGGTCCTGGGCATTAACCACATGTCCTTTCATTCTGTCCTGAGAAACTGACCACTCTCTCTGAGTCTTCTAGGAATGCCACGTGTGGTTTTAGGTGCTAACTAAAGCAAGCACCTCGGATAAGCGTCTGAGGCTGGGCCAGGGTGGGGGTGAGGTCTGCTTTGTGCGAAATAATGCACCAGTGCAGGAGATTCATGAACAACATGCTGTTCAATAAAATCTGGACTGCCTGAGAACGGCTGGGTTTACATAGGCAGAAACAGTGTGTGTTTTCTTTTTACCCCCAATGTTTATTTATGACAAAAATTAAAGCCATAACACAAGGGGCAGCTATTATTTTATTGTTGTCATTTTTCTAGATCCCCGCCCCGATCTTGTACAGCCCCGATGCCAAAGTGTATTTTGGTTATCTGTGGCTCTGTTCTTCTGTCCTATTGACTTTATACAACGGAAATCACCAAACAGTTAAAACTTAATTTTATTGACAGATTGAGCCTAGGCCCAGTCTGGGACTATACAGTGGTATGTGTTTATATTTGATGCATATAGTATTTGGTCTGCAATTATAGTTTCCCTCTGCTATAGTTAATATTTTCACTTCTGGCTGTGGTGAAATCAAGAGACTTCTGCTTTTGCCGTTGATGTTAATGATTTATCATGCTCTAACCAGGTGAGGGTGGTTATAGCATCATAAATTATAAATAATTTATCTCTGTGATAGGATCACTAGACATTTGGAAAATTTCTCATTATATATATATAAATAGATATCTAATGAAAAGAAAGAAAGTGACTCAGTCATTTTCTGAGGTAATCATTTTATGAATGTATTTTAAATTGCATTTTAAAGTCAACCACCTGAAACCCTAAGAAACCAAAGAACCTATTTAATTGCTGAAATGATGATTTATTTTACCACGTATCTGCTCAGGTAAACATTGCACATAAACTGCAAAAATGATGCAAGTTTGGTAGCTCTTTTCTCTGGTTTCTGGGTATTCCCAGCCCACCCTCTCCAAGTCCCCTTTGCTGCCTGTAGAGAGACGGTATTGTGACATGTTTATGCTCTGACTTTGGAACCGGACTGCCTGGGTTTGAATCCTAGTCCTGCTTTACCAGCTTGAGCACCTGCCCAACCTCTCTGTGCCTCTGTCTCCCCATCTGTAAAATGAGGATGGACATTGTAGTTACTTCCCAGGGTTATCCCATGCATTTAGGTAACACATGCATTTAGGCACGGAGAAAAGTGCCAGGCATGTAACAATCGTTCAGTAACTGTTGGCTGTTGTTACAATCATTGCTAGCCAAATTCCATAGGCTTGAGTCATGCTGCTCTAGTCAGATATCGTTTCCAGAACATCTATGGGTCCAGTCTTGATTTTTTTGTGATCATTTGCTATTTGTTATGTAGACTCTTCTACTAAAAACAAAAATATGAGCACCCCCTTGGGGCCACGCACTATATAAGCACTGTAAGGGATCCAGAGACATAGAAGACCTGAGCCACCTCAAGCAGTTTATGGTCTAGTTGTAGAGATGAGGTCTGCAAAGGAGCAATGCAAGAACTAAATCCTAGGTTTAATAAACCAGAAAAAAATTATAGAAGGGAGGGGGCAGTTCAGAAAGAGATCCATGCATTTAAGGTCAATTAAATTTTGACGAAGATGCCAGTTGAATTCAATGAAGAAAAGATGGTTATTTCAAATAATATTGCTGGAACAACTGGACATTCATATGAAAAAAATGAACTTCACATTTATACCTCTCACTGAAAGCAAATATTAAAGAATATCCTAAGCATAAAACGTAACTCTATAATATTTCTAGAGAAAATCATATATTTTTGTAACAATAGTCGTACAAATATTTCTCAGACCACACACCGAAGTCCTTACCTTATTTTATTTTTATTTTTTTTTAAGATTTTATTTGACAGAGAGAGATACAGCAAGGGAGGGAACACAAGCAGGGGGAGTGGGAGAGGGAGAAGCAGGCTTCCCGCCGAGCGGGGAGCCCGATGCGGGACTCGATCCCAGGACCCTGGGATCATGACCTAAGCCAAAGGCAGACGCTTAATGACTGAGCCACCCAGGCGCCCCTATCCTTCCCTTATTTTAAAAAATAACAAATTGGAATTAATCAAAATTAAAAACTTGTACCTTTCAAAAGGTATCATTAGTAAAAAGAAAAGGCAAGCCATATACTGGAAGAAATAAAAGAAAAAAATAAATTTTAAAATAAAAGGACAAAAATAATAAAAAGGAACAATAACTTGAACAATCTCTTCACAAAAGCTGGACAAGGAACCAGTGAACATGTGGATATATTCTCAACATCTTTAATCATTAGGGAAATGTAAATAAAACCACAGTGAAATACCATGACATATTCATCTGAAAGGCTAAAATTAAAATAGAACAAAACAAGAAGAAGAAGAACAAAAACACTGCCTATAACAAACATGATGAAGATGCAGAGAAACTGGTGAATTTTTCAGTCTCCTACATTACTGGGGGGGGGAGGGGGCTGTGACATTGTACAGCCCCTTTGAAAAAAGGTGGGAATAGAATAAGTTATCAGCCTCACATATGACCTAATGGCCCATCCTAGGTATTTACCCGAAAGAAACAAAAACACCTGTCCTAGAGAGACTTTTATATGAATACTTGTAGTACCTTTATTCATAATGGCCATCAGCTGGAAACACCCCAAATGCCCATCAACTGAAAAATGGATAAAAGTGTGTGGTGGACGGATGAATAAGATCGATGGAACGGAATGCTGCTTAGCCATAAGAGAGGATGCACTATATGTGCACAAAACAACATGATGATGGATGAAAGAAACCAGAAACAGAAGAATAATTACTGCATAACTGCACTTACATGTCATTGTAGAAGAAGCAAAAATTTTAAAGCTATAATGGCAGAAAGCAAATGTGGTAACCTGGAACGAGGTAAGGCAGGACCACTAAGAGAAGGACACTTTTTGTGGCTTGTGGCAATGTTCCGTCTTGACTGTGGTGGTAGTTCCACAGCTGTATGCAGTGTCAAAATTCATCAAGGTGACTCTTCACAATGGTGCCTCAATGAAGTGTATTTAAAGTATATATTAAAAAGAACTAAATCCCAGAGTGAGACTATAATCTGTGGTGTGGTTACAAACAGCACATACCCACGAGGCAGCAAGAACCCAGAGGTGGGGATGTCTTGGTTGTCTTTTGGGGACAGCATATAACCCAGTGTGACTGGAGCAGAGGGTCACTTTCTGTGGATAATGGAAAATAAGGAAGGGTATGCCATTCCCAAATTTTTAAAGGTTCTATTATACCAAGGTTTTTATTAGAAGGGTACTTTACTTGTTCTTTTTTTTTTTTTTTTAAGATTTTTTAAAATTTATTTGAGAGAGAGAATTCTGCACATACAAGCATGGGGGGCGGAGGGGCAGAGGGAGAGGGAGAGAGTCTTAAGCAGACTCCATGCTGAGCGCAGAGCCCTCCCGGGGCTCGATCCCACAACCCTGAGATCACGACCTGGACCAAGAGTCAGAGGCTTAACCGACTGAGCGACCCAGGAGCCGCTACTTGTTCTTTTGAAATAATGAAGGAACAGTGTACGAGCTTTGGTCATGCCTTGAATACTGCATTTCAGAAAAACATAAAATCTAGGCCTCCAGGGGCTTAGGTCTGTCACTGAAGATGTTTCTGAGCTCTTGGAACAGAATTTAGTCCCAGCTCTGGGTGAGCAGTAGGAGGGGGTGTGGGGTAAGCTGGGGCAGGCCTGCCTGGGAAGAGGGGCCAGGCCATGGAATGGGCAGGCAGAGGAAAAGGCCAGAAATAAAACAAGGGTCTGTGGATGTTAGGGGTGAGGTTCAGTCTTCAAAGTGAATAACAATGCTGAAGTGTTTATAGAAAAATGACACTGGTTGAGGTTTCCTTTGAGAAGTGGTCCTATTTTTCATTCCACTTCCGTTCCTAGCTTCATCATTAGATACAGTGATGATGATGATGAAAAATTTATTTCCCAATAGAAACAGTTTTTTATCTATATCCTTTAGACATTTTGGATCTACAATTTCAATTATAACTTTTTAAGTGATAATGTGCAATCAAGTTTTAGGGTTGATAGGATTGATTTCTGATTACATTTAGGACCTTTTGCTCTTAATAGGATAAGAATAGAGTAACATTTGTTTGTCAAATACTTTTTCATCAATTAATTACACTTAAGACGATGTCTTAGGCAAAGTTTCCTTTTCCATCCAGTGAAGGAAGAATTTGGAGTCGTTTCTTTGTATTAACAACATATGAGACTCTTAACTATAGGGAACAAACTGAGGGTTGCTGGAGGGGAGGTTGGTGGGGGGGATGGGGTAACTGGGTGACGGGCGTTAAGGAGGGCGCTTGATGTGATGGGTGTTATATGCAATTGATGAATCACTAAATTCTACCTCTGAAACTTTTTATTTAAATTGAATTTAAATAAAAACAAAAAACAAAAAAAAAAGGAAAAAAAACACCAATATGCTGAGATTAACAGTGAAAAGCCTTTTCAAAGATATCCAGAATGCAAAATTGGTACTTTTCCTTCCCCCGCCCCCCTTTTTTTTCCCTGAAAGAGTTAAAGCAGTTTCTGGAGGTTTGTATGTATTAGGCTAAAAAGAAATGTCCATAAATATTCCATTTAGGCTCAAATTGTTTTTTAGAGGATTGTAATATTTTTTTCAGTCGTGAAATGTCACTAGCTTTGGACCAATTTTAACCGCTTTTCAGCATTGATATATTCATGCCCAACATTTTTATTTTAGTGTTTTATAGCACCTGGCCCGAATATTAGAGCTAGCCATTTAAAATGAAAATTAGACTTAGCTGTTACTGCATCCTGTGACGTCAGCGTTTCAGTTCTGTTAAATACCAGGTGGTAAGAAAAAACTTCCGTTTCGCTCACTCGTCCAGTCCTGTGATGAGATGCACAAGTAGTAGAATGTGTGAAACCCCAATGTCCATCAAGATGATTTGGATTTTTTTTTTCCCCTGTATTTTTTGTTGCTTTGTTGTGGTCTTAATCATGTCTCAGTACCTGCTGTCCTTCCTCAGCTCATAGACAATGCTGGGCTTATGGCCTTGTTGTCAGTAGGGCTCTAACCTAGCGTGTGGCTCAGGGCAGGGCTCCTCATGCTTGCCTGGGGATCACCGCTGTTGAATGTGTTCATTTGGATTGAGTCTGAGTGTGGCAGATCATAGTACGGCGAAGCAGACATCTACACTTACCAAATATGACACACGAGGTCAGCTTTAATCAGAGATCATTTGCACGTACAATTCTACAGGGAGGCCCGTCATTACTGAAGGGGAAAGTAGTTCAGGAGATCTATGCTTCCATGATTTATTGCTGCTAGCTGTGAGTATAGAGTTGTACCAGCTACTTTTGCAAAAGAGGTTTCCTATTCTTTCCTAAAGAACAAATTCCCTTCTTCATTTGCTTCCTTGAGGACTATTATTGCTGCCCCCCCCCTTTTTAATTCTATCATTTCTTCTGCTTCTTCCTGTCTCTTGATTTAAATCTATTTATGCTCTCTCCTTATCCCTCAGTAAAATTAAATCAACAGTTATTTTTTTTCTTAACTTTAAAACTCTCTGCCCATGTTTATCCAAAGATATTTCTTCTCCCTCCCCCCCCGCCATACTTCTGAATGTTCTCAACAGAAAGTTCCCCAGAGAAATAAATTTGTAACAGTTTGTCATTTACAGAAGGGATTCTCCGCTGTGAGAGGGAGACATACACCTGCTTCAGCGGTCCCCCCAAATTCCAGTTTTTCAGTTGTATTGGAAAATACAATAATTCTGGGCGCCTGGGTGGCTCAGTTGGTTAAGCGACTGCCTTCGGCTCCGGTCATGATCCTGGAGTCCTGGGATCGAGTCCCGCATCGGGCTTTCCTGCTCAGCGGGGAGTCTGCTTCTCCCTCTGACCCTCCCCGCTCTCATGCTCTCTCTATCTCATTCTCGCTCTCAAATAAATAAATAAAATCTTAAAAAAAAAAAGAAAATACAATAATTCAGGCAGGCATAGGAACATTCATAATAAATCATAGAGTTATGAATAAATCTTGGTTGTCAAAAGCGAATGTGTAACCGTTCCAAAGCGTCTGCCATTAGAATTCAGCAAGGCAGCTGTCAGCTGCTTTCTTGTAATTAAACAGCCAATGAACAGCTAATTAAGACATATGTGTATACAGAAGTGGAAGTGGGTATGTTAATGAACTGTAGGAATCAATTCATTAAGTGAAAATTGTCAAAAGACCAAACATCAGATCAGCATTTCAGCCTCTGCCTTACTGAGAAGGAGCCCCAAACAGGAGGGGAGCCCCTCAGAGCAAGACCCTCGGAGCACCTCCCCAAGCACACCCATAGTTCTCTGTCCAGCCAACTCGCACTTTTGGGCAAAACTATTAATAACTCCGATAGGAAATGCCACTTATATTTCAAAGCTTCTTATTGAGTAGATCTAGCAAATGACCATGTTTTCCTACCGTATGTAAACATGGTATTCGACACCCTATGAAGTGTCACCTCCCTCTCCGGTGTCTAAACCATTATATGGAACTTTGACTACAGAACTGAAAAAGTGGTGGCTTTGGGGGCTGTTTGTTTGGTTTTGTTGTTTATCTTGTTCTGTTCGATCTGCCCTGCATGTTTGTCTCGATGCTTTTTTGGTACTGTATTAAGAAATCTATGGCATTTGGGATAAGATGCACCAGGGTTCATCGATTCAAATCCTGGCTCCTCCCCTTACCTGCTGTGTGACTTCCAACATATGGCTTAACCTCTCTGCACTTGAATTTTCTCATTGTAAAACAGGAAGAGAAATACCTACTTTGCAAAGTTGACGTGAATTGCAGATCAGCAATGTTTGCCAAGTGTCCTACATGGTGCCTGGTATTGAATAGGTGTTCAATATATGATTGCCACCATGGTTTTTAATCAGTACAGTCATTTTTCCCTCTGGTCATTCATTCAGCAAGTATTTGTTGATTTCTCTAAGTACTGGGGTAGCTCCTGGAAACAAAGAAACAAAGCAATCAGTGAGGGAGACCTGGCCATAAGGGTGCACATGGGAGGGGCCCCTCAACCAACCTTGGGAGGGGCAAAGTCAGAGAAAGTGATTATGTCCGTGAATCCTGAAGAGAAGGGGAGAGCTTCTGGAAGTGGGGGTGGAATGGGGGAATTGGGGGGTTGCCCTTGGAGGAACCGTGAACACAGCAGTTCAGGCTTGACCAAAGTGTGACTTCGAGAAGAGGACTGAATGTAAGAGAAAGTTGCCTGGACAGGTGGTCATAGCCTGGTCATCAGTAGGGAGCCATTGAGGGCTAAGAAGCAGGGAAGTGACCCGATCGGGTTGATATTTGAGAAAAGGTCCCCAGTAACTGTGTGAAAATGGATTGGAGGGAATGTGAGTGGAGGCAGGCTGTATAATAACCAATTTGGGAGATGGTACGCATGTTAACTTAAAAATTGCAGTAAAGATGGAGAACAGTAGAAGGATTTGAGAAATAGGAAGATGGTAAGAAACAGCCTAATATGGTGACTCCATGGGTACGGGAGGGCAGGAGGCAAGGATGAAATGAAGCCTATCATTCTGCCTTGAGTAACTGGGATGAAGTTGGTCCCTTGACTGAGCAAGCAAACATTGGAGGAGACAAGGCCAGGAAATGGGCAGTGGGCTGCGTTACGTTCTGTATTGGAATGAAGATAAAACCATTCAGTTGAAGTGACTGAAGAATATGTGTGTCTACGTGTGGGGGGATGATAGAGCTATAGAAAGTCAAACCACAACTTTGGGTAGAGGCCCATCTGAAGTAGGGAGGATTCATTCAGACAGCCAATGGAAACCTGCAGAAGGGCTGTGCCCAGTCCAGTCATGTGCTGGTCAGTTTTTAACAACTGAGTTTGGAAAACAGTGTCTGTCTGTATGTACGTAATTTCAATGTATTTGTCACTGATGTAATGTCACACAAATAGTAAAATCTATAATATTCTGCACTATAAACTTCATATAGACCAATGATTCTCGCTAAGTGCTCTCAGTAATTTTTGCTGAACTCCTACATCTGTACCTGTGGTTGCAGTTGATGAAGGACTGTGGTGCCAACATGAATGTTGATATTTTCATTTACATTAATGAATGAGAGGAAAGTGAAATAAGGAAGATGTGTTTTGGAACTTCACTCATTCACCAGGGATGACATGAGCGATCTCTTTCCTGAATCAGATAATCAGATAATGGCTTTTAAATACTGGAAGAATATTTCCTCAGATTTGTTGTGCTTTTCACAATGTGATGGCTACACATACTATATTTAATACCTTTAACCCACATTATTGTTTTATTATTTTTTAAATCTAGACAATAAGCATAATAAATCAAGCCCCGATTTGTAGCTTTTGCCAGTTTCTGTAATACAAATTCTCCCAACACATGGTCAATTTCAGGCCTCCCAACATGACCTCTCAGTGAATGCAGAGCAGGGAAAGACGTAGCACACCATTATGTAGTATCCCCACCATCCAGATATAATTGATGTAAATATCCTTGGGAACATGGATAATAGCAAAATAATAAAATCAATAAGTTAATTTTTAATAATGGTTATGTTTAATGATTGGTTCACAAAATTCCTGAAATTTTAACACTCCGCTCTTGCAATCTGGAATGAGCCTTTTCCCATACACCATGGCCTCAGTCCCAGTCCCAGGGAACTCCAAACTAGTAGGAGTGAGGAATAATTTCATAAAGTCAAAAGTTAGGCATTAGAAATTTCCAGAGGATGGAAGGCAGAAATTAGAAATAAAACTCAATGAAAGGCACTTGGAAAGGCTAAGGGAGGAAACACTGCAGAGTTCTCTTGGAGTCTGTGGAAATCGATACAGTTGGTGTGTAGGAGGAAGTCAGGATTGTGTGATGTCACTTCTCTTAGCCCAACACTTCAGAAGAGATACTTAAGTGAGAGGGGACTGTATTTAAAATTAGGACACTGGACTTTGAGTGTCAGCACTAATATATACCAGGCATGGGATAACCTTAAGTCACTAACCATTCTGAGCTTCATTTTTGTTATCTACAAAATAAGAATACTAGAGTAGATCTGTGGTTCTTAACATGGGGAAGGCAGTGGAGTCTTCAAGAAGCTTTGTTAAAATATTTGTCATATAAATTGATATCCTTTTTTTTTGGCCTGCAAAAATGGCACCTTCATATTATTCAAACTCTGTGTATGTTCAGGACTATATCCCCAAAGGTTCTGGTTCAGTAGATTTCAGGTGTATTTTTTTTAAAGCTTCATGGGTGATTAGGATGCACCATCTGTTTGAGAACCTCTGAACCTGATCCTCTCCCAACTTCCTCAGTTCTAAAGACCTGTTTGTATCATTCAAATGAACTCTTTGCAGTAACTGCATGTTGGTGTGCTGCCACTAGGTGGTGGTAGTGTGCCACAGTCACTCCAAGCTCTGCTACCCTGAAATGCATCATGGTGGCTCCCTGCTCAAGCCCACCCTGTTCACAGGGGCACATCTCCGTGTATTTTGACATCCATAAAAAGTGAACTTTTAAGAAAGCCAAAGAAGTCATTCATTAGCTCATCTTTTGGCAATAAAGCTCTAAAACTGTGAACTTAATATCTTTTCTAGCTAACTCATAGCTTCAGCAGTTTCTCTCTTCTTAGTACATACCTCTTCAGTTCCACCTAAAACTCCATGCACTGGCTTGTGCTGTCCCTGCTCTTTGTGTGGCCTCAGACTCCCCAACCCCTAGAACTTGTATCTGAGCTCACTCATTTCTCACTGGGACCCTTTCCAGGATTGCTCCCCAGTCAGTAGAGATCCTGCTTCTACATTTATGAGTATATTTTTACCTTTAGGTGGGAAGATACCTACCATATTTTCTACTTCTTCCTCGTCCTTCTTGCTCTTCTAATCCTCCCCCTCTTAATGTGTTCATTAGCCTTAAATATTTTAGTTTAACTTCCCAAATCCTTAAGCCCCTGAGAAATCACCAGGAATGCTGAAATGAAGAGAAAGAACAAAAGAGAGAGAGAGAGAAGGAAGACCAAGCCCTCATTCTGTCTGAAATGTAAAGTTCAGGGTTTATCTGAGTCACACAGGCTTACCCTCTCTCTCTCCCTTCATAGCTCTCACCTTATAACCCCACTTGACCCATCCCACACGGTATGTGAGAACTCTCCTTGTGGGCATGACTCTGTTGCCTCAGTCCAAAAGCAGGATCTCTTCTCTGGATCTTGGCCGCTCCCAGAACTTTCAGCAGGCACTTGCTCAGCTGACTCAGTGTAGAATAAATGGTGTTGTGAAGAGCAAGGTGTGTCTATTTGCTCACCTACTTTCCCCAAACCCTTCAAAGCTGAGCCATATAAAGAAGTATAGGTCTCTTCCAAGTTGACAGCTTGAAAGCCAGACCTTAGGGCGCCTGGGTGGCTCGGATGGTTGAGCGTCTGCCTTCAGCTCAGGTCATGATCCCAGGGTCCTGGGATCGGGTCCCGCATCGGGCTCCCTGCTCCTTGGGAGACTGCTTCTCTCTCTCTCTGTCTCTCATGAATAAATAAATAAAAATCTAAAAAAAAAAAAAAAATGATTTGAAAGCCAGACCTTAGGTCCAGCCTCAGTGTTCAAAGCCCATGTGGAATGCTTCACAGATTTGCCTTGCAATTTATGGCATAATTACTCAGACGTCTCTCACGATAGAGGTCTTTAGTGACGCTGTGTCCTAGACAGATGTTTGTTGTTGTTGTTGTTGTTGTTACTGTTTTATTTGTTTTCCAAATGAACCCAAATAAATTAGAAATAAATAAGGTGCATAAAAGGAGACCTAATGGCTCTGGTCATAAATGAGGGAAAACGGTGAGCTCATGAGACTGGTTTTCTCATGTGACTCCAGCCCACATCTGGCTGTAGAAGAAGAATCTGTAAAATACCTGGGCAGTGGCCTTTAGTTCTGCTAACAGGGCTAACCTGAGGAAAACAGCAATTTCAGAGCAGATCAGTCTTGCTACTTTATTCATATCTGTCTCTTTGTCTAATTTAATGGTTGCCCTCTCTGAGAACAACCAAGTGGGAATCCTTATGACATGCAAGGGCAGCAGAAAAATAAAAAGGATAAAAGTGTGTGTTCTGGAATTAAGCCACATGAATTCATATCCTACCTTTACCCCATGCTAGAGGTGGGGCTCTACCAAAAACCAAGGAAATGGTAGTACCGTCCTCATACTTTAGAATTACAGGACGTCATCCACGTAAAGCACAGGGCCACCTGACACATAATAAGCACTGTTTTAACGATACCTGGGATTTGTTTTAATCAGGTAGGCAAGACACACAGACACAAAAATGTCATGAAGGAAGAAGGCTTTATATTCACAGTACCCTAGAAACAGGAAGGGCCACAGTGGGAAGCAGCAGGGTCAGTCAGGAGGTAGAGAGAAAAGGGGAAAATATGCATAGGAGACTTTGTTGTCATTTCCCTTAGTAAGGAATGGGCAAGGCCGGGTAAGCAGATTTAAGGTTGACTAGTTTTAGCCAGCCCTGGAGTCTAGGGGCCATCGTAGTTGTCCGGTATCTGGTCCTGGGATAAAATGGGCAGGGGACAATAGTGGCTCAGAGTAGGAGAGCCTCACAGAGGAGGTGGTTGGGTATATGGGCTCTGGACTGGTTGGTTTGCCTATGAAAAGTGTGCTCCCAGGCAAGTTGTTTGCAATCTCTAAGAATTAGCAAGCCCTGGGAAATATAATCTCTCCAGGGTCACAAGGCCCCAAGAGGTCAAAGCATCAAAAATATGGAATAAAAATATATGATTAATAAAGCACTAATTAAAAATTTATCTGTCGTCATCATCATCATCATCATCATCATCATCATGCCTTCTCAGCATTCCCTGGTAGTAGAGCAAACTGATGGGTGTTTTGTGTTGTTTTTTTTTTAAGATTTTATTTAATTTATTTGCCAGACAGAGAGCGCACGCGGCAGGCTGAGGGAGAAGCAGGCTCCCCGCTGAGCAAGGAGCCCGATGTGGGACTCGATCCCAGGACCCTGGGATCATGACCTGAGCCAAAGGCAGACGCTTAACTGACTGAGCCACCCAGGCATCTCTAAACTGATGATTTTATATGGCTTCTATGCCAGCATCCTGGAACTCATTAGTGATGGATGGTTGATGTTAATTGGCGTTTAATAAGTGGAAACTAAAAAGTAGCATCTTTTTTGTTAATGACCCAGCCATTATTCAAGAGCTGTATCTAGTTCTGGATTTCATATTTTTGAAGGAAGTGGAGAAACCGGAGAGGATTCTGAGAAGAAATTCTTAATGGGGGGAGAGAACCTCGGAGGCAAGGTGACAAATGCTGTGATTTGGTCTACAGGTGAGGGGTCGGGAGATAGCCTGGCTGTCCATTCAAATAGAAGAGATCACTCGGGAGCGCCTGGGTGGCTCAGTCATTAAGCGTCTGCCTTCGGCCCGGGTCATGATCCCAGGGTCCTGGGATCGAGCCCCGCATTGGGCTCTCTGCTCTGCAGGAAGCCTGCTTCTCCCTCTCCCACTCCCCCTGCTTGTGTTCCCTCTCTCGCTGTGTCTCTGTCAAATAAATAATAAAATCTTTAAAAAAAAAAAAAAAAGAAGAGATCACTCAGACATTCCCCATATTTGATAATCCTAGAACAAAATGGAGCAGGTTCATTGTGAAGCAAGCAAAATTCAGCCTCAACTAAAGGAAAAGCAAGGAATTCCTGATCCTAGGCACCTGTGGTGATAGCAAACACGGAGGGTCTGAAGAAAGGTAGAGTCTCAAGAAATAGACAGCTTTCAGCTTTGACAGATTATGTATCTCAGACAAACTGAATACCTAGACCCATGACCTCTTCGTATCTCTTTCTAAGGATTATCTGCCTCTGTTATCATTTTTCTTTTCTTTTTTTTTTTTAAGATTTTATTTATTTATTTGACAGAGAGAGACACAGCGAGAGAGGGAACACAAGCAGGGGGAGTGGGAGAGGGAGACGCAGGCTTCCCGCTGAGCAGGGAGCCCGATGCGGGGCTCGATCCCAGGACCCTTGGGATCATGACCTGAGCCGAAGGCAGACGCTTAACGACTGAGCCACCCAGGCGCCCCATCATTTTTATTTTCTTGAATTCTCTTCATTAAGCTCCAGAGAAAGCTTTACTTCTTCTCACTTCCTTTTCATAGAGGAAAAAAACACACCAAACAAACAAAAAGCCCACAGCTTTAGATATTTTGAGAAAAGTGAGATTGCTTCACAGAAGAGGCCAGACTTAACATAAGGGAGGTTCAAAGCACATCACACAGTCTGAGACCCTGGGCCCCCAGCCCTGCCCATGTTTAGGCTAGTGAGTAGTTCAGCAGACAGCCAAGAGTGTATGACAGGTCAGTGCCCTGCCCCCTCCCATTCTAGATTGGCGTCCAAAACAAAGAGGTGGAAACTGACGTCATATCCATCATTACCATTGACTTAACCCACAGTCACCAACTCCTCACAAAAGAAAGCAGATATACTAGATTGCTCTTCCCACATAATTCACATTCCTTTCCACCTGCATACTGTAGAAAAATCAGAAAGCACAGATAAACAGAAAGATGTTTATTTTTATCACCTTTTTATGTCAATAATTATATTTCTGAAATACCATTTTACTGGTTTCCAAATATATGGCTATCCAATATGACTCTTGCAACTCATTAATGTAGGACATTTGGCATCTTTCCAAATTATATTTCAGACTGTGCTTATGATGAACATCCTTATAGATAAGTCTTTATATTCTTATATTCCTTTAAAATATAGTCCCTAAAGGATAATTATTGATTCAATAAATAGACATATTTTTAAGGATTTTGATACAACTGCCAAGGTGACCTCCAGAAAAATCTTTTGGTGAGAAAGTACCTTTGTCAGTGTGCCTGCTACTCTGTCAGTTCTTCAGGACTTTACTTCTCCTCTCTCCACTGGTGTCCCCTTTACTGGGGTCATGTATCCTTACCATTAAGGATTTGAAGATAATAATGCTCTTTTGTACCCTTCATGGCTCTGCATCATGGAAAGGACTTTGGTTACCTTCCTTTTCTTCAGTACCTTCCTAGCTTGCAAAACCACTAAGAGATAGGTCAACAATAAAGAGACAATCAACCCCCCATATGTTTAGAAATTAAGAAATGTGCTTCTAAATAATGTATTAAAGAAGAAATCTGTTGAAAATTAGAGCATGTTTTCAAATGAATGGTAATGCAAATACTACATAGCAAAACTTATTCTAAAAGATAACCAAAAGGAAAATGTGCAGCTTTAGGAAAAGAATGAACACAGAAAATTAATGATGTAGTAAGGATCCAGCTCAAGAAGTTAGCAAGAGTGAATGAATGAATAAGTGGATGAATAAATTAAATTCTTGAAGTCAGTAGCTCCTTAGGCATCTTTGCACACCCTCTCATTTCCAAAACAGTGCTTAACAAGTAAGTGGAGGGGCGCCTGGATGGCTCAGTTGGTTAAGCGTCAGACTCTTGGTCTCAGCTCAGGTCATGATCTCATGGGTCCTGGGATCGAGCCCCGAGTCGGACTCCATGCTCAGCAGGGAGTCTGCTTGAGATTCTCTCTCCCTCTCCCTCTGCCCCTCCCACTCATGCTTGCTCACTCTCTCTTTCTCTCAAATAAATAAATAAATCTTAATTTTTTAAAAAAGGCAAGTAAATCGAACTCAATGAACATGGGATTGGATTTGTTAAATAAAGGCCATGATTCTGAATACCTGGTATTTCCAAACTCTCAGGGGTTGAGGAGTATTCCCATTCTGACTTCTCTGCCAAGATAATCAATCCAAGTGTCATTTAAGTTCTTAGGGCAGGAGATTCTTTCTTAGGGAATGCAAGATGCCTGGAGTGTGGTAGCGTTCAGTGGGTCAGCAGAAATAACCCAGGATAGCAGGATTGCAGCTACCATGAGTTACAATGAGACAGCATTTTCCATATCTCTGGACATCTCAGAGAACTGTTTTGTGTTTATTCCACTAAAAATATTTTGGAGATAAAGGTTAAAGATAAGTGCCTTTGTACCGATCCATCAAGCACATGGTTTGGTCATCAGGAGTCAAGAACAGGGCCTGATCACATAGGCAGCCATCTGTTGGAGTTAAAGAAAGTTTCACATGTGTAAGGGACAAGGGATTAGGCTCTAGGGATCAATTTTACCCAAGAAAAAGAAGTGACTTTAATGTCATTAATGGTCTCCTGGATGATCTACTATAACTTTTAATTCTCCGTGAAACATTAATGCTGCTCAGTGCTTAGTATACTGTCTTTAGTATCCTACGGCTCAAACTGACACTAACCTGTTTTCTGTTTTATAACTGAATCACAGGGCTTTTTCAGGAGAAGTCAGCAAAGCAATGCCACCTACTCCTGTCCTCGTCAGAAGAACTGTTTGATTGATCGAACCAGTAGAAACCGCTGCCAACACTGTCGATTACAGAAATGCCTTGCCGTAGGGATGTCTCGAGATGGTGAGCACTCATAGTTTGAGTTGTACAGTAGCATGGGCTTGTGAAGGGGCCTTCTGAGCCCTGGACCCAGATCTGCCCCTCCCCCACTCGACCCCACTCCTTTGGAGGCCTTGTGGGTGCCACGAAACCGGTTACTTCCTCCTCCGTAATCCACTGGGGGTCCGCTGGGGGTGAGGGTGGCATGGAGGAGAAGCATCTGTGTGGTCAGAACACCTTCCGATTTTAGACATTCAAGACATTACAGGTTGATGACCTGATTGAAGGTGATTGAAGGTACATGTCATCTGAGGGCCTTAATAAATATTCCTCTTATAGGCATTTTCCCCAGTAAGAAGCACAAGCCAGAGCTAATGGTTAAGGCTAAATGCTAGTGCTTTACACTAACTAGTAAAGCTTATTGGCAGTTGGAATGAATTAGCTTTTATATTAACTGGATATTTTGAATCACAAATCAAAGTCATATATTTGGGGTTTTTTAAAAACTTTTAATTAAGTTTTTAAATTTTAATTCCAGTGTAGTTAAACATACAGTGTTATATTAATTTCAGGTGTATAATATGGTGATTTAACATTTCCATACACTCCTTAATCCCCATCAGCTATTTCACCCATCCCCCGACCCCCCTCCTCTCTGATATGCTTTATTTTATTTATTTATTTTTTTTTTAAGATTTTATTTATTTATTTGATGGAGAGACACACAGCAAGAGAGGGAACACAAGCAGGGGGAGTGGGAGAGGGAGAAGCAGGCTTCTCGCTGAGCAGGGAGTCCAGTGCGGGGCTCGATCCCAGGACCCTGGGATCATGACCTGAGCTGAAGGCAGACGCTTGATGACTGAGCCACCCAGGCGCCCTGATATGCTTTATTTTAAAAGAGTACCCTCAGTTAAAGTTATTACTTCTTTTTCCAACAAGAACATTTTTTACTTAAGGCATATTTCAGAATACATGGTTCTATTGGATATACGTTAAGACGTTCCATCCAAGAAAAGTAGAATACACATTTTCTTCAAGTACACACAGAAGAATCCCCTGGTTAAGTCACATAAAAAGAGACATAACAAATATCACAAATTTAAATCACACCAAGTATATTTTCCAACCACAATGGTACAAAACTAAAGATCAACAATAAAACAAAGCTGGAAAATCTACAATGTAAATATTAAATATTTAGTACGTAAAAACTATACAACACACTAGTGCACAAGCAGTAGACCAAATAAGAAATCAAATGGCAAATCAAAATATGTCTCAAAACAAAAGAAAAAGTCCTGTATTTGTACATACAGAATGTGTGAAAACAGTGCAAAGCATGGCTCAATGACAAATGTTCTTTTCCTTAAAAGAAGCTCTTTTAAGAAATAGAGGCCATCTATCACTCAACTGCAAAACATTTCAAGATCTTCCTGGAATACTATCTTAAGTGCATTGAATAATCAACACCAGATTTCAAGACAGTTATTCTTATACAAGGAAACTGGGGAGAAAGTATAGCGGATACATTTTAAGGACTTTTACGAACATACAGGCTGGCTGGCTCTCCTTAAGAGATCCCCTTGAAGGAAACATCTCTTCCAGTGGAATTCCAGCCTGTGGAAAATATTTCAGAATGCTGGGCAGGCGTTCTGAAAGCCTGCCTTCCCCATAATCAGATGTTCTTGGGGCCTGCAGACCAGTCCAGGCACGAGTTATGGTGTACGTCGGTAGCGATGCACAGGATGGTCACTAAGAATACATAGGCACAAAAATAAAGTTTGGGACATTGGAAGATGCAAGTCACAGAACTTATATACACAGAAATTCCTGTGAGGTGCAGCTCTGCAGATTTCACCTTTCAGTGACACTAAACTAACAAGGTCAGGCATAAGCTAAGAGTTAAAGAAATGGTGAACTTGTAAGCTAAGATCACAAGTTGTGTGTGCATTTTCTCAAGAACTGATCCTTTCGTTTCACTTAGAGGATAGTATAATTACTCTTGTTAATATTAAGGCAAAAGTTAAAACACAGTTCAGAGTCACAGCAGAATGAGTCTCACCTATGGTTATTAATCCCTCTGGGTGTTCTGGAGTATTCTTTAAAAGAAAAAAATACATATACCTTCAGTATGCCTCTTGGAAATTTTGCACAGAGGTAGCAACACATGTTATGGGCTTGACGTGAATGTCGGGGCTTGTACAGTGACAGGCCTGAAACCCAGAGCTCAGAGCAGCCTGATTGCTGCCTAACCAGCCCCAAGTTTGTTACCTGAGCCGTGGAAACTGGAAATTGACCCGGATCCCACTCACTTGTTTCCTGTGTGTGAAGGGACAGCACGTCCTCCTTGGCAGGAAACAAATCTGCCAGCTGACCCAGGTGGTTGTCCCTGGTTCCCAACTTCACTTCCATCTCTCTTGCCTCCTGCCCCTAGACTCATAGAATTATAATGACGGTCAAATGGCTGACTTCATCCACCTGGTCAGGTATCAGTGTAACCACAGTCAGTTAGGAGGTCTTAGTCCCTCCAGCAGAGGCTTTCTGTGCATACACAGAATCGGGCTGAGAGAAAATGGGTTAGTGGGAGAGTTCAGACCAGGAGATCATAAGGTTCTTTTATCAATTATCCGGTGTTTTAGGAGAGATCATTTGGGATTCTGAATGAACAGGAAAGATACTACACTCATTGTTCCATTTTAGATATGGGGACACATCCCAGGGAGAAACATTGCAAACACAGATTTGCCCAACAGGGATCTTACACAGTGTTTGCCCTTCCCAAAATTCTGATACTCTTTTTACTTGAGGGTAAATGAGAAGAGCAGAGGTCACTTAAAGGTGGGCCCAAGGGTTCCGCGGGGGTTCTTAGGTCAGGTAGACTCAGAGATATAAGTCAGGGAATTGCAAAGAAGCCTCATTGTTGAGGTCTTGCAGCAAAGCCCCAGCTTCAGCTGTTTGATTGGGAAGGAATAAATGAATGAATGAGTGAAATGAATAAAAGTTGAGGTTCGGCTGCTTGTGCCTCGATGTACCCCTGTGAGTCTGCATCCCTGCACATCGGTCTGAACCCTGGGAAGAGAAAGAGGTGGTCGAGGCAAGCGGCATGGGCGGAGAATGAGCAAACCTATCAAGTCACACATGAGCGGTTCCCACTGAGCATCGGGTTATGTGACAGCAGGAGGACAGACGTGGTCATTGCCCTTCCACCAGTCCCAGGTCTGTTTCTGAAACGTAGCTCCTCTGGGATGTGGAGCAAGCCTGTGTGGGGTGGGACCGTTTTCACCTCTGGATCATGTCCTTATTTTTGTGGCGATGTGGTTTTTGATGGAGATTGTCTGAGACTTAAAAGGAACCCCCAACGCATGCTGGAGAGAATAACAAAGAGAAGCATATTGTCTATGGTGTGGTCTGGCTTTTCTCTTCCAGCTGTAAAATTTGGCCGGATGTCAAAAAAGCAAAGAGACAGCTTGTACGCAGAAGTACAAAAACACCGGATGCAGCAGCAGCAGCGAGACCCCCCACAGCAGCCTGGAGAAGCTGAGCCGCTGACTCCCACCTACAGCATCTCGGCCAACGGGCTCACCGAGCTTCATGAGGACCTCAGCAGCTACATTGACGGGCACACCCCGGAGGGCAGCAAGGCAGACTCGGCCGTCAGCAGCTTCTACCTGGACATACAGCCTTCCCCAGACCAGTCAGGTCTTGATATCAATGGAATCAAACCAGAACCAATATGTGACTACACACCAGCATCAGGCTTCTTTCCCTACTGTTCGTTCACCAACGGAGAGACTTCCCCAACTGTGTCCATGGCAGAATTAGGTAATGGCCTCCATGTGTCCGTTGCGACGCGTCACTCCTGCCCTTTCAAGTAAATGGGGGGTGTTTGACTTTCCCCTAATGAGTTATGTTCTTAAAATGATACTAGGAGAGCAATTTCACCTCTACCATTTGGACCCCTTCGAAGTTCCACCCTGCCCCCTTGTTTTTGATTGTCCACTGTTTCCCCTCGCATATCCAGGAAACACGTTGACCTGTCCGTATCAGAGATGGGGCAACATGAACTTGAAGCTGTCTTTAAATGCCACAGAAACTGTAAATTCGGGGGGTGGCCCCATTAACTCTGTTTATCATTTCCTTTAGTTATGATCCAGGTGTTGCTTTACACCTGAAGTCATAAAAATGGAAGCCCACACACTGTGCCTGGGCCATACACATTTTTTTTTTGACCTGTGCAGAGTTTTAAAAATTTTTGAACTGGTTGCTAAAGTTTTAAACCTAGACAATCCTGCCTCAAAGTTCAGATTTTTCAGCTTCTTGTGAGAGGGGAGAAAATGACCTAGTTATACTGGACCAGCATTGGTGAATGGCAACAACCAGTTGGTACCAGTAAGGTCCTAACACCTTGACATGTTTTCCCATTTTATATTGTTGCCCAGCTCCTGTAGGCATCTAGGTTTTGCAGCCCTGAGGTATTCTATGAATGTTAAAGGGAAATTGGCTTCTTTATTTGCCAAAATGGTTTGGTGATGGATATTGGGGACAAAACTGATATATTTCATAGAAAACTCACCATGCAAAAACAAACAAACTTGTCATCTCCTTAATCCTGTGTGACATTGTTGCTTTTGGGGGAGGTTTGACCTAGAAATGTTGAAAACACAGACGCTGGAAGACTTGCCATTTCGAGGAAGTGGTGTTAACAACCCCTGATGTAACATTTAATCGATTTTTAGGTACAACACTATTATTAGCGAAACTTGGATAAGAAAGTTTGCAGTTTACGATTTGATGTGCTCCTCCCCGTGACTCCTCACACAAGGTTATAGTCCTTTGGGATATTTCAATTAGTCGCTGTGGAGGTGACTAACTTAACACGAGGAGAGAATGAAGACTTCAGATGGAAAAGAACCAGCAGGTTCTGACTTGAGCACAGACATCCTTAGTTCACAGAAATAACGGTTGTGTTCTTTAGATGGTTTCTCCACCTCTGTACCCCATAAAACATTTTTAAGTGAAATTTATATTTCCAGTAAAATCTTTCTCCAAATAGAACAAATTGAATGTTCTTTACGGTTTTTACACAAGCACCTTTTTTATGGGTCTAAATTTAAATCCTCAAGAGCAGGGACATTTTAAGCGTGGTCTTTAACCACTGAACAGCATTAAAGGTGGATTGCAGCTCTTTTGATTAACAGAGGAACCTCTGAACTAGAAGCCAAGCTGAGCAGAGGTAGGTTTGATATTTTTTTCTTGAACTAGAACAAAAACCTTCCGTTTTTGTCGTGAAATCTTGGTTGGCTGCGACTTAAGCAGAACTGTAATGAAAGTAAAATTTTCAGAAATGAATAAGGATTTGATTGAAAGCTGACATGATATCATGAAAAATGACCTGGCTCACTTTCAGTTTGCTTCCACCTTATAAATACTAGCAAACCTGTCCTGTTTGCTTGTCAAACGTTCAGCCCTAAAATAAATCCATGGGGCTTAGCCAAAGTGTTGCCCTTAAATATGGCCCTTCGGCTAAATGTGCACTAATACCTGAGTGGGGCCTGAAATGGCAAAACCAGTGCCCCCTGGGCCCCCTGGTCAGTGTCTTCCACAACTGTTACCTCCCACTACAGTCTGGGAGCCCCGTGCCCTCAAATGTTCTCCATGCTCTCCTAAATTGGGGGCTTTTCACGTGTCTTGTGGCATTTTCCAGGATCAGTAAAATTAACTCATCACTAGGATTAGTCCCAAACCCAAAACTAAATAAGAATTTGTCTGAAAAGAATATAATTGGGTTCTAATTTTCTTTCCCATTTACCTGTACAAAATATTTGGAGGAGCTGAGCAACATAGAAGTGGCCAAAGACATTGCTCTTCCTTCTTCAAAGCTATCTGGGGTTCCCTGATATTTCCTTTGGGGCCTCAAATCCTGCTTTTTTTTTTTTTTTCCAATTCTGGTATAGTTAACATACAGAGTTTTATTAGTTTCAGGTGTACAATATAGTGATTCCAGTCTTACGATCTTTTTAACTAACACCCTTGACTTTCATTTTAGGCAAAATTTTGTCATCAGATTTTAAACCAATGAAAGTTATACAGTTATACAGTTGGAAAATAAATTATAAATTGACATATCCTAACCTCAATTTTCTCTTTCAATAATAGTGTCTACAATCTATTACTTTCAGTGGAAATACATCTGCATTCCTGGCTAGGAGATTTTGCCCTTGAGGTACAATTAGTACCTGAATTATACATCCCAGATAAACAACCTAGGTTCACTTAACAAACAAACAAAAAAAAAACACTAACTGCGTGTGTCACTATAATTGAAAACTAAAGCTTTGTGCAGAAGAGTCACCTGATTATTGGACAAAGCACTAGTCAAGAAGTCAGCTTATATGTTTTGTGGTCCTAGGTTTGCTATAGGTTGTACAACCCATTTTAAGTCATGTACCTTGCAAGCTTCAGTTTCCCTACTTATAGAATATAATGATTAAGCACAGACTGGCCCCAAATTATGTATGTTTGAATCACTTGCCACTTGTCTGCTATGATACCTTGGAAAAGTCACTTAACCTCACTTGGTTTCTCATCTGTAAAAGGGAGATAATACCAGCGCTTTCCTCCTACGATTGTTATGAAGATGAAGAAAATATACATATTCAGAATATATGTGTATATATAAGTTATATGGGGCTAGCGCATAGTAAATGCTATTAAATATTATCATCATTATTAATGGTGTTATTATCTGTAAACTGAGGAGAGGTCGGACCAGATGTCCAAGGGTCCTTTCCACTGTGAAAATCTGTGACTAACTCAGAAGTCAGGATTTTCCATCTGAAGTACCTAGACCCTAGCCATGTTGAAGAAACAATCATGGTTGAGAAGGTGAACTGATTTGTCCATCACAAAGTGAGTTCATCTGCTGAGTGCAAACCAGAAACCAGCTCTCCTAACTCCTAGTTGCACGGTATTTCACTATTCCAGAGTGTTTCTCTAAGAGACCACACTAACTTCACTTTTACTCAGTCTGACCGTATTGTCCTTTGCTGAAATGGAGATTTAAAAATAGTAAAGTGTCTGAAATCTTAACACTTGCCAAATCAGCTGTGAATTGTAAAGGCAGTTGGTGAGAATGCAGCCACTGCCCTCTACTGGTTCGACATGTACATTACGCCATTCCTTGTCTGACTTCCGAGTGCTGGGCTCAAATAGGTAGGGATGGGTGGGACCAATTTTTAGGGTGAGGTAAAGCAAGATGCTGACCCATATTAACAGGAAGAGAAACATGATCTGGAAGGGAATACTATGAGCCTCTTCCCATTCATCACTTCACAGGATTCCCCCAGCTTCCCTGAAAATACTTCATCTTCATTTTTTTCATATCTGCAAAAATTAGTTTACTATATACAAATTTTTTTTCTTGTTTCTGACTCATTGTTTTTGGCTTTACTCCCCTCTTCCCTAAACAAGCATCACTGATTCTAAGACACATGAATTACTGGCTTCTCCCTCTTATGGTCATTGTCTCTGTTTCTTTCCTTTATTTTTTTCCCTTCTGTTTATGCTTTATTTTCCTGGTATTTATTTATGTTATGTTCATGTCTGTGTGCTGCCAAATAGGGCTGTTAAGATTTATTGTGTTTCAGTGTCTCTAGGGAGACTCTTGTTTAAGCTTCATTTAGGTGAACCCACTCTGTTTTCACACAAACAAGTCTGATTCTGTTTGCTGAAAGCAGTGACAAATTTCCAAACAGACCCTCTTACTACCATTCTTTGAAAAGGCTTTCCTGGTATATCATCAAGACCCTGGAAGGAGATCCCTTTGGGGTATGGTTTCATATTTATGGAATCTTGTCAGTTCCCTTAAAATACTTCCATCGTCCTACCCTGCCATAACGTTTATCACCAACCTACCGCAAGTGCTTAGTCCCGCCCATGTGGATTGCAGCAGCCTTTCATTGGTGCTTCCAGCACCGGCCTCTGCTCCAATTCACCAATCACAAGACTGCTTGTTCTGTTTCCCTGGATACAGCCTTCCGCGTGTCAGCTCCCCTGGAGAATTCCACTGATTCCTTTCGTTAAGCAGGTCCAAACCCTTAATCCTAATATTCGAGATTCTCCAGAATGTGGACTCTGACCTACTCCTGTTTCTGTCTTGATACTATCACTTTATCACATCTGCCTGTCCCCTGTAAATGCCATTATTTGCTCCTTCATCTGTCATCCCTGGAATGTGGAACTGGCTCACCTCTTCACACTGCTGGCCTCTGCCTGCCAAATCCTCCCCTTCCTTCAGGGTCCACTTCAAATGTTCCTCTCCTGCCAAAAAGCATCCTCTAATTCCCCTCATCTCTCCCTTCCATAACAGGACCCGTTCTCTCTCTCTCTCTCTCTTTTTTTCTTCTGATACAATTCAGCTTGATGCATTATTGCCTAATGTCTTGAATTGTCCTTTCAACATGTCCATACATGTTCACCAGATTATAAGTTCCTAGAGAAACTTCTTTGGCATCTATTTGTTTTAATATCCTCAAACCACCTACACTCCAGTATAATAAGAACAAATGTTTATGTAGGTGCATACTAGGTAACCCTCCCTGTTCTAAGTGCTCAACTCATTTAATTCTCACAAGCTCTATGAAGTAGATAGTGTTTTCCTCATTTTGCAAATGAGGAAACCAAAGCACAGAGAGGTTGAGTAACTTACCCAAGATGATACAGCTAGTAGGTACAAGAGCTGAGTTTCAAACACAGGCCGTATGGTGCCAGAGTCCATCTCTTAACCACCACCCTATATATAGTGACATAGTAGGCCCCCAGTAATGCTTCTTGTGCTATTTGCTGGAAAATAAATAAGTAGTTGTTTTCACAAAAGCATACCATTTCCTAAGTTTTCAAGAGTAATCCTCCCCAAGTCAATGTACGCAGCAGATGTGTCTTCATCAAAATGCCAAGAAGAGGCTGCGTTGGTCATTTCCCACACCTGCCCAGGCTAATAATTGTTCATTCCCACACATTGGTGTAAAGCCACAGAAGAAGGTCAAGCTCAGGAGGGTCTTTGAAATCACCAAGACTTAATTCTAAGTATTGGCTTTGCCTGTCCTTCATCTTCATGTGCCAAAATACAGAATAGTTCCAAATTGCTTATTTAAAAATGTAAAGATAATTAAAACTGGTTCAGCATGTTTCTTTGTACTTCTTACTTTTTAAACCAGAGATTAAGCAGGGAAAACCCTGATTATCCAGAGAAGAGCTTGGCTTTTCATGTTTATGACCTCCTGTTTTCTCCTTAGAACACCTTGCACAGAATATATCTAAATCACACCTGGAAACTTGCCAATACTTGAGAGAAGAGCTCCAGCAGATAACGTGGCAGACCTTTCTGCAGGAGGAGATCGAGAGCTACCAAAACAAGGTAGATTTGAAGATTTTTACCCAGGATTGAGGCAACAGTGGGAAGGGTGTTTATGCAGGATATCTGTCGAAGAATACAAACAGACTAGAGAATGAATGTCTTTCATCAGATATCAGATTTCTGTTTAAAATCTTTCTTCTAGAGATGATCATATACTTGGGGCTTTGTCTTACTGAGCTGCAAGTGTGTGAAATTCCAGCAATACAGTAACAAATTCTCTTGTGCCTGTGACTATATACATGTATCTCCTATCACTTGGCAATGGGGGCTGGAGGAAGCAGTGTCCAAAAGCCTGAATGAATTGAGAGTTGTCCTGATTTCACACTGGCAGATTTCAAGGTCTGGAAGTTGAATGTAAAATAATCTCAGCCTCCTGTTTCCAGAGGTTCAGAGAGTGTGTACAGAAAAAGGTTTGGAAGCTATTATCATAATTCCAGTCTGAACCTAGCAATGCGAGGCTGACAAAGGGTGCTGCTACTTGCCTTTTTCTTTACACGCTGATCCACAAGCCGCCAGAATGGGAGGGCAGGGCTGGAGAAGGGGAAGTTACAATTACCCGTTCTGCCTTGGTAAAGGGAAATGCTGTGGTTTTCCCCAATAATTATAAAGATGTAGGCCTAGGAAGGGCGACAGAGATTATGCAGACTAATCCTCCCCTTCATTTTACATATGAGGAAATTAGCATCCCTTGGCGTCTGGCAGGAGAGTGAAAATATCAGGACCAGACCATGACTCCTGGCTCCTAATTCATTCCTTCACCCCATCATACTGGTGGAAACAGTCTTAAAGTAAGCTTGGGGGAACAAGTGAGCAATGTAACAGATCCGTGTCCCCCTATAACTAAATTAAAGAGTGGGTATATAAAAGCAATTAAACAAGACAGGTTGGGGAAGAGCAGCACATCACTTTATTTGCCTTTGCGATAACAGGTAACACCAGCAGCCAGCCAGTGTTGTTAGAAAGGGAAACCAGAAAGCAGTAAGAAACAGCCAGGCATGTGAGATGAGGTTCAGAGTCAGAAATGCTGGGATTTGCATCCCAGCTCCAACACCTCCTAGCTCTGAAACCTCTTAAGGGAATTTGTGTCCATTTATGGAAAATAGGAAGATGAAAAAAGACAAGGATGTCATACAGCATCTAGCTTGAAGCAGGTGCACAATAAATGTAATTGACTCCCCTTCTCTTCCTTATCCCCAGGAAAGTGGTGTTAAATTCCCCAAGGTAAAATAATGGCCCAAAAGAAGATCCTACTTTGCTGCTCTTCAAGGCCCACGGGTAAAGCGGTGGCATGTGTTGGTTTTCTGACTCATGTTTTCACCTGCTCGTGACATCTTCCCCCGTCCCTTTGCCACCAAAATGGTAACGGAGGAATCAGAGGAGATGAGAAAGGGACTCGGAAGCAATCATTGTAACCCAAACGTTTATTTTTAACCCTCTAGTTTTTTTGAATCCATTTCCAAAGCAGGCTTTGACAGAGCAGGGACAGTTGCAACACCTGGCCTGGGGGTGTGGGTGGCCGCGTATGTTGACGTGCGTTTGCTCCTCCGCAGCAGAGGGAGGTGATGTGGCAATTATGTGCCATCAAAATCACAGAAGCGATACAGTACGTGGTGGAGTTTGCCAAACGCATTGACGGATTTATGGAACTGTGTCAAAATGATCAAATTGTGCTTCTCAAAGCAGGTATGTGCTTTGCGAGGGAATTTTGAGATCTTTTCCTCACCTGCTTTCGCCCGCCTATTAAAGAAATGCTGGGTAAGGAAGGTGTCGGGAACAGTTTTCCCCCAGTGTTAATAGCTCGGGTTTCTTTTAGCAGAAACGGAGTCCTTTTTAAAGGTTTTTGAGCAATCTGCAGGCAACATTCCCTGCATTTTGCTTCTCCTCTGAGTGAGATGATTAATTTGAAGGACACCCACATTCCCCCATCTTACCATCGCCTGTGTTTTGTTTCTATCACTCCAGACCCTCGGGAGGTAACAGTAAGTTGTCAGGAACGTTATTTGCGGAACTCAAAGGGACACCCCTGGTTTCTTGGTTTGTTTTAATAAATATGAATTGATACGTTTTCCTGGCAACTCTGAGACTCTATTGCAAGACAGAAGAATGCCAGAGAAGTAATTTTAACCCTGGCTCTCTTCAGGAATACAGGCCTTAGTTAGCTTCAGCATAAATCCTAAATTACGCTAGTGAACTGTGCCCCTTTAAATATAGAGAGCTGATGTGACTGAGAGTAGACAGCCCCCACTGTGCTGAATCAGAAAGGGGTCCCTACATTAATGCCTTCACAATAGATAAATATTCACCATGATAAGAAAATCCACACCATTTCTGTCTTCGCTTAGGTTCTCTAGAGGTGGTGTTTATCAGAATGTGCCGTGCCTTCGACTCTCAGAACAACACCGTGTACTTTGATGGGAAATATGCTAGCCCCGATGTCTTCAAATCCTTGGGTAAGGAAATCTGGGTGCTCTGTCTTTAAATCAGGGCCATAGGAAAATACGGGAGCCCCACCAAAGAGCTACCTGAACAGAACGGAACCTGTTATTTGGAAACAAAAATTAAAGGATTTTATGCTTATGTTACTTTATAGTCGCTGAAGAAAATTCACACAGCTCAAACAGTTTTTGTTTATAGTACATTGAAAGGTTTAGTGTTTTGTTTTATCTAGTTTGTAATCGAATAAATTTATATTGTCTAACCTTCCAGTTCCCTTGCAGGTTTTAAGAACCAGATTTTCATAGGATAAATTATTCAGATAAACTAGAGAATGTGATTTGATACATAAAATCAAGCAAAGAGTACTTCTCAAATAACAACCATTAATAAGAATGAAATGTAGATATCAAAGAAATAAAATATAGCTAAGTGAAACTGACATATACTATAAAAATTATTTTGGATTTCTATAATTTAAATAAAGTGGGATATAATCACTAAGAAGAATGAAACAGTATCCAAGATAGAGTTAAGTGATTTTGAAAACAGTTAAATGACAGAAGGTCTGTATGCTTTAGGAAAGCTCATTGCCATTTAGATACATACACATAATATGCAAATCTGAAAGAGTAGACATCAAACTTAACTGATTTTTTTTTTTTAGGATTTTATTTATTTATTTGAGAGAGAGAGAGAGCGTGCATGCAGTGGGGAGGAGCAAAGGAAGAGGGAGGAAAAGATTCCCTGCTGAGCAGGGAGCCCAACTTCAGGGCTCGATCCCACAACCCTGAGATCATGACCTGAGCTAGGGGCAGACACTTAACCAACTGAGCCACACAGGCACCCCCAAACTTAACCAATCTTTTGAGGATGGATTATTATTTTATGGGACTTTCACATTCTATGTTTTCAGTTCTGTAATAGCTATAATGATTTTACCACCATACTGTGTCATTGGTTATCATTTTTAATGGTGGCTTAGATCAGATAGAGTAGAAAACAAAAAGATCAGTGAATGTAACATCTCAGATTGTAGATGTTTGACTCTGTTGTTTAAGATTGTGGGTCCTGAAGTCAGGCAGCCTTGCTTTGAATTTCAGGTTGTTTCTTCCTACCTGTCTGAACTTAAGTAATTTTTCTCTCCAAATCTGTTTACTCACCTCTAAAATGGGAATAATTAATTAATAATCCCTCCCTCATAGAATTGTTGTGAAGCAGTAAGGTACCCAAAGGAAGCTCTTAGAGTGATACCTAATAGCATGCTAACCTTGCAACAAAAGTTCACTCTCATTATTTTGAATAGTGAGGATGGTGGTGATAGTGATGATGGCTAAACAGATTTTTCTTTTAAGATTTCAAACTGTTAAACTGTAGAAATGTTATTCCTTTCTCCTTGGATCTTCAACTACTAGATCCCTCTTCACCTTATTCCATATTTTTCTCCAAGGATAATAACCAAAATCTTAAACTGTCTTTAACTTTGGCAGGTTGTGAAGACTTTATTAGCTTTGTATTTGAATTTGGAAAGAGTTTATGTTCTATGCACCTGACTGAAGATGAAATTGCATTATTTTCTGCATTTGTACTAATGTCAGCAGGTAAGATAACCAAATAACAATGAAATGCTTTAAAAATTGTCCAGGTAAAGAATTCCGGACAAGGTACATAAGTTGTAATGGCTATGGAATATTCAGGTGCCTACCAAGAGAGAGTGCCACCCTTATTGAATCTAATTTTAAGTTTTATCAGACAGCAAGCCTCCCTCAACCCCCAACACATACATGTACCCGTTTAAGAAGATCTCATGCCATTCTGACACAATCTTAAAAAATGAAAGTTGAGTAAAACCCAGTCCACAATTAACCTCTTGATATCATGAGAAATGCTCTGGGAGAGTAGGGCTGCCCTTCTTAACACAAATCTCCAAGAGAACATGGTTTTTAAGACATCCTACTTTTTCTTAAGATTCATTTGGATGTCATCCACAAGTTTATCTGAATTTAATCTATGTTTTCAACAGGTACTGCCCCCTGGGGATAATCTGTTTTGCAAATTTACTGTCTTCTGTTTGGCATTCTTACACATAAAGACCAAATTCACAACCCTTAAGTCATTTGGAATGCTCTTGACAATTTTAGTTGCCTTGGATTATAAGGCAATTTTCATATTTGCCAGAAAGGCTAGCAGGATTGCTATGAGTATTTCATCCAGAAATATACTTATTAGAAAGATTTGAGCGTCCATGGTGGTTTCATTTGCCCTTGTGTATGGCTTTAGATTTAAATGTCTATCCTCTTGGAAGGAGAGGACTCTCCCCTTCTTTAAGTATCAGTAAAAATGGAAAGCTTTACCACTCCATCGTAGATCAGTTTTCCACTGCTTTAGGAGCAAATCTTGAACAAGGAGTAAAACTGGCCTCTTGTTCTCTAATTCTGCACTGCGGCATAATAATCTGTGTCTACGAGTCTGGAGGAATTGGGGTGTCCCGATACCACGTAGGAGAAATACTAAGAAGTATCATTTTTCATGTTTAGATCGCTCGTGGCTGCAGGAAAAGGTAAAAATTGAAAAACTGCAACAGAAAATTCAGCTAGCTCTTCAACATGTCCTGCAGAAGAATCACCGAGAAGATGGAATACTAACAAAGGTAAGAGGGAAAGGTGTCCAGTTGGCATGGCCTGAACTAGCCCTTGCCACGGGTCTTGCTGCCAGCCACCCTTAGAGGTCATCTTACCAGCCCCCAGAGGTATCCATAAGCAATAGGCTACTGAAAAAAAAGAAGTATCTCCATTTCAAAAACCTTGGTTGGGCCAAAATTCAGGTTAAGTTCTACTTACTATTATTGGTTGTGAAGTGTCCTGCAATAATAGGGCAATGGTAGAAATTTTTTTTAAGCATTAATACATTCTGGAAATCCTCCTCCTATTCCATCTAAGTTGTGCATAAAGCAGAGTTAATGTTCTGCACTGATATAAATTAGAGAAAGAATCTTCAAATTTAGAAGGAGGAAGTTATAAAGGACTAAAACAAGCAGGATAATCACATATTCTAATATTAGTTCTATTTCCATTACATTCATTAGTAATCAACAGAAAGTGACTTTTGCATTTTCTTCATCAATTTCCCATTACTGCCCCGTATTCAAAGCATAAGGCTTCATTTTTGCTAATTATTACCTTTTGCAATAAAAATCTAATTAGGATGTCAATTTAAAATATGCTAATTTTCTTCAGTGCTAGCACTAGTAGTATGTATTTGGTCTTTGAAAAATCAGCCTTATTCTTTCTTAGACTATTTTATGTGTTTTGTTGTTCAAGAAGATGGATTTGAGAGGTTTGGGTTTCTCTTCCTGCTTTCTTTTCTTTTCTTCTGATAGCTAGATTAGTTCAGAGAGGGGAAGTTGGGGGTTAATTGCTGCTTTGTTTTTATTTTGCACCTGTTCAATGAGAGATTGAGGCAGAAATGGAAAACAAAAGAACTCTCCAGACCCTTACCTTCTTCTCCATCTTCTTGCCCCAATGCAAGGATACAATTAGGTTCTTTCATTTTGGAGAGCACCTAGCACCTGGACAAGATCCGTCAAACATGTTTCTTAGGATTATTTTGGCTGAAGTAATACATCGTTTGTACAGTGTTTTGGAGTTTAAAAAGCATTGTTTCAGGCTGTTACTGTCTTCAACTGGTAAATGGTCAATGCTGAGACTTCCATCCAGGCCTTCTGACTATTCTTTCTTCTGAGCCTTTTACTCAGACCCAGAATTGGTTTGTCCAGGCCAAGGTCTTTCCAAGAAGAAACTCGTTGTCATTGGAGTTGGCTAGTCGTGGTTCTGCATAAAATATGTAGGGGACGCACTTATCTGCAGTTGCAGTGACCTCACCTGCCCATGACTGCTTCCTTGTCCTCTTCTCTGTCACCAGATGTCTTCTTACTCCACAGCGGTGGAGGGCAGGGTTGGGGATGGGAGAGCAGAAAGCATGTTGGAATAGGAGAAGGAGGTGAGAGGCTTGGGTTCTTATCTCACCTCTGCCACGTTTGCTCATGAACATCTTTTCAGATTATTGTATTATTTGTCTTCAAATCTGTATTTAATGCATACCTGGTATTCCATGATGTGCCTAAAATTTGTTTTTACCAATCTTCCTTCTGGGAAGAACACGTAAGCAGCTTTGAGTGTGTTTCACCTTTGTAAACAACGTTGTAAAGATCATCCAGATTCCCTGATTTTTGATGCTTATGTCTGTTCTCCCCTCACAACGTGTCCTTTCTTCCACTTACAGTTAATATGCAAGGTGTCTACATTAAGAGCCTTATGTGGACGACATACAGAAAAGCTAATGGCATTTAAAGCAATATACCCAGACATTGTGCGACTTCATTTTCCTCCACTATACAAGGAGTTGTTCACTTCCGAATTTGAGCCAGCAATGCAAATTGATGGGTAAATGTATCACCTAAGCACTTCTAGAATGTCTGAAGTACAAAACATGAAAAACAACCACAACAAAATTAACCGAGACACTTTATATGGCCCTGCACAGACCTGGAGCGCCAACACACTGCACATCTTTTGGTGATCGGGGTCAGGCAAAGGAAGGGAAACAATGAAAACAAATAAAAGTTGAACTTGTTTTTCTCATGCATATGATTTCCATTATGCCTACAGATATGGACCCTTTTTCTGTCTCAACTTCTTGATCATTGACCTCTGTTTACAACTGAAGGAGGGTACTAAAGTCGGAGGATTTCCTTTTCTTTGTAGCTCACTGCCCACAGACTTTCTGCAGAGTCACCAATCTGTTGGTACCAACAGAGAGCCCTGCAATAATCGGTACCTGGTGTGCAAAGCGGAGGTGGCGGCCTGACTTTGCACAACTTGCTCTTTGTTTCATGAAGGAAGTCTTTATGTTTTTCCACCGATTATTGCCAGTCAGCAGGATGGTATGAAAAGGGTCCATAGCACTAGCAACAATAGCATTATAATATATTACAGGGTAAATGGGCATGAAGACTATATATAGCTAAAAGAGATATTGTTTATATATTGTTTTAATTAATATAAAATGTAGTTACTGGTGTAGCTTTTCCTGTTGAATTGATAAGGCACTTTCATTTTGCACCTTTTTCTTTAAATGAAATGCTAGCGTGTTCACTGTCGTGTCGCATGCACACCAGAAACACAAGTTTAACTGAGAAGGCTTGGAAGGAACGTCAGGAGGTATTTATGCTGCTGTTTACAAATGACTTTGAAAAGACTGGCTGGTCATATCTAGAAATCACGATGTGGATTATTATTACTATTTTTTTTTTTTTTACACTTCATTCGGAATTAGAAATGGAACTCTCCCTAAATTATACTTTGCTTCTTGGTAAGCTTAAGGATAGATGTGTTTATGCTTCATACAAAGTTGAATGATCGATTGGTGCTATGGACTTATACCATCATGCACATTATTTTTTTAAAAAAAGCTTTTTTAAATGCCACCTCGTGGAGGCAGGGGAGGGAGGGGAGGCTCATTTCACACAATTCAGTACTCATATGGACTCAGTCTCCACTTGGAATTCTTAATGCTTTGAGAACAAATCAGTAACCCAAATATTTATTGGAATTCAGCTTTTATTATAAGAAGGACCCAAAGATTATATCTGGAGCAAACACACACTGCCCGTGTGAGGACATGAAGCATTTACTTTGTGAACGGTTATGTTCTTGGTATAATCTAGGAACCCTAAGAGTATATCTCAGAGTGAACTAGCTCTAGACTAGCTGCCTCTAGATGCTATAATTCTAGAATATTGCGCTCCATATTTCACAGACAACGGATAGAAGGGCGAGGGAGGTATGTAACACTGAACCAGTTTCTCTTATTTAAATATTAAATATTTTAAGCATTCAAAGTGAAGTTGATGCTAGCCGCAAACATTTACTCTTGTATTTATCTTCACTAGAAAACTGTGGACTGTAATTTATTTTATTAAATATTTAGAAGATTGTTTGGCTTTTGTGTTCAGGTGAGAAATATTGAATGTTTTTGTTTAATTTCATATTTTGGAGGGTTTATTTTAATAATTCCCAGTGGGGGAAGGGAGAATGAACAGTCTGATATGCACGTGTGCATATTTTAAAAATAAGTGCCCTTTGGAAACGTAGGCATTAGAAGATGATTTTAGTCAGTCGGGGTGGGATTCAAACTTCTGGTCTGACATGAGAGACCATGTTTATACAGAAAAGGGAACATCTTCCCATAGCATAAAGGTGGGAGTTTCTAGGCAGCCTTTATGGCAGAGAAAGTGTCTCTACCACCAGGGTCCTCCTGAATCTTCCCTAGGAATTGTGGCTCCTGATGTCACGTGGATCACAGCATGGGCTTCCCAGAGCCCTTTACTCTGGCTTTAACTCCAACTGATTCTCTGACTTGTTTCCTGGGGGATTTGGAAAAGAGGAAGGAATTTTTCACACAGAAGTGTGTATGAAGCCTAAATAACATCTTAATTTTTTTTTCAAAAATATAGTAAGGTTTTAACCATAAATAGAAGACGAGAGTAATATTTACTTAAATTTCTTACAAGTATATTAAACTTTATGTGAGTGTTTATATAGAGAGGTTAACTATCAGCATGTAGTATTTATATTTGGGCAAGAAGGGTTAAATCAAATTTTTTAATTTAAATAAGCATAGTTCCTTTAAAGATCAATAGTATTTATACTCTGAAAAGAGTAACAAGCTTAGTTCAGTTATTTATTTGTCCATTTTTTTTTTCCTATTGTTTCTCCTGGGGAGGGGGGAAATGGTGTGTTTTTATTTTGGTTTGATTCTTGTTTTTTGCTTTTTGTCATTCTGAGTCACTAAATTTGGGGATGGTTTTATTAGAGTATATTAACTTCTTTTTAACCAAAGCTTTCTGAATATGACCAGCCTCAGGTGCTAGCGCATTAAAGAGCAACTAAACCGAATTCCAGTGTCCATTTGTGAAGTGATAAGAGTTAATTGAACTTCTCTAAGGGTGAGAGAGAGCATAATGTTGAGCTTAAAAGAAATTCCTTTTCCCAGAAAGGATTTTGCATGTACCAAATGCAAAAAAAAAAAAAAAAAGATGCTTGATCTCAGTAGTCGTCACGACATGGTGACATTGCTTTTAAAATAAACCAACATACATTGACATGATGCTGCTACCAGGTCTTTCTGAAAGAAAAGCAAGGTGAGGACTTTAAGAGCAAAATATGTTGCCAGTGTAGGGACAGAGCAGGGGAGGCATGCTCAGTGAACAGAGGGAACAACCATTATTTGGATCAAAGTTGGGATCTGAAGTTAAACAATAAATTCAGTTTAAAAAAATGACCTATAGAAAAGGATGTGAAAACCTTTGCGTTTTTATTTTCTTCTTATAGAAACACCTGTGTGATGACACAAACTACTTGGTGATACAGAATAATGATTGTTTAAGAGTTCTTATAATTAAAGTTTCCTAAACTTAAATACCCAGTAGTCTTTTAAAGATGGAATCACATCATTGTTATCCCAGCTGCTATGATGCCTTTTATATAGTTTTTTCATAGAGGGTACATAAGGCTTTTTGTACGAAGCCTGAATACCTTTGGTTACAGTGGTGTCAGATGGTGGCTTATATTCTGAAGAACCTGGCCTTGGTCACAATGAAAACAAAAGTGCAGATGAAAGTGCTTTTTTGGACAGTTTGCAAATTGTGTTAAAGCTATGGATTTTTTTTTAAGTGTTCAGCATCCTAATTTGCGTTAAAGCTATGGATTTTTTAAAAAGTCTTCAGCATCCTAATTCACCCTTCCTAACTTAAGGAAAATATAACTTAAGACACTGCTTCTAAGTTTGGTTGTTCTTTATAGAGTGTGGATACCCAGATCTCTGTGAGCATATGGGGGTGGGCTGAGGGCCAGGTGAGGAGGGAGCGCGCGCGCGCGCGTGTGTGTGTGTGTGTGTGTGTGGTTTTCGTGTGTATGATGTGCGTGTGTCGGACCGCTTCTAGGCTACTAAGTGTCAATGGAAAAGAAAATGTATTCAAAATACTTAAATCAAAACTAGAAGATGGGGGAAAAAAAGATTTATTCTATACAAAGCCTTGTCTGGACCACTTTAGAGAGACTTCTATTTTTTTAACCCTTCTATAAATATTTGATGGCACTTGAAATATTCCTGCAATAAAATGTGATTTGTGTAAAGAAAAAAAAAGATTTTGTAATGTGAAACAAAGAAAGAAAGTAATGTAATTTTCTAAAAAAAAAAATACAAACAAACAAACTTTGTATTATTTTCTTGATGGAATTTGTCTATCTGTCTTTGGAAAACTTTTTATTTCATTGAATGTGCCATAGTAGAAATATGTGTTTTTAGTTTTAGACTAAGGAATAGCTGTTTGTGTTCCGACATTCCAAAATGCAAAACAACCTAGTAGAATCTTTAATGAAAAGGTTTAAGTAGGATGTAAGCTTCTCTCATTGTTGCTTTTTTGCACATGTTCTTCATTCCTCTCTAGTGCAATATGTACATAGAGCACTTGCGGGTGTACCTTGATCCCTCAGGGAAAAAAATACATATTTGTACAGTTTTGGTTTTTTGGTTGTTTTTTTTGTTTTTTTTTGTTTGTTTGTTTTTTGCCTTTTGTTTTTGGCTAAGGAATGTCGATTGAATCACTTGTTATTGTTGAGGGGCAGCCAGATAATAATCCTAAAGCCACTGTTTTCAAACATTGATTGTTTAAATCATGTGTCCTTCCAGTGCTATTATTTTAAGATAATAATAATAATAAAAAGTTATTTTCTGACAGTTCTTTGTGCTGATTGGTGAAAAAAAAAGGGTAAATAAGCACCTTATGATTGACTTACTGTGAATGACAATCCATCTTGATATCAACAATAGAAGCCCTATCACTTTGGAGTTGGGGTTAAGAGTCAGAAACAATGTGCTCAGGGATCTTCTAAAACTCTTCAAACAGGGTGGCCAGTACTACTGGGACAAATTGTGTTTTTTATTATTAATAATAGTGATAATAATACTATCCCTCAAGGCACAAGTGAACTGTATAGAATTGCCTGTGTGTGTGTGTGTATGTGTGTGTGTGTGTCTGTGTAAACTCTTCACTATCGTCTCATTTTGTTGAGTTCAAAAACGTATGTGTTCTTCAGTCCCGTGTGGTTAAAAATGTTGAATAACTTCCAAAGCAGTATAAAGTTATGCCAGTATGTTCACAAGATAAATCAATAGGCAGTATACCAACAGAGAGCATCACTTCAAGTGCAGTCCTATCTACTCCATTTACTTCTAATAATTAAAATATTCATGCTAAATATATTCATAGCATTATATATTAGAAACTTTCCAATTCTACATGGTATGCAAAAAATTATTTAAACCAGTAATGAGACAAGATCCCTGCCTATCAGTGGAGTAAAAGAGGTGAAAGTTGGAACACATTTTTTTCAAATGCCAGCAAATAACTTATCTTCACTGTGTTCTCTAGAAGCAAACCAAAAAATCCCTTTATGGAACACAGTGCTTTTACTTCTACACTTACAGTTTTCGTCTGTTGAATTAATACAAGAGCTAATGTTTAAAGACAAACAAAACCCACCTATGTAACAGTGCCACAAGCCGGCTTTTAGGGTTACATTTGACATTTTTGCAATATAGCTTCGTTCTCATGTTTCCATGTATTTTCATAAGGTCAGTGAACCTCAGCATAATTGTTGGCTTTTCTTCCATACCTGGAATACACATTCAGAAGAAGCTGTTACATATATTCTTACTACCATAGCAGAGTATAATTTGGGAAAACTTTCCATGTTGTTTAGATGAAAAAGAAACTTTGACCTTGTTGTTTTTGATAATAAAGACTATGGAAAATGCAGAAATCTCTCTTTCTCTCTCCACCTATATATATACATGTATTCATATATATATATACATAGATTCATATGTATTCATATACACACACACAAACAGGTTATTGACATTTTCACATCCTGTAGCACGAGATTGCCACGTCTTATAAAGATACGCTACAACAGAACCCTATAGAAACAACTTTATACTATGGATCAGATTAACAGAAATATAATTGCAACAGTAAATCTTGACCTATTGCTAATAGTCTATGATACAAGTCTTCATTCTATCCCTAAACACTAGTATTATTAAAGAGGCCTTCCTATTATTGTTTATTCTTAAGATATGAGAAGGCTGACGACAATGTCTTTACAAAGCGATCGGTTTCACTTCTGGGTTAGTTGCTTGTTTGTGTAAGGAAGATCAGTTTTGTCAGGCTCTCAGAATAATTTTTAAAGTAATCCAGAAGCCTGGCTTTATACCAAGGAAATATAGATGGAGGGATCTCCATGTTTAACCAGACTCTCAGATCTTAGAGCAATAAATACATTCATTCAGTCATTTACTTATTTATAAATGAATGACAGAATATTCAAAACAAATAAACAATGTTTTTTTCAGCAATGCAATATAACATGGAGGAAAGCATGTTAGGAAAGTGAATATGAATATTTTAAATAGATGCCTATAGAATCCGTGTTTGCTGTTTACATTTAGTGTGTCTGCCACATTTTCTTTTACTTTTTTCCTTCTGAGAACTAATGAAAGCTTGCTATTAGCTTTGACACACTGCACACACCATTATGTTGTTCTCTAAGAGCAAATAAATTCTCTCCAGTGTCCCGTGTGTTTCCTTTCTCACTCATTATTACTTTAATGTGGATGAAAACTATTTCTAGGAACTTGGTTATTATTGAACAGATTGCATATGTAAATGCAGATAATTCTCGAGCAATATAGTGAATATGATTTCACACACAAAAAAATCCGTATGTACTGTACACATCTTCCTGAATCCAAAATTCTCTTATCCACAGTGGTTTGAAATCTCATATAAAACAGTGGTAAATTTTTAAACATTAGGACATTAGCTGGCTGCTTCTTTAAATGTACCTGTATTGTCTTCCTGCTCCTTTTGTGGAGATGTGTTTTTGTATTGGATGTTTGGGCCAATGGGAGGCTTCAAGCTACAACATATTTTCCCAGTTTAAATATATTTAACATATGACAAACCCCAGACAAGGCTTTTAATATGTATAAAGAACTGCAGTGTTAGGTGGTTTATTTGCAAACCGTTTTCAATGTTGTCCATTTTTATGGCACCTTTAACAATATTCTTGTTTCCAAAGTACAAAAAAAAAAAAAATAGGTTAAATAATCTAGCCATAACTGAATGTCAAGCAATAAAACAAATGACTTTTGTGCATAGACTTAAAAAAATACAAATCTTAGACATCTGCATGTAAATGCAATCTCTTGTTTACTGCTTTCTTCAACTTGAGCAATTGATTCCTTATTTACTATTAACTTAAGAACTTGTAATGGCCTGTACACATTTTCTCTCTTACTCTTCTTTCAAATTTACCTTTGTCCCTGCTTTTAAGTCATAATATTTAATGTTGTTCTGCACATCTCTATACAGTTAACTTTTGGGCTTTCATTCTGTATAGATAAGAAAATGTTATATTATAAACAGCCTACTCAGTGCAAATATTTATCTGTTTATCAAATCCACAATATGCTGTATAATACTGGTTTTACTATATAATCTATTTTAGACATAGCTGTTTAGAACTAGAGTGTGCTATTTTTGTGTTTTTCTGATGTGTGGTGCTAGATAAGTTACTTTTGTGAACAAAAAAAAGTCCCTTTTATTCCTAGACAATACCACCTTTGGGTCTTGTTAATTTCACTGAGTATAACTCTATATTTGTATATATATATACATAAATATATATCTACCTGTTCCCAACTAGCAGCTGTATCAGAGTGCTGGATTTGGGACATGCTTTTCTCTTTAAATACATAATATCATTATATAAATTATTCTAGAGTGTATTTAATTAGGATAAAATTACTTCCTTAGTATGGATATTTGACATCTATAGGGTGAATTTGTTTATAAATATGGATATATGAAAACTTAGCATTTACTTTATGTTTGCTACTTGGCTTTATACCGTATCTCCTGAGCTGAAAAATAATTTGCCAGGCCTTCGAGATCTAAAGAAACACTCTAGTTTAATGGAGTAATATTTCTTTTTTTCTTACTAAGGAATTATATTATTGGCACCTGACAAGAGTTGTGTACTTAGCTCCTATTATAGATAATAGGCATTTCTATAAAATATCCTTGGTGGCTTGATGGCAGAATAAACCTTTCCCCTCCTACCTGAGCCATGAGAAGCATGGAGACATCCGCTATCATGGCAGAAAGCAAATTTGACAAGGGACGTTCTGTTTCAATATGACCTCAACCCAGTTCCATGAACTGAGTGAAAGACCTTCGTTTTAAAACTCATTTAATAATGAGCTTAAACTCTTTCACCTCTTCTCCCAAGACCTATTGGCATTGTTAAAAATCAAAGTATATCAAATATCTAACTAAGGATGTAGTTAACCTTATTAAATATTGATTAGAATTGTTCTGTAATATTACTGAATTTGTAAGATCTTTAGCAAAGATTTTTGAGCAATTTATAAATATAGAGCAAATGTTTCTGTTTACTGCACTTTTTGTAATTGAAGGTGATAAATTCTCAAGCCATGGTTATTGGCTTCCATGCACTGCATATTTACCCACAATTCTAGACATTTTCCATTTTTATGGAAGAGTTGCTGTTACCTTAGTTATAAATGCAATCATGTGGTTAATGAGAGCGAATGCTAATAGTTAACCTTTTGAAGTGAATTGGCTACAGTTTAGGGAGAAATCTCTTTTACTACAAATCACGTCATTCCTTATTGCTTCACTTAGAGATTGAAACCTATTGTTTTTATTTTTGTTCTTTAAGCACCATTTAGTATCCTAAACTTCCTGAGAGTAGAGATTGTATCTCCTTGTGTCTACACAATGGCCAGCACATGTCAGCATTTGATAATTGTTAAATGACAAGTGTGCCCAAATTAAAATTTTTTCCTGGGGTTTTTTTTTTTTTTTTTTTTGGTAAATTTATAAAGTATGTCAAGCCTTATGGTTAACAATTTCTTCTACAATCAAGTATTAAAGCCACATTTAAAAAGACCACATGAAATGCTGATTCTAATTGTGTGTAGGTCTTGAAGATTAAGCACACAAATTTCACAAAACTCTGTGAGTAACAAACTCAGCCTTCTGTAAATATACATGCAAGTTTGGAAACAGTAATACTGTACCTATAAATATATGCTGTCTGTTTTGTGTACAGTATGTAAAAACTCCTTTTCTGCCACACTAAAAATGCAAGCCATTTATGGGAATCCTAAAAATAGTATTGTACTAAAACTTTGCTAATGATCTTTATTAGAGGATCATCCAACTTTTCACTTACATTGGGTTTTCTTTTCAATTCACTCTAACAGTAGTCTGCTTATTTCCAGCTGTTTGTTATTTTATTGAGTCCTCAATTTAAAAAAAAATATTTTGATTCATTTTGTAAATACAAGCTGTAAAAAAAGAGAGATTTAATGTTGTCTTTTAAATACTCCGATTTTCATTCTAATATGAATGTTGTTATATTGTACTTAGAAACTGTACCTTTAATATTACATTACCTTTATTAAAAGTGCATTGAACACATCAATTTTAGATGTGCTTTATGTACTATTATCCTATAATAAAACTTCAGCTTCTAATGGAACACTTGCCTTGTTTTTATTCTTTTTTCTTGGTTGTTGAGTTGCCTTGTACATAGTTTTCTAGCTCACGTTTTGTCTCCAGAAAATGGGCTAGTAGAACCCTACCACTCAAAGTGTGGTCCACAGATCAGTAGCACCAACATTACCTACAACCTTGACCTTATTAGAAATGCAGAATTCTTGGGGCGCCTGGGTGGCTCAGTCATTGGGCGTCTGCCTTCGGCTCAGGTCATGATCCCAGGGTCCTGGGATCGAGCCCCTCATCGGGCTCCCTGCTCGGCAGGAGGCCTGCTTCTCCCTCTCCCACTCCCCCTGCTTCTGTTCCCTCTCTTGCTGTCTCTCTGTCAAATAAATTAAATAAAGAAAGAAAGGAAAGAAAGAAGAGAAGAAAGAAAGAAGAAAAAGAAAGAAAGAAAGAGAAAAGAAAGAAATGCAGAATTTTGGACACCTTCCCAGACCTACTAAATCAGAATCTGCATTTTTGTAAGATCCCTAAGTGACTGGTTTGCATACTAAAGTTTGGGAAGTACTGGTCCATAGTACAGTACTTTTTAAAAAATAATCCATTTGCTGAGGGAGAAATGTATAGAAGGATCGAGCTACCTTTTGGATCAGAGAAGTCAAAGAAAGAAGTTTTAACTTGTGAGATAATATCTATTGATTGGTCATAGCCACCAGAAATGCAGAATTGAGGATTCTCAGGCTGCTTGCTGTCTCAAAGAAGGATGCCATGACTGATTAGTGGTACCTGCCCTGCTATATGGGAGGAGAGAAATCCTGAATGCATACCATACTTTGTTATCTTTGCTTTGGAAATCATTAAAATGGAATGTCAGAACTGATGCCAAACACTGTAAAAAATCTGACTTTACCTGAGCTGTTTTTGCCCTACCCCAGCCCAACCACCTCTTGAATAGATTATATAGGCGTAAACTAATAAATTTTAAATCAGCTAAGTATCACACTGTTTTCATGATGCAGAACACCTCAACATAAATTATTTTGAAAGTAATGTCAAGGACATCCAAATTATAAAATATCCTGAAGTCAGAATAAAGACAACTGCATTGGCATTTTCCTCCACATGCATACTACAATACCTAAGTGTCTCTTGCACTCAGGAAAATAAATATTTGAACTGATCCCAGAAGTTGCTTCCTGTGACAGTCCCTAATCCTGCTTTTATTTCCAACTGCCTCAGAAGAGGAAGAATGAGATTATGCATGTGAAATATTTGTAGACTGTCAAGTTCTATATAATTATAAATATTCACCACATTCCAGTATCTCAGGAAATTGGAAATTAATGAAAATAATGGAGTTCAAGTTATGAAATTCATCACCTCCAGGCCTTTGGCCAAACCCATGCCTAAGCTCCTTCTGATAAAAACAATGGTTTACACTCACCTCTCCATCATGGATTAACTTGCCCAGCTTCAAGAGGGAACTATAACTGGAGCATAAGAGGGATTTCTTACCATTCTGTATATAATGATCTCATGGGAGAATTAGAAAGGAAAACAGATGTCAGGTTAATAACCTCTTGGGGAAAAGCAAAAGCAATAATCATAGTAAGACCTGACCACAGTGTGTCTTGGTTGGTACTGTTACTACTAAGCTTTGTCTCATGAGGCAAGATCAGTCTAGCCTCCCAAGATTAGACGTCCACTTCTAATGTGCCCTTGGATCAAATGGACCAATGCAGAGCAGGACTCGGCTTCTCATGACAGGTCTGTGAAAAGACCATGTGCTGGGGAAGGTAACTGCTGATGTGCTGAGATGCAGCTCAGCACAGTCCCTTTTGAACAAGAAACTGGAGTTGGGGCCCAGTACTGTTCAAAGCCATGGTCTAAAAGAGACCGTTAATATCATATAAGTCGCCAGAGACAAGAATAAAAACATTCTTGCCTAGGGGATTTCAGGAACATGGGAGGAAGCAGGGAATTTTTGTCAAGAGAACACGCCTGGATCCCAGAAGAATCATACTGATGGATCCTCAACTTTTCTTAAGGCAAGCCTAGACTCTCAATATTGGCAGAAGCCTACTGCTAAATTAACAGGCACTCTGTAATTTCACTGTATCACTAGCTGTGAGCTGGAGAAAAGTCGTTTTTTAATTTTCTAATGTCATTTATTTCTAGCCTTAATACATTGACTTAGCCTCTGGGTTTGTTTGTTTTTTTTTTTTCTCCTCAGGAGGGGGACTATTGTCTCCAGTAAAATATAGTCATGTCTCAGCAATCCATTTATTGCTTATCCACTTGATGGGCTTCTCAAACAACATTTTTAATTCCAGGATGATTTCCTCTTTGTGGGGGAGAAGTTGCTTCAACTATTTATTGTTCTGTGCTTAGAGAACAAAAACTAATTTTAAGATTAGCCTCGCCCAAAATTATGATAGTAACCTCCTAACAAATCTCACATCCACCTTTTCTACCATTCTTTCTTTATCCCTCCAATAAAATACATACTGTATTCTAAAGACGAATCTAAATAATTGCTTGCTTATCTTACTTGAAATGATCTCTTCAGTCATCAGCCTCTCTCCCTCCCTCTGTGGGAGAGTTAAAGGCTCCCCATAAAAGACCAGCATTCAGCTGAACAGTTAGTTCTGGTTTATTTTGGTTTGTTTGTTTTTAATGCAGAGACCATGTAATACAGAACACTATGAAATATACTTCACAAAATATCATCTTCTGAGTGGAAAATTTTGAACATGTTAGCCATTCTCCTCTGAAACAGGATAGCCTGGGCCGGAGCATTATGCTGGTTTTCAGGAGTAATGATAATTCCCTCCCCACTTGAAATACATTTATTGCTGAAAAGCCCGGTTTGAACAAACTACTCTTGGCAACAGTATTTCCCCCAATAGCTCTGAATCAATTCCTAGATCAAAACCTCTTTCCTAGAGAACTATTTCTGAATTCTCATTTTGAGAGGACCTTATGGGTGATTTTAAGTTCATGAAACAATTCCCTGAGTGAAGTAGTTGCCACACAATAAACTCTCCAAGGCTTAGCTCGTCCCAAATCAAGCAGAGGAAGCTCATTAGCTGAAGGGTAGGAAAATGACTTGGTTCTAATAAAAAATAGATGATCATGAATATTTCTCTGTCTTAACTTGGTCCACAAGAAGAAAGACACATCTGGAAGCAACTGTAATAACTTCATTTAGCCAGGTGGTTGCTGTTTTTAAGAGTTCTTTTTGAAATTTGGTTCAATGAAACATTTTATAAACTCAAAATAAGTACCTCCGGTTATAAATTCTTTTAAAATGAAATTGATTTCTCATTCAACTTCTGAGTTTGGTTTTCAGTTTAGCAAGAATGGAAAACCAAATCTTTCTTCTGCCTAAAAATCCACAGAATAAAATGGTACGATCACTTTGGAAAACAGTTAAACATAAATTTACATACAGTCCAACAATTCCACTCCTTGGTTTCTGCTCAAGAGAAATGAAAATACAACGTCACACAGAGATTGGTAAACAAATGCTCCTAACAACATGATTCATAATAGCCAAAAAGTGGAAACCATCTAATGTCTGTCAACTGTTGCATGGATAAACAAAATGAGGCATATCCATAAATGCACTACAATTTAGCAACAAAACACCTACTGCAACATGGATGATCTTAAAAAATATTCTGCCAAGAGAAAGAATCCGTATTGCATAATTTTATTTATATGAAATGTCCAGAAAAGGCAAATCTATAGAGATGGAAAGCAGATTTGTGTTTGCCTAGGGCTGGAAGGTGGGAAGAGAGATTAACTGCAAAAAGGCACAAAGGATTTTTCAGGGTAATGGAATGTTTTAAAACTTGGCAGTGTTGACTGACGGTTGCAAGACTCCATACATTTACTAAAAATCAGTGAGTGATACAAATAAAATGGATGAATTTTATGATACATAGATTACACCTCAATAAAACTGTTTTTAAAGGTATGCCCACACAGACACACACAGGGAGACACACAGAGACACACATACATGCTGGTTTCTCCACCACCCAGAGAGTAAAGTCTGAAGTCCAAATTCTCTAACATAGCATGAAAACTCTATCCCCTTCTCCCTCTCCAGTCCAATGGCCTTCATTTCCCACAAACACAACAGTGCAATAGATTTTCCCTTTCCCAGAACATGCGGTGCTGTTTCACATTTCTGCACTTTTTCCCCACCTGAAAACCCACAACCCCTTCTCTACCCAGGGAACTCCTACTCATCTTTCAAGACACAATGTCAATTAAACTTCTCTGAAGTGGTACCTTAGCTGTCTCAATCAGAATAAGTTCCTTCCTCATCGTGTTCCCATAGAATCGATGTATGTGTATGTGTGTATGTGTGCGTCTTATGTGTGTATGCGTGCATGTGTTGTATGCGTGTGTGTGTGTATACCATTTCTTATTTGTATTATAATCATTTGTTTACAATGCCACCTCCACTGTGGGTTTTTGTGTTTTTTTGGAAGGCAGAAAAAAAAAACCCTACATACTAATGGCTATTTTATGTTGAACATTTACTCTTTGCAATGTGCTTTTTACATGTTACTTCTAATCCTCATAACAACCCTGTAGGTGAGAAATTACTGTCTCCATTACGCAAATGAGGAAATCAAGGCTCAAAGAGGAGGTACAACATGTGTAGGATCACACTGGCAGTAAGCAGGAAAACTGAGATAAAATCCATATAAGCTAGGCTCCAAAAATCCATGTACTTTTAACTAAAGTGCTTCTGGTTCATAAGTAGAACATAAAGAAGAAAGGATACATATATTTAACGTATTGTAATGGCAAGAGTTGTTAAGACCTGATTACTAGTATCCATTCTATCACTGATCATTTAATGTTGGAAAAGTCATTTGACAACCTGGGCCTCAGTTTCTTTATCAGGAAAAGAAGAAGTTGGACTAGATAATCTGCAAAGTTCCTTCCGGTTCTAAAAATTCTGATTCTATGTGCCATCTGGCAACCACTGGAAATCAAATATACCAAACCAGCGCACACTCTTTGATGATAATCTGTCATCTCAACACAGGCCATATCTGGTGATGTTACCATAATACACTACCGTGGGCTGATCCCAGCAGCATAAGTGCTTGAACATTTCTTGTGCTATTTCTTAAGCAGCTGTTAAAGAGTAGGACAGGACTCCCAATTCTCTCTGACTGCATGCTTTATGAGATAGTACCCAACACTTGAACTTCTACACTGCCTTGATGTCCATCTCTGTCCTAGCACAGGCTGTCAACATTACTCACCTAATAAATGCTACCTGCACAGCGCCAGGCATTGCTCCAGCTGATTTGCAAGTATTCACAAGTATTCTCCTAACCTGCCTCTTCCCTACAATTCATTCAATATATTGCCAGATAAAGTTTCCTGAAACGTAGAAACTCTCACTGTGTCATTCCTCTGCTGATAAGCAACTTCCACCCCCCAGCCCAGCATTTCATTTCTTATAAAGTCAGAATCCTAAGTCTGGCTTATATGTTCTGTGGTTTAGTCCCAATCTATTTTTCAAACCCTTTTCTTCTACCACTTTATAGTCCTTGCATTCCAGGCAAAATAAATTACCTAAGGGTCACTGTATTCAAGGGAGATTTTTAATAGAAGTATAATTTCTATGTAAACATAGTTTTAAACAATATCATAAATCACTGTAAAATTTAGAACATGCTTTCCTGCTAGCATACAAACTGGACTCTGTCCATGCAATAGGTTTATGCAGCTTCTTGTGCTGGTCTCTTTCTAGAATGCCCTTTCCCATCATCTACATATTTCAAATTCTTCAAATGACCTGCCATGTCAAGTGCCCAATGTGGTAACTGACATGTAAGTATTCAATACATATCTTTAGCTATTCAAAGCTGCTTTCTGTCCCTCTCACTAGTAATTTCTCTCCCTCTCTGAACTCATACAATCTCTCTCAAGGAGCTTACTAGTTTCTATTTTGTTTTATATTATTTAATGTGAATGAGAATCCCCATGATCAAAAACTCTTGGAGAAAAGGGTATTGGGTCTTAGTTCTATGTGTACCCAGCACCAAACACAAATTATAAGTGCTCAATAAATATTTCTTTAATGAACGAAAATAAAATTAGTGGGAGCCACCAGAGTGGCTGACATCTGGAAATGGAGTGGGGATGGAGTGGAGGTGCTATTATGTGCCAAGTACCATGCTGAGCACAACTTCATCCATTATTTCATTTACTCCTTTAAAAAACCCTAAGTAGGTGCTAATAATATCTCCATCTTACAGATGAGGAAACAGGGTTAGGGAAACTAAGACATTTGCCTAGGTCAAACCAAGTCTGTTTGGGTCTTCCCAGTACTGTACTTGTCGGCTATCCCTCTTCTAATCTTTCATCACCTCAAGGATGTTTCTAGGACAACACAAAGCCCCTCGTCCCTTCAGCGGGGCGAGCCGCGCAGTTTCCTGATGAAATTCCCGGAGTGCGGGAGTGAAGAGCGCACGGACCCCGCCCGCCGCGTCGCTGGTGACGTCATTACGCAGGGCCGAGGCGGCGCGGCCACGTCCTTTAAATAAGGCCTTCCGAGGGCGCGCGCGACAGTGTGAGGAGTGGGGTGGAGCGTGTGTGGAGTGGGGGCCGCGGCCCGGGTCAGAGCCGCCGCGGACCACGAGGTGGGAGGAAAGGATGCCTTGCAGCCGAGACGCGGAAGGGAGGGCGCTGCCTTGCAGGCGGGCACGCGCGTGAGGGTGGGAGGAGGGAACATGGCGGCCCCTTCGGTCGGGCCAGGACCCTACGCTCCAGGTTTTGGCGCGGCCCCCTCCCTCTGGCTTTGCTCGCCCCTTTACTTGCCTTACTGGAACCTTGTTTCTCCTACCGTCCCTTTTCCCTCAGCCATTCCTTTTGTCTTCATCAACTCTCCCTCCCCAGCCCCAGATGGTGTCATAATGTGAGAGGGGGATTATGTGGGGGCAGGTCAGGCCCGTCAGGTACTGAGAGACCGACTTCTAAATTTGACTGCTAGTTTCTCACATACCACTTTATCAGTACGTTTGGGATGACAGGAGAAGCACAGAACATAGAGTGGTCAAATCAGATTTGCAGTCCTGGTGATTCCTCTGATTCTGTGAAATGTCATTTAAGTCACCTGGACCTCAGTCTCCTCAAAAGTGAGGTTCTTTTTGAAAGATTCTTGATACCCAGAGAGTTTTTGTCCAGCATTGCTTGCCAGAATTTGTCCCATAACCGTGTATGGTTGGGAAAACGGAAGCAAGATTTGGGCAGTAAGGGAATAGAGGGGAGCTGAGTTAAGACTTAACAGCCCCATGCCCTTAAGTGATCTAGTATGTAAGCAATGAGAACACCATTCAGTTTTGACTCTATTTCCACAGTGAGTGTCCTGAAAGTTATGTTACCGGAGTAAGTTAAATGGAAAAGGATTCCTACATCAGCATTGCTGTTCTGCTACAAAGAACCTTGGGAATATTCATCTGTGTGCTGTATTCTGTTTTAGGTGTCCCTGTCAGTTGAGGGTAGGTGTTACAGGTTCTTCCACACCTAAGTTAACAGCCCCTGGCCCAGCCAGTCACCTGCTTTTGATCTTGACCTTTTGTTTTTCCTCAGTTGAGTGTAGATTCTGGAGAAATTTTGCCTCCGCTGGAGTCTGCACTGCGAGGCAGCAGAATTGTGAGCTAGAGTGAAGCAGAAATCTAGGAATATGACCTCCATGATGGCCATGGGTGAACCAAGGCTGAACTGGTGAGTTATGTCTGTTTGAAATCTGAAGAGGAATGAAGTGGGACTGGCGGCTGGATTAGGAAAGGAGGGTTTCTGGCCTGGAGAGATTTGGAGGAAAAAAAAGAAGATGCAAGTTCAGTGGCTCAGAATGTACCCTGGTCTTACCTTCACATACTGAGCACTTTTGAGTCATAGCTGATTGCACTTCCTCTCCTAAAATGACAAAAGTTCATCACTCAGATTACTACTAGGTATAACCCCATCATGTATTTATTATTTATTGTTGGTCTCTTAGTGAAGGAGAGAGGCTAGAATTCTCTTGCGTCCAAGAACCTTGCCCATTTCTGTACAGCTAATAGAAAGACCCTCTTTCTAATAGACAAGCTTCATTTTGTTATATTAGAATCTACATCAAGTGATAATATAAATGCATAGACTGTGTTTTAGAAGTGTATGAGAACTTCACAAATAGCACACTTGGTAGGTGTAGTTTTGTAGGGATCTAATACATGTGCTGCTTTAAATCAATTTAACACAAATTTACTGAGCATCCACTCTTTGCTAGACAAAGAGAATACTAAAGTTACAAGAGGTTACAAAGATGATTTAAATAGTACCTGACTCATAAGATTCAATCAGTATGAGCTCAATAAGTACTTTTTTTAATATTGCCAACAGTGCTCCCTTACCCCAAGGAGCTCATTGCCTTTGAGCCCATGAATTTGTTTTTGTATGATATGCAAAAATCTTGTAACTTAATGAGCTTTCACAGATACAGTACCATAACAAGTAATAAGAAATTACACTGTTGCATAGCAAGTAAGACATTCTAATTTTTATCATTTATACTTTAACCATAGTTGTGGGTTTTTTGCTTTTTGATAAACACCTTTAAAAACAATGAGTATGGAGCAAATATGCTAAAATTTTCTGTTTTGGGAATGGGCCAGCCAGAAGTTACCATTTAATGGATTGTTCTGTTGTAAGTTTTAGGAGGTGTATACATTTATGCTCCTTGTCATAAAGAACGTGTTCAGATGCAGCACAGATGCTCTTAAATGCTATTTACATTGTGAAACCAAATGTAGTTTACAGCCCTTGGAAGTACCTTTTCCCACAGAATCTTAATAATCTTTGTCCTTTCTAGGTTATGGTTCTCATTAGTTTTTTTTTTTTTTAAAGATTTTATTTATTTATTTGGTAGAGACACAGCGAGAGAGGGAACACAAGCAGGGGGAGTGGGAGAGGGAGAAGCAGGCCTCCCGCAGAGCAGGGAGCCCGATGTGGGGCTCGATCCCAGCACCCTGGGATCATGACCTGAGCCGAAGGCAGACGCCTAATGACTGAGCCACCCAGGCACCGCGGTTCTCATTGTTTTTAATTCCTTCAACAAGTATTTATTGGTTCCTCACGATGGTTCCACCACTGACTATAATATGTTAGTCTCTAATTATGATGTTATGGAAAATCATATAAGACCTTACAAGTGGTTTTAGCAGAGGCACACCATTCATCACATTTGCCAAGTTAATGAAAATAGGTAGGATATTTAGTCTTTGTAGTGTCTCATGACCTGGCACAATAATGCGTGAAACAAAACTAAGTTGAGAAAGATTTTCTTTCAGCAACCAAACATCTTAATGTTATACCACAGAGCCTGAGGTGAGCCCTGCCCCTGACAGAATCTTATTGTACCTCAGTCTTTTCTATCTTTAACTCTTAAGTATTTCTGATATTTAATTGGGTATTAATGGAAAAAGCAAGGCTGATTATTTGAACTGGAGAATTTCAGAATGAGCCTAGGCTAAAAGCTATCCAAGTAAAACATCTAAACTCAAACATCTGATATATGAAATTAAAATTATTAAGAGGTGATTGTCTAGGAAAGGGGCTATGGGGGCATGTAGTTGTAAACTACAATTGTACCCTTATGCTGCTTAGTCTAGCATGAGATTTTGAATTGTCGCTATAAGTAAGTTACTTTGTTTCACAGGGATGTTTCCTCAAAAAATGGCCTTAAGACATTTTTCTCTCGAGAAAATTATAAAGACCATTCCATGGCTCCAAGTTTAAAAGAACTATGTGTTTTATCTAACAGGTAATATATTTATTTATTTGGTTGTTTATTTTCATATTTGACTGTTATTTTTCAAGCAATTGAAGTTTTATATCTGTATCTACTATTAAACATTCAAATTAGAAAAATGTAAAAATTAGAAAATGGAAGAACCCAGTACCCAAGGATGACTAGTCTTTGGTATATGTGTATTTATATATATAGGTATAGATATAGATATATATAAACAAATCTTTTTGGACCTTTCTCCACATAGATATAAAAACAAAAATGAGATCATACTATAAATAATATTAAATACTATAAAACTGTTTTGCAGTTTGCTTTTTCATTTAAAATAATATTTCAAGTATCTTTCCATGCCTCTCTATATAGCTGAATCTTCGTAATTGTTACATAATGCTTCATTATGTAGATATACTTTCAATTCATTTACCTAGTCTGATATTGCAAAATGTGTTCCTCTTTTTTTGTTACTATAAACAATACATTGATGAAATTCTTGTAATAATTTTTATAAGATAAATTCATAGAAATTGAATTGTTCAGTCAGATGGCATATGCATTTTATATTTTAATAGATACTGCCAAATTGCCAGAGATTTTTTTCCCTCAGATATGAACATGCCTATTGAATGATAATTTTCCCTTCTCACTGTTTGCCTGCCTGTAACTGCTCTTCTTTCCTTTGTGATTGGCTATTTCTATTCTATTGTGGGTGAGTCTTGAAACCAAGTAATTGGGTTTACTAGAAAGGACTGTAAATATGACAGGTGAGGAATTGGGGAGCTTCTCTAGAGGAGCTCAACATTTACTTTCATCCTTCTCCACTTGTTTTGCAATTGAGGAAGTATATTTCCAGCCTCTGTTTGGAATGGGTCCCCATCTGTTCCTGCCTTCTCAGTACCCTTTCTGTCAATTAGCATCTCTTCCTACTGCTATATTTTCATTCTCTCTTGATCGGTGTTTAAAGGTGCTCAAGTTTTTCCTGTCTCAATCCCTGGACTCCATTGTTACTTTCTTACGTCTTCTGTTATTTGTACTTAGATTTCTTTAAAAACTTGTATGTTTTTGCTGGGAGGAAACTATAAGACATGCAAAAAATGTTTAACAAAATGGCAATAATAATAAGTCCCTCCCTGTCAATAATTACTTTAAATGAATTAAACTGTCCAGTCAAAAGACAGATTGGGAGAATGGATTAATAAAACAGGATAAAACACTTCACTGCACATCTCACTACATTTGCTTTCACTGAACTTCCCACTCTAATCTGGCCTCCACCCTCACTAGTCTACTAAAACTGCTTCTCTCAAGATCATCAGTGACCTCTCGACTATAAAGATATCTCACTCTCCTAGTTTTCTGGTGATGGTGGTATTTCTGTCTCTTTTACCATCTTCATTTTCACGCTTGCCATACTGGCTCATTATACTCTCTGGAGCTTTTAAGGAATACTGATTTTGTACTCTCAACCTATGCTTTTGAATCTGAACCTTTAAGGATGTCTGTGGAATCAATTAACTGACCGCACTGATAGTCATTTAGGTTGTTTCCATTCCTTTCCTATTAAAACACTGAGCATCCTTTTATGCTATCCTTATATGCTGATAATATAAGTAGGATAAATCATATAAGAGGAGGTATGTATATGTTTTTTTGTTTTTTTTAAAGATTTTATTTATTTATTTGACAGAGAGAGACACAGCGAGAGAGGGAACACAAGCAGGGGGAGCGGGAGAGGGAGAAGCAGGCTTCCCGCAGAGCAGGGAGCCTGATGCGGGGCTAGATCCCAGGACCTTGGGATCATGACCCGAGCCGAAGGCAGACGCCCAACGACTGAGCCACATAGATACTACCAGAGTGCCATTAGAAACATTTTTTAAAAAGTGCTTTTTTGATTCATCAGATGAATAAATAAATTCACATAAAAGCAAGTAGATGTTGTAGTAAAGAGGCGATTTTAAAAGCAACATTCTTACCTAAGTGCATAATTGTAATGTCTTTGCTAATATCACCTATAGAAGATTGAGTAGATCCCATATAAATGCATCTGTGGATTTTTAAAGCTATTTTTTTATTAAACTTAGACCATTTCTTGAGGATACCAATTTCTTTTTTTAATTTCTTAAAACTTACTATCAAAGAATTGCCTTTGTTTATTGGAATCAAAGAATGCCTACCAATTCTAGTATCCTGCAAGGGGAGGGTAAAAATGTATATCTTTACAACTTTTTTTAAAGGTAAAAGGAACATGTATCTTTAAAAAAAACAAAAACTTTTCACCACTCTATATACTTTTATCTCAGCCTTCATCTTTTCAGACTAAAAATTTTTAATATTAATCTTCATCCTGCCACTGCTTCTTATTTATTTTAATGGTTGTTCTCAAGTTTAGCTCTAGTCAGCATGTCGTAGGTGTGGGTTATAGTCTGAATTATGTAAGGGAGATGACATCTTGCTGGCAATTGGTATAGCTTCTAAAATATTTTCTTCTTAGAATATCCTTTAGATTTCTGTATAGCACAAAATAATAGTATAATTTACCTTTTGGCATAGGAAAAATAAAGATATAAGGCATTGATTTCATATGTTTCTAGTCTTTTTTGCTCACATTAAATTTTATTAAGTTTTGTTAAGGAATGGATTTTCAGACTATTAATTTACGGATATTTTCTTGATGGAAAAATTAGAAAAAAATGTAAAATTTTTATTAACCCTAATTTTGTGTTTTTTGTGTTCTCTAACATTTGGGAAAATACTTCTAATTACTCTGCTTTCTGCAATAGGAGGTTTTTATTCAACCCTTCTCCCTCTACTGGAAGGTAAACATTTACCTTTTTTTAAATTAAAATTTTGGTTGTAGACACTTATAACTGAGTTTTGAGCCAACAATGGGGAAAGTAGCTTCAAATAAAAATTATGAAATTTCAACATGTTTAATATAGAAAACTATAAATCAAATTTAGGAGGTACAGGTAGACTTTAGATGGGGGCTAGAAGCACCATTTCCAAATGCCACTTAAAGAAGCCACCCAAACCAGTAGACTTAAAGCGTAGGAGACTAAAAGTTTGAGTTCTGACTTTTTTTTTTTTTTTTAGAAACGTTAAGCCAAAAAAGAGAATGGGTGGTTGACAAAAGGAAGGGGGAATACTTCAAACCATCAACTAAAATAAAATATAATGCTGTAAATGTGGATAGAGAAACCCTGTCAGATGCTTTTGGCTTGCACCCTGATGAAGATTTTGACAGCACTGCACTCGGAAATGATCTTGATGTGCTGCCATTTCATTCTTTGCTGAATGTAGCCAATTTAAACTGCTAGAATTTCTTGACATTCCTACTCTGGCATATCTGAGTCAGCATCTTGTTGCTGCAGCAGCTTAATTAAATTTGCCAGTTTGTGCCACAAGGACAGACATGTTCTCATATTCAGAGAGACAGCTGTGAAGCAGTATTGTTAAGAGCTGCGGACACAATGCTGTTAGGTTTGAATAGCTCTCAAGACATTTTCTAGTGAGAAATCAATTTGCTGTAATACATTTCTCCCAAGATCAGCAGTTAATATTCATTTTGTTAACCTAAAATATGCTTATTTTTATACAGTTACTGGAGAAACTTTAGTAGCTAAGTATGTCTTCTTTCACCTGTATTATTTTCAGAGCCAAGTTAAGCATCCTTAATTTAATTTCCAAAATTCTTTTCCCATTCACTAACGAGCTCTCTTGATTAGTTTTCCATCTTTAGTTTAGCTCTTTAAGGGTGGGGCTGGATATTTTGCTTAATTTGGGGGCCTTAACTTTTTTCCTAAGAATCTTGGCACTTTTACCGTAATTATTCTAGTATTATAGAGCTGATTTAAAACAAATTATCGGTAGTTTTGGATGGGGCACAGCCTTTATCGAGACACAGATCTAGATTGATAATTCTCAGCCTTATCAGACCAACACCCTCCCACTTTTCATTACAAATATGTATGAGAAATAATGTAACTCCTTTGCTAGCCTGAATTAAAATTCATAGATAATAATACTTTAAAAATGTCTCAGATATGTAAATGTGAAATCAAAGGAAATAATTTATACTATTTATTTTAATATGTAAATGCATAGATACTACTGTACTAGAAGATATAATGAAGTAGGCAGATGCACCAGCTAAAATGAACAGGGTTGGATTTTTTTTTAAGATTTTATTTATTTGAGAGAGAGAGAGCGGGGGAAGAGGGAGAGGGAGAAGCTGACTCCCTGCTGAGCAGGGACCCAGATGCAGGGCTCGATCCTGATCCCAATCCCCAGGACTCAGATCATGACCTGAGCTGAAGGCAGACGCTTAACCAACTGAGCCACCCAAGCACCCCAACAAGGTTGGATTTAAGAGAAGTTAACATGAACTATGCCATAGAAGAATCATAAAAATAAAAGAGAATAAAATGTATTGTTAGGATAAGTAATAACAGACCAGATTTGTTTGTATATGATTAAAGGAAAGCCTAAAGGAACCTTTGAAAGTTGTGTAGTATACTCTCATACATTACATTACAGGCAGCTAGTATTCCTCACCTCTTCGTGCCTTTAATTCTCCCCTTCTTTTTTGACAACCCAGATGCAACCACGGTCTTCTAAAATTCCCTAAAGAAATTAATACTGTCACAATTGAGCCCCTCCCCATTCTCCCTCTTTTTTTTTTTTTTAGGTTTTATTTATTTGACAGCACAAGCAGGAGGAACAGCAGGCAGGGGCAGAGGGAAAAGCAGGCTCCCCGCTGAGCTGAGCAAGGAGCCTGATGCGGGACTCCATCTAAGGACCCTGAGATCATGACCTGAGCAGAATGCAGACACTTAGCCAACTGAGCCACCCAGCCATGCCCCCCCACCCCCGCCCCGCCCCGCTTCTCTTCTCTCTCTTAATCCCTGATCATGTTATCCTTAGGATTCTTGGTCACCTATTCAGTAAGTTCAGTTTGGAAACCTGAGATCTCCATAGTTACACTCTATTGATATACATATATACATATTTACTTATCTTTCTTTCCCATTTATTTGTCTGATCCACTTGATTGTAAAGTTTTAGAGAGTAGAGATTGTATTGTTCCCATGTCCAGCACAAGGCTGACACATGGTAGTCACTTAGTAAATATTAATGAATGGGGGATGAAGAATGAATCAGCAGACCTCCATCCTTATTAGTTTCCCTTCTCTTATGTTACTGTTGTTTAATTTGGAACTAAATCATAGGGAACAGTTACTGTGGTGGAAATTAGAATTGTGGAGGCTAAGGAAGTGTAGTTGTGTGTGTATGTATGTATTTGTGTACTTAAAACTCTTATTAAAAATGTAGATTACTACAATTGAATACTAGGAATAGTGACAAATTATGAACAAGATAAGAACTTTGTATTCATGTACCTCACTATTGCAGAAAGGTGATTTTTTTTTTTTTTTTAGAAATTGGGGATATCTTTTCATAAATATGGTAACAGGTTCTCTAGTTACTACTTTCTCCTCTAGTGCATTTCTTTGTAGATATGCCACATTTTCTCTTTTGCATTCATTCAAAGCATAAAGACATTTCCATGGACTCAGCCATGTATGAGTGATAGAGGATTGTTCAACTTTTCTAAAACCACTATTGCTTCCATAAAATATGGCACACAGTGTTCGAATTTTCTTTTTAAATCTTGAGATAATTAAAGGAAACTAGAAAATATAGAATCTCAATTTGTGAACCTGTGACCTAAGCATATCCTGCTTTTAGTGGCTTTTGTTCACCATATTAACCAATACATCTTACTGAAGAACTTAAGCTTTTGAAAACAACTTGCATTGTAATAAAGGTGAACATGAAATACTTGCATCTATAATGGCAAGAGCAGTTTTCCTCTGTTGAATAAAGGGGGAAAAGTTCCAAATTGAATAACTTGTCTCAGGATTTTGCCTCTTCCTCTCTGTCAGATAATTGAAGGTAAACTTGTAGTATGATCCTATCCTGCAGAATACTTAATTTACACCAAATGGCTAAACATCAAAATGCAGGTGGCAGAGTTAGATAATAATCCAGAATTTACTATGTTAATCATGCTATATTCTCCCTGGTGATTGAGAATCATGAAGTTCCATGATAGTAATCTTCATGTGAAAAGCACATATTTCTAAATTGTATTTTTTTTTCCAGACGTATAGGAGAAAATTTGAATGCATCAGCAAGTTCTGTAGAAAATGAGCCGGCAGTTAGTTCAGCAACTCAAGCAAAGGAAAAAGTTAAAACCACAGTTGGAATGGTTCTTCTTCCAAAACCAAGAGTTCCTTATCCTCGTTTCTCTCGTTTCTCACAGAGAGAGCAGAGGAGTTATGTGGACTTGTTGGTTAAATACGCAAAAATTCCTGCAAATTCCAAAGCTGTTGGAATAAATAAAAATGACTACTTGCAGTACTTGGTATGTATTCTATTCTTCAGCTTCAGTAAACAGTATTTAAAAGTTAGGAAGTATTTTAACTTTGCTTTTATGTTTCTGGGTGCAGTTGTATTAACAAAAATGGAAAATTTTAGGAGTTTAATTGACAGAGCATTGGTGCTTTCATTCTTTTGTTGGTTCTATTATAGTTCAGGCATTTTGCTCTGGTTCTGAGCATATTTCACTCCAGTTCATCTTAAGTACTAGCAGAACAATTTTACATTGCTCACTGAACCAATTTTAAGTTTTTGTTTGATTAATTAGTAGTTTCAAGTTCTCAATTATATAAATGATGCTGTGTTGAACATCTTGGTTGCAAACTCTTTGTTCATATCTATAATTGTTTCCTTAAGATAAATTCTTAAAAATAAAATGGCCAGATCAAAAACGATACATATTTTTTGAGGCTTAGATCTGCATTTACACATGGGAAAATTGTTATGCACAAAGTTTAAGCCAGTTTGTACCACTATTGCATGAAAGTTTTCTTTAAAAAAAAAACCAAAAAAACAAAAAAACTTCACTAACCCTGGATATTACCTTTTTGCCTCTAATTTGATATGGAAAAAATGGTGATGCCTTGTTTTATATTAATTTACAGTGTTTACTAATGAAAATAAGCCATTTCCATGTGTTCATAAGCCATTTCTATTTCTTTTGTAACTTGCCTATTCATGTTGTTTGCACATTTTTCCATTTGAATGTTTGTCTTTTATGTTAATTAAGAGCATTTTGTGGAAAAGCTTATTAATTCCTAAATAGGTAGTGTGATATTAGTCATTTGCTCTTTCTACAGAGTTAGGTTTTTTTTTTTAAATTGAAGTGTAGTTGATAGGCAATATTGTATTAGTTTCAGGTGTTCCACATAGTGATTCAAGATTTATATACATTTTGGAGTTTTTAATAAGTTTGTCATTATTATATAACAGTGTTTACTCTTTCTCTGATTTCTGCTTTGGATAGAGACTTTAATTAGTCTTTAAGTCCAAATTATTAGAGCAGTGATTGAGAAGTGATTGTTTTTAATCAAGCTTATTCCATGACATGTCTACTTTTTTAAAAATCAGGATATGAAAAAACATGTGAATGAAGAAGTTACTGAATTCCTAAAGTTTTTGCAGAATTCTGCAAAGAAATGTGCACAGGATTATAACATGCTTTCTGATGATGCTCGTCTCTTCACGGAGGTAAAAAAAAAAAAAAAATCATTTATTTAAACTGGCAAGTAATAGGCAATAACAGCATTTAAAATGTGTGATGATCCTGCCACAATCATATAAAGATATCAGTATTATCAATTTAGAGACCAAATTGTGTGTAGGTCTTTTATTCAGCATGTATTTTAATAATGAAAATACTAGCACCTCAAAATCATATACACTAGTAGAATACTCATATTTGTTTTTTTTATTCTACTGATCCAACTACCAAATTTGAATTATATTTTATTCACATGGATGGTTTGATCTGATGCACTGATGTTCCTTGTGAGAGAATGGGTGTTTAAGGAGTTACCTTGGTCCTTAAAAATCTGAATGGTCATTTAGTATTTAGTCATATAAATTTGTATTTGTTATCTTCATGGTAACCAGCTACCAAATGGAAGAATTTCAACTGTGAGTTCATTTTTTGATACTTAGATCATTCATGCAAATGTATTAGCAAAGCATGTAAACCACTATACTTTGTACCCTACCATCATTCAGTAGGCTTAGGAGAAATTCAAAATACACTACTTAAATGGTAACTATTAAAATGTATTATTGTATTAGAGTTTATCTACAAACACCAACATCAGTATGAATTTTTTTGAAGTCTTTAAAACTAATCATTCTATATAGCAGTGTGATCCGCTTGACACTACTGAACTCTACATGTAAAATGGTTAAGATAGTAAGTTTCGTGTGTATTTTACCACAATTCAAAACAAAACAAAACAACTGGTCCCTATAATTTAGGGGCAGCAGAGGATATTAATTTTACCATTTTTTAAACATATTTTAAGGTGAAATTTTGGTGTTAATATGAACCAGAAGAATGATTCTTCTAAACAAATGGAAGAATTGCATTTTTATTTTCTCTGAATCTACATATGGTATACTCAAACCAAGTGTCCTATTTTTCCATATGGAAAAGGAATTGTAGCTCTTCCTATTTTAATAGTGCCTTTGAAGGGACCAGAATGATGGTTCTAAAACGTAAGTCATATCCCCTCATGTCACTGGTTTAAAATGGTTTCTCAGTTCACTCAGAAAGAGAGGGCAAAAAAAAAAAAAGAAAGAAAATTAAAAAAAAAAAGAGGGTATTTACAAAGTTGTACAATGCCCTACATGATCACCCTCCCTCAACCACCGCCCCCCAAGCCCAGCCTGCTTCATCTTCTACATAGCTCCCTCTCAGTTCTCCTCCAGTCTACTGGCCTCTTTGTGTTACTTGAATACTCCAAGCATGGTCCTGCTTTAAGGACTTAGGCTCTTCCCATCTTTCTGGCAAGCTGTTCCCCAGATAAGTGCATGGATTAGTTCCTTGATTTAAGTCTCTAACTGTTCAGATGCCAACTATCAATAAGGATATCCCTAATTACCCTGTAACAAATAACATCACTTTCAGGGTTCCCTTTACCATGTTTTATTCTTTTTTATTGTCTTTCCCCACAACACCTATACATAAGTGCTTTTTTTTTTTTTTTTTAATATTTTATTTATTTGACAGAGAGAGACACAGCGAGAGAGGGAACACAAGCAGGGGGAGTGGGAGAGGGAGAAGCAGGCCTCCCGCAGAGCAGGGAGCCCGATGCGGGCCTTGATCCCAGGACGCCGGGATCATGACCTGAGCTGAAGGCAGACACCCAACGACTGAGCCACCCAGGTGCCCCCATAAATGCTTTTTTGTGCACTGCTGTGCTCCCAATGACTAAGTAATGCCAGACAAACATTAAATTCTTAAGTGCTCATTATAATTATTTAGTGAATATAAAAGTGTTTATTAACAAAGTACATTATTTGATAGGGAGTGTGATAGCTAATCAGCATTAAGTCTTGTTTTTTAGTCACATTGACTTGGCAATATATTTTGTCTGATTTACATTTTACCTCTCCACCCTAAAGGTTCACTGATATTTTTCTGATTTTTTAGTGTTTTAAAATTTTAATTTTATATTATGAAGTGCAGTATACTTACAGAGAAGTATATAGAACAAATATATACAGCTTAACAAATAATTATATAGTGAACACCTATGTAAGTCTCTTACAAGTCAAGAAATAAAACATTACCAGTAACCCAGAAGCTCCCTCTATATCCCTCCTAATAATAACATTCTCCCTTCTTGAAGAAGTAACAAACTGTCACAGTTTGGTGTTGATAATTTTCATGCACTTTTTTTGGTAATTCTTCGAGCTCACTTTTGCCTGTTTTTGAGTTTTATGTGAACAGAATTCTTCCTTCACTCATTATGTTTGGGTGAGATTCATCTGCATGTATGTGTGTAGTTGTAGTTCATTCATTTTCTTTTCTGTCCATTATTACATTACATAAATAAACTACAATTCTATTGATCACAGTTTGAGTTGTTTCCTGTTTGGAGCTATTCTAAGCAGTGTTCCTATGAAAATTCTCATACATGTCTCTTGGTGCACATGTGCACACATTTCTACTGGGTATATACCCAGGAATGGAATTGTTGAGTCATAGAGTATACACATATCTTTAACTTTAGTAAATAATGTCTAACTGTTTCCCAAAGGGTTATGCCACTTTACAGTCTACCTTTGAGAGTTTTGTTGGTCCATATCCTCAAGTTAATACGTTCATGATGGTCATTTCAGTTTTAGCCAATCTAGAGGATATGGTATTATATATGTAATAAGACTTTGCATCTTTTCATATGCTGATTGGTTATTTCTTATGAATCAGCTGTTCAAGTTTTGCCCTATATTCTACTGGATTTTTTGTTGTTGATATGTGGGAGTTCTTTGTATATTTGAAATATACAAATTTTATGGGTTATGTATGTTGGAAATTTTTTCTTTTATTTGATAAAATGGTCACTTTTAATCTACAAATTTCCGGGGCGCCTGGGTGGCTCAGTTGGTTAAGCGACTGCCTTCGGCTCAGGTCATGGTCCTGGAGTCCCGGGATCGAGTCCCGCATCGGGCTCCCTGCTCAGCAGGGAGTCTGTTTCTCCCTCTGACCCTCCCCCCTCTCATGCTCTCTCTATCTCATTCTCTCTCTCAAATAAATAAATAAAATCTTTAAAAAAAAGAAAAAGAATGTTAACCTACAAATTTCCCCTCAATTCCTTTCTTTTCCTTAAACTTTATCTTTTCAAGAACTTGGGTCATTTGACCTGTAAAGTTTCCTATGGTCTAGATTTTGATGAGTGCTTATTCACAGTGACATTCAACATGTTCCTCTTTTCTCTGTATTTCTTACAAATTGTCGATGGGATCTGGAAGCTTGATCAGAATTAGTCTTGGCCAAATGGATCCAACACATAGATGTTGTATTCTTTAATCAGGTGGCACATATGTCTGGTTGTTTCTTTTTTGTGGTGGTTGCAGCTGTTTGTGTTCAATGCCTAGATCTAGTCATTCACTGGGGTTTATAAAATCGTAGGATTCTAGTTGCATCATTTATTTGTATTTATTAGTTGGAATAATTTTATTAAGATATGTTTTCCCTCATCTATGTGGTTTCCTGATTCTTGTAGCAGAAAAAACTGCTAGATTCTTTCCCTTTATATGCCAGTTTTGAAAAAATTGATTCCTTCTTCTCCAATGTTGGTCAATGTTTTCTTTTTTAAAAGTATTATGGGTTTTAGTCCATTGTAATTACTCTTTTTGAAGCTCAAATAATACCAGCTTTAGCCAGTGACCGCTCTTCATACTGGCTTTTGAGTCTTTTTGAGTCACTGTGGTAGTCTTTGAGGCTTGTTTTGTACATTTCCTGTCTCAACCCTGGAATCAGCAATTCTCCAGAGCCCTTGTTTCTTTCAATGGCAAGTTTTATTTCAAGTCTACAGTCTGTGTACTGGGGATGCTCATTGCTCCTGGATTGGTCATTGTTTCTGAGAATATTTCAGTAGATGGAGCTAGGAAATAGTTATTTAAAGAAAAAAATAACACATGTATCTCATTTACTTTATACCACATTATACTCACAACAACCTTAGAATAACAGTACTATCAATCAATGGGATACTGAAAACAGTTTGGAAAAATTTTTTGTATGTTCTCCCTATTCTCCCCTACTTTTTTTTTTGTTTTTAAGATTTTATCCACTTATTAGAGAGAGAGCACGAGCAGGAGGGGCAGAGGGAGAGGGAGAAGCAGACTCCCTGCTGAGCGGGGAGCCCGATGTGGGGCTTGATTCCAGGACCCTGGAATCATGACCTGAGCCGAAGGCAGATGCTTAACCAACAGAGCCACCTAGCACCCCTCCCCTACTTTTTTTTTTAAAAAAGGTTGTACTTTATCTATGTTGTTAGAGCATTAATTATTACATACTAAATAAGCTCTTCCTTTTTACCATATTTAATTCTAAATCAATTTTACTGAAGTATATATAATTTACATATAATGATCCATTTTAAGTGCATGTCACTGAGTTTTCACAAATGCGTATACCTGTGTAACCATGACCACAATCATGATAGGGTATGTTTCCATCACACTTAAAAGATCTCTATGCCTCTTTCTATCCGTGGCCTAGGAAACCACCAGTATGCTTTCTGTTTCCATGGATTAGATTTGCCTTTTCTAGAGTTTCATAAAAACTGAGTCACACACAATGTATTCTTATGTCTGGCTTCTTTCATTCAGCATTTTTTTTGAGATTCATCCACATTGACACAAATATGCCTAATGTGTTCCTTTTTATTCCTTTTTGTTTTATTGTATACACCAAAATTGGTTTATCAGTTCAGCTGTTGATGGACATTTGTGTTATTTCCAGTTTGGGGCAATTATGAATAAAGCTACTATGAGCATTCTTATATGAGGTTTTTTGGGAACATATGTTTTCATTCTTCTTGGGTAAAGAACAAGGGGTAGAATTTCCAGATCATATGGCAAGTGTAGTTAAATGTTGTTAGAAACTGCCAAATTTTGTCATAATGGATGTACCATTTTACACTCATCACAAATGTTTAAAAGTTCTAGTTGCCCTGTACTTTTGCTAACACTTAGTATTGGTGATCTTTTTTTTTTTTAGAAAAGTAAAGTTTTGACCTCAGGTTTCATGTTCCTTCCTGTTGATGACCTTAGTCGCACCCATGCAATTCTTTTTTTTTTCTTTTTCAAATTTTTATTTATTTTCTTGTTAGTTAACATAGAGTATAGTACTGGTTTCAGGAGTAGAATTTAGTGATTCATCACTTACATATAACACCCAGTGCTCATCATTACAAGTTCCCTCCTTAATATCCATCACACATTTAGCCCATCTCCCACCCACCTCCTTCCATCAACCCTCAGTTTGTTTTCTATCATTAATAGTCTCTCATGGCTTGTTTCCCTCTCTCTCTCTTTTTTTTCCCCTTCCCTTATGTTTATTTATTTATTTTTATTATTTATTTATTTGACAGAGAGAGACACAGCGAGAGAGGGAACACAAGCAGGGGGAGTGGGAGAGGGAGAGGGAGAAGCAGGCTTCCCGCCGAGCAGGGAGCCCGACGTGGGGCTCGATCCCAGGACCCTGGGATCACGACCTGAGCCGAAGGCAGATGCTTAACGACTGAGCCACCCAGGCGCCTCGTTCCTTCCCTTATGTTTACCTGTTTTGTTTCTTAAATTCCACTTATAAGTGAAGTCATGTGGTATTTGTCTTTCTCTGACTGACTTATTTCACTTAGGATAATACACTCCAGCTCCATCTGCATTGTTGCAAATGTCAAGATTTCATTCTTTTTGATGGCTGAGTAGTATTCCATTATGTGTGTATTATGTATGTTACATATATGTGTGTATATATACATATATGTGTATATATACTTATATATGTATTTTATATATATATTTATATATACCACATCTTCTTTATCCATTCATCAGTCGATGGACACTTGGGCTCTTTCTGTTGTTTGGCTCTTGTTGATAATGCTGCTGTAAACAACAGGGCACATATACCCCTTCCAATATATTTTTTGTATCCTGTGGGTAAATACCTAGTATGTAATTGCTGGATCCTAGGGTAGTTCTATTTTTAACTTTTTGAGGAACCTCCATACTGTTTTCCAGAGTGGCTGCACCAGTTCATACTGGTAATCTTTTTACATTTTAACAGCCTCCTGGATGTGTAATGGTATCTCATTATGGTTCTAGTTTGCATTTCCCTAATGAGTGATGATGTTTTAAAATCTTTGCTGATTTTATTGGTTTTTATTTTTATTGAGTCTTGAAAGTTCTTTATATATTCTGAATGCAAGTCTATTATATATGTAGTTTTCCCCAGTTTGTGACATGTTTTTTAATGTTTTTAAGAGTGTCTCTCAAGGGGCACCCGGGTGGCTCAGTTGGTTAAGTGACTGCCTTCGGCTCAGGTCATGATCCTGGAGTCCCGGGATCGAGTCCTGCATCAGTCTCCCTGCTTGGCAGGGAGTTGGCTTTGTCCTCTGACCCTTCCCCCTCTCATGTGCTCTCTCCCTCTCATTCTCTCTCTCTCAAATAAATAAATAAAATCTTTTAAAAAAAAAAAAAGAGTGTCTCTCAAAGAACAGAATTTTAATTTCAATGAAGTCTCATTTTTCAAAATGTTTTTGGTTGGTGCTTTTATGTGTTCTATCATAGAAATCTTTGCTGCCCCCAACTGGTTCTCATCTGGGATCACTTTTACTTCTTCACCCCTGCCCCATGGATTTTAGCAATGTCTGGAGACAATTTTGGTTGTCACAAGTGGCAAATGCTACTGGTATCTATTGACTAGAGGCCAGGGATGCTACTGAGCATCCTACAATGCGCATGTCATCTCCGACAACAAAGAATTATCCAGCCCAAAGTGTCTGTAATGCTTCTGTTGAGAAACCCTGATCAGGAGGGTTTATAGTTTTAACTTTAATGTGAATGTCCATTTCAAGTTTTTATGGTGCAAGATGTGAGGTTTGGATCAAAGTTCATTCTTCTTTCATATGGATATCTAGTGCAAGCATAGTGATTCTCACCTGAGAGTCATTTTGCCTCCCAGAGGACATTTGGTAGTGTCTGGAGACATTTTTGGTTGTCACAACTGGGGAAGGGCATCTGGTGGGTAGAGTGAAGGATGTTGCTAAATATCCTTCAGTGTATAGGATGACCCCCCACCACAAAGAATTATCTGGTCCCAAATGTGGAAAATGCCAATATTGAGAAACTCTGCCTAGCACTATTGGTTGAAAAAGCTATTTTTTCCCTCATTGAATTGCCTTGTCACCAGTGATATGTGTGTGGGTCAATTTCCTGACTCTGTTTTATTTCATTAATCTATAAAATTGTCTTTATGCCACTACCACCTGGTCTTGTAAGTTTTGAAACCATGTGGGGGAAGTCCTGCAACTTTGTTCTTTTTAAAAATTGTTTTGGTTCTTTTTAGTCCTTTGTATTTCCATGTAAATTTTGGAATCCACTTGTCAATTTCTACAGAAGATTTAGGTGGGATTTCAATAGGATTTCTTTGCATCTGTAGAACTTGTATTTTACAGATATCTTTTAAAATAGTGTTTAGCTGTATTGCCTTTCTTCCTTTTCTTTTTAAATAAAATCTGACATCTCTTTTAACTTTTTAACTAGAAAGACTAGTTATTTACATTCATTATGATAATTGACATACATGGACTTGTTTGTGATTTCATTTGTCTTTTTCTAAAGTTCTTTCTAATTTTACTTCTTTTGAGGGCATTGACTTTTTTTCTCCTTCTTTTCCTGTCCTTACTGATTTGGAATTTATTCTTTGTTTTTCTGTTCTCCTAATGGTTACCCTTGAATTTTTACAGTGATTTTTTTCCCTCACTGAATTGCCTTGTCATTAGTGATGTGTGGGTCAGTTTCCTGGTTCTATTATGTTATTATCTATTAGTCTATGTATCTACAGAGACCATAGAGCATTTTGACTGATGTTGTTTAATGCTGTCTCTAAAACCTATGTTATTATTTTATATGAACAATGTTTTAATTTATCTACAAATTCTGACGATTTTTGGCTTTCCATTTCTTCTTCTCAAATACACATTCTGAGATCCTCCTCATTGTTCCTGAAATGCTTTGTGTTCTAGATGTTCCTTTGATGACCGTCTCTGGGTGATGAACAATCTTTCGGTTTATCTGAAAATATTTTTGTTTTGTTCTCCTTCTTATATGATAGTTTTACTCCATACATAATTCTAAGTTGACTGTTTTGTTTCTCAGTCTGAAGATATAATTCTACTTTTTCTGGCTCCTGTTTTTGAAAAGTGTGTCATCTGGGGGCACCTGGGTGGCTCAGTCGTTAAGTGTCTGCCTTCAGCTCAGGTCATGATCCCAGGGTTCTGGGATCGAGTCCCACATCGGGCTCCCTGCTCGGCAGGAAGCCTGCTTCTCTCTCTCCCACTCCCCCTGCTTGTGTTCCTGCACTCGCTGTCTCTCTCTCTGTCAAATAAATAAAAAATCTTAAAAAAAAAAAAAAAAAAGAAAAGTGTGTCATCTGTTCGTCCTTTCTTTTAGGGAATCTGTCTTTTCTCTCTGACTGATCTTTATTTTTGGTATTTTACAGTTTGACTACAGTGTGTGTGTGTTTAAATCATACTTGGTTCATTATGTTTCTTGTATCTGTATATTCCTATCCTTTATCAGTTCTGGAAAATTCTCAGCCATTTTCTATTATTGCTTCTCCATCATTTTCTCAACTCTATCTTTCTGGGATTCCCATATTCCCTAGGTTAGGCCTCAGTCTATCTTCCATTCCATCCCCTGCCCCGTCTCCCTCTCTCCCCCTTTTAACTGTGGTAAAATATACGTAACATAAATTTTTAAGGACAGTTGAATGGCATAAAATACTTTTTATACTGTTGTAAATATAATTCTACCATCCACCTCTAGAACTTTCTCATCTTCCCAGGCTGAAACTCTGTACCCATTAAATAATAACTCATCATTCCCTCTTCTCCCCAGTCCCTGGCAACCACCATTCTACTTTCTAGCTCTATGAATTTGACTTTTCTAGGTACCTCACATAAGTGGAGTATTTGTCCTTTTGTGATTTTTATTTCACTTAGCGTGTTGTATTCTTCAAGGTTCAACTGTGTTGTAGGATGTGTTAGAATTTCTTTCCCTTTTTTAGAATTTATTTTTAATTGTGGTAAAATACACATAACTTAAAGTTTACTATTGTCATTATCTTTAAGTGTGCAGTTCAGTAATATTAAGTACATTCATATTGTTATATAGCCAAGTCTCCAGAATTCTTTTCACCTTGCAAAACTGAGACTCTCTACCCATTTCTGAACTGTTTCTGCTAACAACATTTTTGATACCAAATACGTGTTTTGTTTTGTTTTTTTCCCCACACCAACCAGTTCTCCAACTCTCTGGAAGGCAGCTATTCTCACCACTATCCACCAAAACAAGTTCTCCAACTCTCTGGACAGTAGGCCTAGAGTTCCCATGACCTTCTCCTCTGGTTCAGTAATTTGCTACAGAACTCAGGAGAACACTTTACTTACTATTTCTAGTTTATTATAAAGGATACAACTCAGGAACAGCCAAATGGAAGAGAGAGATGCATAGGGCAAGAAATGGGGGAAGGGGCACAGAGCTTCTGTGCCCTCTCCAGGCATACCACCTCCCAGCACCTATGTGTTCATCAACCTTGGAGCTCTCTGAACCCCATAGTTTAGGGGTTTTTATGGAGGCTTTGTTTCCTAGGCATGGTTGATTAAATTATTGGCTGTTGGTGATTAAATCAATCTCCAGCCCTCTAATCATGCCCTGGTCTTTCTGGCAACCATCCCCCATCCTGAAGTTATCTAGGGGCCATGAGTCATCTAATTAGCATACAAAAGACATTCATTCTTGTCATTCAGGAAATTCCTAGGGTATTAGTGCCCTGTGTTAGGAACCAAGGACAAAGACCAAATACATTATTTCTTATTTTATCCATTAAACAATAACTCTCAATTCCCATCCTTCCCAGTTTGTAGCAACCACCATTCTACTTTCTGTCTCTAAATTTAATCTTCTCTAGGTAACCCCATATAAGTGGAATTTATGGTATTTGTCTTTTTGTGACTTATTTTACTTAGTGTAATGTCGTCAAGATTCACCCATGTTCTAGCATGTTTCTAAATTTCCTTCCTTTTTAAGGCTGAATACATATTCCGTTGTATGTATTTGGACATTTTGCTTATCCATTCATCCATTGATGGACACTCTGGTTACTTCTACCTTTTGGCAGTTGTGAATAATGCTGCTTTGAACATGGGTGTACAAATATCAGTTCAGATCTCTGTTTTGTGAGTCTTAAATGTAAGTCTCATGTTCAGCTCCTTACCTGATCTTCCCACTGGTGGAGGCATTTGACCTCAAGATACTTAATCTTTTATGGGTTTTCTGCTCACTGCTCCTGTTTCTTCTCACTCTAGGTGTCTGAGGTTTATTTATTTACTTATGGTCCTTGAGATTCTTTTTGCTTTTTACCAAGCCCAGTAATGCATGAAAATTGTTAGTTGTAATTTATCCAATATCTAGTGGGATTTGGATAGAAGTGCTCTCTCTTCAAAGTATACCTACTCTGCTATACTGCTAGAAGTAGTGTCCATTATGTTTTTACGTTTCAAACATGAATGATACCGTATTTGTCCCCTCTGGCCCAAAATAAAATCTAGGGAGCAGAGTCATTTTCACCTTTCTTTGTAATGATAGATCTCTATTAAGTACATGCATGTGCTTTTGGTGTGTTTAGTTTTCAAGATATTTTGAATATTAAATAACATTCAGTGGTTGGGTGATGGGAAACAGCCAGAATCTCTTAACCTTCATAGCTGTTTTTCAAAGACAAAATATTAGTTAAAAACCTTTTAAATATATCAAATAATGATCCTTTAGTTACTTAATACCTACCAGTTATGAAATATCTCTAATAATATATAGTAATGTATCTGAATATAAGAGTAAAACTATGTTAGATTTTCCTGTGACTTTCTCTTTCCCTAATTACTGAATTAAGTGAAACTAAGAAACACTAACATCCAACAGAGTTTTACCAAGAAAGATGTGTGAGCAAATATCTAACTAGAATAGTCTGTATGTCATATAGTTCTTATATATTGCTTTCTTTTGCGTGTATGTTTAAGTTCTTGTAATGACTGCTATAGGATGGGAATGTTAGGGGTAGAAGTTAACTAATATAAATGAGCAAAGATACTACGCAGATCTGATTGCAGTTGACTGGGATTTTTAAAAACAAACAAAACATTTCCATGTTAACCTACATCTGCCTTAGTTGCAAGTAATATTTGAATAAAATACCAAAGTTAGCCTTGAAAAGAAAGGATAGAGGGGGAAAAATGTGAAAGACAGCAGGAAGTGAGGATTTAGGAAGGGGAGAAGAGGATATGAAATTAGATGAAAAGAGACTGGAGTAAAGTTATTAATTTGTAACTTGACAGATTTTATAAATGAGGGAAAGAGAATATAAAGATTACAAAGATATGCTTATTGCTAATTTACTTTTGTGATATAAAGTAAATTCTAAAAGCTTCAGATTAGATTCATTGACAGGAGAAGAAAAAATACGTTTCTTAGAAGATGATATACATACGTTTTTTAATTATAACCCCACTCCCACCCAAAACCACTGTGCATCTTTGAGTTATTTACATGTTATCACAATGTCATATATTCTGCTTGAGTAAAGCTGTGTATCTTATTTCCTTCTTGATTAGATTTCCTGGTAAGTTATTAGTGTTTTGAAAAGTTTGGAGAGAAGCAAATACTAAATACTCCATCATTTAATTAGTTTTAACATTGTTACTTATTTTTTAGGTTGTAGATTAGAGTGATTTGTAAGATAACTACTTTGTTAATTCATTGTACTTTGGAATCTTTTTAGTGTATTAAACTTATTTATTTCTAATTAGTCATGTAACTTTATTGCAAGGAAACGTGTTGAAATTTTCATGTGGCTTTATTTCCTTGACAGTTTCTTAAATAGCACAGAAAATATGGTGCATCTTTTCTATTTAATTTTGAATTTTAATACTATTGCTAATTTTAGTATTAAATATCAATCTTTTAAGAAATTAGGCTAAAAAGAATTACTATGGGGCGCCTGGGTGGCTCAGTTGGTTAAGCGACTGCCTTCAGCTCAGGTCATGATCCTGGAGTCCCGGGATCGAGTCCCGCATCGGGCTCCCTGCTCAGCAGGGAGTCTGCTTCTCCCTCTGACCCTCCCCCCCCTCATGTGCTCTCTCTCTCTCTCAAATAAATAAATAAAATCTTTAAAAAAAGAATTACTATGAAAATAAGAGATTAACTTAAGTAAGGAATATACATTATGCTTGGATTATTAGAAGTTTGATTAATGAAACGAGGCTAGTATTTATAATGAATAATTATATAGTCACATATAACTAAATTATTTTTGTTGTATTATTATGGAATTATGATACAAATGAATTTCTCTTAATTTTTATTTCCTAGCAAATTTTAAGAGCTTGTATTGAACAAGTGAAAAAGTATCCAGAGTTCTATACTCTTCATGAAGTCACGAGCTTAATGGGATTCTTCCCATTCAGAATAGAGATGGGATTAAAGTTAGAAAAAACTCTTCTCGCATTGGTAAGGCTTACCAATGAAGGTATAAACTTACTTTTCTCTGAAACATCACCTATATTTCACATAGACAATATTTATGTTTAGGTTTTGAACAGTAATGAGATGTAACTTTTAAAATATGCAATGCAAATGTGTCTTTTTTTATTTTATGGATACCAATGCTTGATTTTTTTTTTAAATGTCACTACTAACTTTATTTCTTGGTTTTCTTTTCTTCATTTCTCATCTTTCTTAATGTTCCAAAATACAAGCAGAGAACCTTTTTTCTTTTAAATGATTGTACTCACAATCATTGGAAGTAAGTGTGTGTAGAGAGGATATTTTAGAGTTTCTGTTATATGTGTACCTCATAAAATGAGAGGTTAGAATGTAAAGTGGTAAAGAAAATGGCATGGCACCCTTGTCTTGGACCGTTTTTAAAAAAAACATATGTAGGTTGTCAAGCAAAATCATGGGAATCATGGCTTTAAGAAGGCTCTAAAGTAGAGTGGAGAATTTTAAGTTAAGAGTTTCATATGATGAAAAGATACTTAGGGGAAAAATACATGTGGTATTTGCAATAAGACATTCCCTTTTTTCTTACTTAGGGCAGTGTAAAATATGTGAAAACTGTATTTCCCTCAATGCCTGTGAAGTTGCAGCTCTCAAAAGATAACATATCTACCACTGAGACACCAGAAAAAACAGCTGCAGCTATGCATTATGTAAGTAAGAAAGTACTTTGGATTTTCCCAAGTAATTTGCTGTACCTCATAAAGTACATATGATCTTCCTGTTCTAAAGTCCCCTTCTTGGGGCGCCTGGGTGGCTTAGTCAGTCTGCCTTCAGCTTGGGTCATGATCTCAGGGTGCTGGGATCCAGCCCCGCGTTGGGCTCCCTGTTCTGCAGGGAGTCTACCTCTCCCCCAGCTCATGCTCTCTCGTTTTCTCTCTCTCTCAAATAAATAAAATCTTAAAAAAAATAAAGTCCCCCTTTTGAATGTCTCCCTTCTTTTCATCAAAGAAATTTCCAATACATATAATGAAGTAACAAGTTATATGTTGTTTTTCAGGATATTAGTAAAGATCCAAATGCAGAGAAGCTTGTTTCAAGATATCACCCTCAGATAGCTCTAACCAGTCAATCATTGTTTACATTATTAAATAATCATGGACCAAACTACAAGGAACAGTGGGAAATTCCTGTGTGTATTCAAGTAATACCCGTTGCAGGTTTGTGATTTGCCATAACAAGTAATACTTTGAAAAGAGGAGTTGGAACAATTCTATTTCAGCTGTCTAAACATAGGTGGTCGTTTGTCAAATAAAAAAATCTTAGGTTTTGATTTAAGAAGGATGTGAATTTTACATTTACATTTAGTAGAACTTTAAATATATAATACTACTAAAGAGTTCATACTCATACATGAGTAATTAGATCTATAAAACTTGTATTCATATTGGGGGTGGTGAGAAAGAAATAGTTATGGTTTAGGGTAGCCAAAAATACATGAAATAATGAGGTTCTCTGTCTTTCATTGAAATGAAAAGAATGTAATACTTTATTAGACAACCTCAAATGAGTGAGTTTCCAAGACATTTATTTGTCTGGTATTGGAGTTCAGAATTAAAATAGGTCTGTACTTGTAAGCATAGGATAGTTTTTCTTTGGACAGTAAGTTAATACCTTCTAGATTCATTTTATTATATACAACAATTATAGTAAATATATAACTGTATCTAATGAAATAAAACTACAGATTAGAGTTAAATATAGTATATTCTCTGTGGTTGAGTTTTATCACTTTTTGAAAGCATAGTTGTATAAGAACTGAGTAATAATGACAGTAAAATTATATGAAATAGGGACGCCTGGGTGGCTCAGTTGGTTAAGCGTCTGCCTTCAGCTCAGGTCATGATCCCGGGGTCCTGGGATCGAGTCCCTCATCGGGCTCCCCGCTCTGCAGGGAGCCTGCTTCTCCCTCTGCCTCTCTCTCTATCTCTCATGAATAAATAAATAAAATCTTTAAAAAAAAAAATTATATGAAATAAAAAGCAGAAAACCTTTTTTTAAATTTATTAGAAAGAAAACATATTTTTCTTGCCAGTCAAATTCTCTTGCCCTTATATCTGTAAGGGACATTGAAGATCACAAATTCAAGGGTGGCAAATACATGAGATGTGCTATACTTTCCTATGCTATATTTCTTTGTTTGGTGATCTTTCTGTCCTACATCCTGTTTGTTTGTTTGTTTTGAAATAGAATTTCTAGAAACTAATCACCCTCTTTCTTCTGTTTTTGTTTTAAGGTTCAAAACCAGTTAAAGTAATTTATATTAATTCACCACTTCCCCAAAAGAAAATGACAATGAGAGAGAGAAATCAAATCTTCCATGAAGTTCCATTAAAATTCATGATGTCCAAAAACACATCCGTTCCAGTCTCTGCAGTATTTATGGACAAACCAGAAGATTATATGTCTGAAATGGAAGTATGTAATGCTTGCTTTTTTTTTTTTTTAAGGGAATGTACTTCTTTATCTTTTTGAAGCATAAAGTTTTATTGCAAGCCTTTAAATTTAGTAGTTAGAAATGAAGGCTTTAGATTAAAACTTAAAATTGAACCCCAAGTCAAGCTAGACTTTAAGCAACTGATTTAACCTCCCTCAGCCCCAGTTATCTCCTTTTGTAAAAGAAAGATGATAATACCTATTTCAAAAGACTGTTGTAAGGATTAAGTTTGATATTATATGTAAAATGCTGAGTACAGTCTTTAGTATATATGTAAAAACTTAGTCAGTGGTGGTGGTAATCATGATAGTGGTTTTATTTAATTGGCCTCATTCATATTCAAGAGTTTTTAAGTATGAAAAGGAATAGATGAGTTTGATTGGTGCAGAAAGTATTTGGCCAGATTGTTAATCCTTTTCAGTATACTCAATAGCTGCGTGACCTTAGGCAAGCTTCATAATTTCTCTTTGTCTCTGGTTTGCTCATCTGTAAAATGGGTTTCATGACAGTACCTAACTCAGGATTATATGGGATTATATGAGTTAATACAAGTAAAGCATTTAGGACAATGCTTGGCACTCCATAAATACTATTTTTATTATTTTGTGTTTAGACAAAACTTTATCCATTCATTTTACTCATTTTACAAATATTTATTGAGCAGATACTATAGATACTATCCTATGCACTGAGGATACAGCAGTGAATAAAAATAAAGTCTCTTTTTCTCTCACAGCTTACATTAGTGATAGAGGATGAGATAATAAAACCATAGTGAACAAGCAGCTAGTGATAAATGCTATGCAGAAAAATAGAGTAGAAAAATAAGGGTAAAGAGATGGGAATGGGACTATTTTAAACTGATGATCAAGAAGGCTTTTCCAAGGACAGGAAATATGAACAGAGACTTGAATAAAGTGAAAAAGCAAACAAAATTAGAAAATAGAAAAACATTTTTTTAAATTTTATTTATACCTAAGAGCTCATACTATTTTAAGAATATTGACCTTTTGCGTTTCATAATTGTTTATGTTTTTCTCTGCCATTTGCCTTTAATATATTTATAGTGTAATATCATAAAGCACTTCCAAAGTTTGAGTTTTCTTTTTTACATTTTTCTTTTTTCTTTTTTTCTTTTTTTTAAAGATTTTATTTATTTATTTGACAGAGAGAAGAGAGACAGAGAGAGAGGGAACACAAGCAGGGGGAGTGGGAGAGGCAGAAGCAGGCTTCCCGCCGAGCAGGGAGCCCGATGTGGGGCTCGATCCCAGGGCCCTGGGATCATGACCTGAGCTGAAGGCAGATGCTTAACGACTGAGCTACCCAGGCGCCCCTTTTTACATTTTTAAATCTATCTTATACTTGGTGTGAGGTGAATGTCAGGAAGTAATAAGCACTATGAAGAAACATGAAGTAGGTAAAAAGGGATAAAAAGTGACAGTAACTTCTTTCTGTAATGGCAGACCAAGTAATGTGGACCTTTGCCATTACTGATTACAGCTAAAAAAAGCTGGACAAAATATAAAAATTTCTTTCTTAGAATCATCAAAGAGCTAATAAGATAGTGAGGAATTACAGGGCTGAGATACTAGAGAAGACCAGAATCCAGAGAGGTAAGTCTTTCACTCAGAGTCATTTTTGCCCTGAATGGTATTTGCCATTTCTGAAGGGGCAGCAAAAAACGAACTATGCTTTTGGCAGCATCACAAGACTAGGGGGACAAAAGTCAAAGTTTGGTTTTCTACCAAGGGCTTGAACCCTACAGGGCTGCACCCCAGGAGTAAGGGTGAGCTAGAGATAAATCCACTTTCTCAGAGATTGTAGCCTGAGTTTTCAGGCCTTGAACTTGGATTTCTAGTGTCTCTAGACACCTAGTAAGAACTAATGAAAATAATTCTTAGAGGAACATAATGTCATTTTGAGCCTTCAATTATTTCTACAGTTAACTTTTTAAATAAAGCATCCAAAAAGCAAAAGGGTAACTGAACTAGATAATGTGAGCAAGAATCATCAGAAACAATGACCAAAGAAATTGACTCACAGAGACAGATCCTGCAATTATCAGTCACAAACTGTTAGCCAACTCTGTTTATTTATACAGCATTCAAGGAAGTTAAAGCCATGCTTGAAAATTTCAATGAGGAACTAGAAACTTTAAAAGAGATAGTAGATTTGAAAAAGAACTAAAGAAAAAATTTTAAACTGAAAAATATAGCAAGTTAAGGATTTTGTAAATGGGGTTATTAGCACCTTAGATAAAGCTGAAAAGAGAATTGATAAACTGGAAGATGAGTCTGAAAAGACTATCCATAATGAAACAGACAACAAAAAGACAGAAAATAGAGAGAATAGGGCAAGAGATATAGAGGATATAGTGAGAACATCTAACATAGGTGTAGTTTTATCCAGAAGAATAGTGTAAAAGAGATAATCAGTCCAAAGCAATAGTTGGAAATAAAAAACTCTTAAAAGCCACCAGAAACCAGGCGCCCAGGTGGCACAGTCAGTTAAGCGTCCAGCTCTTGGTTTCAGCTCAGGTAGTGATCTTAGGGTCATGAGATTGAGCCCTGCACTGGGCTCTGCACTCAGCTTGGAGTCAGCTTGAGACTCTCTCTTCCCCTCTCCCTCTGCCCCTCCCTGCTTTCTCTCTCTAAAATAAATAAATAAGTAAATCTTAAAAAAAAAAAAATCCACCAGAAAAACAAAAGGCACATTGCCATTATAGGACTGAGAGTTAGACTGGCAAGTAATTTGTCAACAGCAACAATGGAAGCCAGAAGACACTGAAACAATGTATTGTGCTAAAATGACCCCATACTAAAATTCTTTAACCAGTGAAATATCCTTACATAAAAAATTAAAGATATTTTCAGATAAAAACTGGGTTTGCTACCAGAAGACTGCCTCTATTGGATGTTCTTCAGGCACAAGGAAAATAATGCCGGACAGAAGGAGCATGGTACAGATGCAAGAAGGAATAAAGAAAAACAAGTGAAAATAATGTGGATAGGCTCTAATTTGTAGGTGAGTCCAGGGGCACTCAGGAAATTAAGAGAGTTCTGAGATGACCTGAGCCCTCAAAACTCTAGAAACTAATCAACCAAAGCCCCTTTCAAAACAAAAGTCTTCACTCAGACTAGTAGTAGAGTTCATATTGAGCAAAACAAGGACATTAAAGGTAAAGAAAAGAGAAGTTTTCATATAACTGAGGGAGAGGGGACTAGAGAAAGCAGATATCAGAATATACTTAAGATTTTATACACATACACACAAATTTATATGCATACATACCTACCTACCTACCTACATACATAAATACATACCTTGTGGTAACAGTGGAGCATGAACTTAGAGCCATGAGGTTCAGAAAGCTGTCTTGGCATGCCCTTACACAGGATTGTCCTCCCGTAGGAGCAGGAGAACCCATCTAATTTAAAGACGAGAAACAGAAGAGGATTGTTGATGGAAGCTCTTATAAAAGTACTAGAGAAAAAAAAGATAATTGCTGTAACATTTCCGTAGTCAAGTGAAGAGAGATACACCCACAAAACATGAAATGGGTTCATCCATTGCCCTAGAAATCTCAATTCTAGAAATGTAGTTCAGAAGTACACTAGGGAGGGGTGCCTTACTGGCTCTAATGGTAGAACATGTGACTCGTGATCTTGGGGTTGTAAGTTCGAACCGTGCTTTGGGTGTAGAGATTACTTAAAATCTTACTGGGATGCCTGGGCAGCTCAGTCGGTTAATTGTCTGTCTTCAGCTCAGGTCATGACCCCAGAGTCCTGGGATTGAGTTCCTAGTTGGGCTCCTTGCTCAGCAGGGAGCCTGCTTCTCCCTCTGCCTGCCACTCCCCCTGCTTATGCACGCTTTCTCTCTCTCCCTCTCTCTCTGACAAATGAATAAATTCTTTAAAAAAAAAAAATAAACA
>NC_138377.1:89375874-89431293 GCF_054177405.1 Leptonychotes weddellii | reverse complement strand
GCGCCTGGGTGGCTCAGTTGGTTAAGCGACTGCCTTCGGCTCAGGTCATGATCCTGGAGTCCCGGGATCGAGTCCCGCATCGGGCTCCCTGCTCGGCAGGGAGTCTGCTTCTCCCTCGGACCCTCCCCCCTCTCATGTGCTCTCTTTCTCATTCTCTCTCTCTCAAATAAATAAATAAAATCTTTAAAAAAAATAATAAAATAAAAAAATAAAAAAAAACAAACAGAAAAAAAGAAGTACACTAGGAAAAAAGCAAAATGCATGTGCAAGGTATTTATGGCATCACTGTTTGTAGTAGCCAAAGACTAGAAACAAACCACATGTCCCCTAATAGGGTAGCCTGCTTCTTCTGCCCCTCCCCCCTGCTTGTGGGTGCTCTCTCTCTCTCTCTGACAGATAAATAAAATCTTGAAAGAAGTATAAAAGCCCTATAATAATAACGGAGTAGTATCAAAAAGATGCCAGAGCCAATTGGAGGGTTTCCTATTAACCAGAGATGTGTCATTTAGACATGACAAAGAATGACTGCAATGGATTAAAACATATGAAATATGTTAAAACCCCTGAACTCATAATGATACTTAAAAAAAAAGTACTAGTCACCTTTGGAGGGTGCTAGTACATAAAGTCATTCTAAAAACTGTTTATAAGAAGAAAAAATACCAGATGTTTGTCTTGCCTTTCTAGTACAAACTATATTTTAGGGTAATGATAGAATATGACTGTCACCATTTTGCAGCTCCTAATGAAATAGTGACTCTAAGCAGTAACCATCAGTGGTGGCTATTAAAATCATTAGATCAATGAGGAATTTCATAATGGATAGATTAAGTTGAGGACACTTAATGAACCAACAGATCAATTGTAATATCACAAGAAGAAAGATAACCAGACATCATTAGCCTCCTGGTTGAAGTAGGAAGTACACAGTACCACCATATTCAGATTAAAAAACAAACAAAAAAAAACTGTACCCGAATCTAATAAAGCTACTAGATTGTTTTAATAGGAAATAGAAGAATGTGTTAAATGACATCAGACAGATGCAGAATAACTAACTTGTTTTTTCCTACAAATATCTGGTGATATGGGAGTTGACAGAATATGGGGGAGAGGCATTTGACAAATTAAAGCAAATTGAGAGATATGTCAACCAAATACAGTGTGGGGATCTTGATTAGATCCTGATTCCAATAAACAATTGTAAAAAGACATTTATCAGACTTGGAAATTTTAACACTGATTAGATATGTTATGACATTAAGGAATTATTAATTTTTATTGATATAACTGAGATGTTTTAGAGAAGAATCCTTTTACAGCTGCTTACTGAAGTATTTACAGATGAATGATATTTAAAATTTTATCTGTTTGTTCGATATGAGACCATTGTTTTTTAATTCATTAATTTTTAGTTTTATAATTATTAAATTTGTTCATTTTATTATTATAATTGTATTAGTATTTTCTTATTTCTTGAAAAGGCTGTGAATGATATTTCTGATCTTTAATGTCTAGTGTTCTATTTTCTGTTGCTTTTTAACTATTCTGCAATTATTTTTAATTTCTTCTTTTATCCAACAATTTGGAGGGTTTTTTAAGGTTCAGGTGCTTGGATTTATTGTTGTTGTTTATATTTTTTCTTAAGATTACTAATTTTATTTCCTTCTAAACAGAGAGTAAGATCTTAGCAGATTCTGCTTTGTGCTATATTGATGTTTTCTTTATATGTTAATTTATAGTCCATCTTTGGAAATACCCCTTGGATTCTTGGGAGGGAAAAGGTATATCTTTGCAGTCTATATATATGTTTTCAGTCATTCATATATATTGGTTTCACTTAATAGTATATGTACTTCCTATATCCCTATTTTACTCAGAGACAGTGTACTGTTGACCAAGTACAATTGTGTTTCTGTCAAATTTTCCTTTTATTTCTCAATTTTGACTACATGTTTTAAAGTTATTTGGCATGTCACAATTTATTATCTATTCATGGATTTCATCTTTTTTCAGTATAGGATTCCTTTGATGCTTTTTGCATTGAATTCTGTTTTGTCTAACACTTAATATTGCTCTCTCTTATTTCCATTTCTTGACTTTATGTCCCATTGTTTTGTTTTTAACCTTTCTGTGTGAGAATGCCTCATGTAAACAGCATATGGTTAACTTTTATTTATTTATTTTTTTACTAAATCTGGTGGTCAACTTTATAAGAGTTACCATTTACTGAGAAGTTTTTTTACTATGTGCCAAGGACTATGCCAAGAAACTTTCTATATACAAGTTCTCATTTAATCCTTAGAACAAGGGGCGCCTGGGTGGCTCAGTTGGTTGAGCGACTGCCTTCGGCTCGGGTCATGATCCTGGAGTCCTGGGATCGAGTCCCGCATCGGGCTCCCTGCTTGGCGGGGAGTCTGCTTCTCCCTCTGACCCTCCTCCCTCTCGTGCTCTCTGTCTCTCATTCTCTCTCTCTCAAATAAATAAAATCTTTAAAAAATAAAAATAAAAAAAAAAAACATTTATAATCCTTAGAACAAATCCAAGACGATGACCCTATTACCACTATTTAGAGACAAAGAAATTGAGGTTCGGAGAGGTTGCATAACTTACATAGGTTGTTCTTTCTTACTATGTGATTGCTGTTAGAATATTCCTCCCTCAGATCCTAAACTGTACGGCTGGTGGGTGGGTATAGTTTGTAACCAGATATTTATAGTATTTATCCAAATTCCTTTGCTGGATTGAGGAGAGATCTATTGCTGCTTGGCGAGAGGACCGTTTATTCTGTCTATAGTTCTTCCATTACCAAAACAGTACATGAAAAACTACAACCTCAATGGCTTCGTGTCCCAGAATACAATAAAATCATTTCCTGTCCATATTACTAAGAGTTGTTTTCTCTGAGTAGGTGTAGAAAATCACTGTTGATGTTAGGGATACATCAGAGGCTGGTGACCTTCCCGAGCTGCATTAGAGAGCAGCTTCTTCACAGTGGCAAAGAGGCTTTCCTCCTGGTCAGCTAAATACAGGTGTCTTTGCAAGAGTGTAATAGAGTGGGTATCAGTGAAAATCTACTGCCTTCCTATTTGGCCCCACATTTGTTCTTTGTGGTTCTATTTTTTTGATTAGTGGAAATTCCTTTTGGGATATGCGGGTTCACAAGTATTCCCTATTTCCTGTGCTGTTACAACATGGCAGATTTGTCTTGTGTTTCATCAACATTTCAATGGGAAGGCTGGAGGGGAGGGGGGGAGGGAGATGGGGTAACTGGGTGACGGGCATTAAGGAGGGCATGTGATGTAATGAGCACCAGGTGTTATATACAACTGATGAATCACTGAACTCTACCTTGAAACTAATAATATACTATATGTCAATTAACTGAATTTAAATTTTAAAAAATAATTTGAAAACAAAACAAAAAAAATCAGTGATCCATTAAACTCTTGAACGCAAAAAAAAAAAAAACAACAACACATTTCAATGGGAAGATAAGGTCAAATAAATTAGTTGCTAGTTTATCATTATCTTAAGAAGAACCTTCCAAAGCCATTAGACATTTCTTTCTGCTCTTAAAGAGCATGAACTATCTTATTGTGAGGGGTAGGGGCATTAAGAGATAGGTGACGGGTGTCCTGGAATACCTGCTAATAGTTTACCAATATATTTTCTTAAGATGTCTTATGAAGTTAATGAGTGCCGAAAAATTGAGACCCTTGAAAATTTGGACCTGGATTTTGAGGGTGACGTCACAGAACTTGAAACTTTTGGAGTAAACACCACCAAACCATCGAAGTCACCGAGTCCTGCAAGCACTTCCACAGTACCCAACACAACAGATATTCCCACAGCTCCCAGCACAGCAGCCACATCTGTGGTACCAACCGCACCAGACATTTCTGCTCATTCTAGAAGTTTATCTCAGATTCTGATGGAACAGTTGCAGAAGGAGAAACAACTGGTGACTGGTATGGATGGTGGCCCTGAAGAGTGCAAAAATAAAGATGATCAGGGATTTGTACCATGTGATGAAAAGGCATCAAATTCTGACAAGTTTTTGATGCAGGATAATGACTTGAAAACATCTGATTCCTTACAGTTAGAAAGTTCTACAGAAATTGAAACCTCTCATAAAAATGATTTGGCTACTGATACGGTATATGCCCCTGAAAAACTAAATGTTCTGGAGAACTCAGACAATTCAAAGGAAAAGACTGTTACCTCAGAAGCAGTAAGAAGTGAAGATGTAATTCTTTGCAATAGTGATACAGATGAAGACTGTTTAATCATTGATACAGAGTGTCAAAATAATAGTAATGGAAAGACAACTGATATGAATTCTAATTTAAGTTCTAAACCAGCTAGCCCCAATTCTTCTTCAGCACAGGCTTCTGTAGGAAACCAGACTAATGCTACCTGTAGTCCTGAAGAATCATGTGTTTTAAAAAAACCTATCAAACGAGTATATAAAAAATTTGATCCAGTTGGAGAAATTTTAAAAATGCAGGATGAACTCCTAAAGCCAATTTCCAGAAAAATACCTGAATTGCCCTTAATGAATTTGGAAAATTCTAAACAACCTCCTGCTTCTGAGCAATCCTCTGCTCCTTCAGATGCCTCTGGTTGGCCAAAATCTGTATGGCCTTCTGCGTTTCAGAAGCCAAAAGGACGTAAGTAAATATTTATAAGGACCTTTATATTAACTGTTTTGCCTCTTCGTTATCCTTAGGTTTTTCTCCTTTATTCCCTCACTTTTTCTTTGTTCTGACCTGTCTTACAATATTTACATGGTCATTGATACTTCATTTTTCAATGTACTGATCAGTATATCAGCTTCCAAAATCTTCTCTTTAAATATGTACACAAAGTTGTATGGATCTTTGTAACCTATGTTTATCTAGCATGTACAGTGGCTAGTACGGCTCACAGAACTGATGAAGGGGAAGTGATCAAAAATAATCATAAACATTTATGAGTCCAAAATTTACTAATTCATGGTGTTGGACTGTAGTTTTATACTTTTTCACTTTCTGAGATAGATATAAAGCTGTACCCCAGCTCTGCCTAGATTAGAAAAAACATCACTTTTTTAAAACTTTTTTTCTTCTTCATATGTTGTCTCATAAATTTAAACTTTGTCTAGGGTTAGTGAAGGTGGAAGTTAAAGGTTTAACCTTAGCTCTTGGCTGCAGTTCTGTTAAAAGTAAACAGAAATGGTAATAGATGTTCAACTCAGAGAAAATAGAAAAAGTTGATAGAAACGTAAAAATAGATAATTGAATTGTTTTCTTGAATTATGATCAATAAAGAGCTAATGTATTTTTAAATAATAATGAGAAATAAAATTATTTTTAAAGGATTGCCGTATGAACTACAGGACTATGTTGAAGATACATCAGAATATGTAGCTCCTCAGGAAGGAAATTTTGTTTACAAGTTATTTAGCCTACAAGACCTATTGTTACTTGTGCGATGCAGTGTCCAGAGGATAGAGACCAGACCACGTTCTAAAAAACGGAAGAAAATCAGAAGAGTAAGTTGTTACTTGGGGAGTTAGGATGTGGTAGTATAAGTAGATAATTAGCAGATATTTAACATGCCATTGTTATGAAGTTTAATTTAAAATTGTTGATCACTGGGCGCCTGGGTGGCTCAGTTGGTTAAGCTACTGCCTTCGGCTCAGGTCATGATCACAGGGTCCTGGGATCGAGTCCCACATCGGGCTCCCGGCTCAGCGGGAAGCCTGCTTCTCCCTCTCCCGCTCCCCCTGCTTGTGTTCCTGCTCTCGCTGTCTCTGTCTCTGTCAAATAAATAAATAAAATCTTTAAAAAAAAAAATAAATAAATAAATAAATAAAATTGTTGATCACTATTGGAATTTTTCCAGGTTGAGCTGGGGCTTTTTATTTGTTTTTTGTGTTTTTTTTTAGTAAAATACTGAAAACACTTTTAATAAAGGGAAGTGGAAAGTGTTATATATAAAATTCTTGAATGCCGGTAACATTCTTACATGGAATTTATAAACTTAATGAAAAATGGCACCATCATAGATTTGACCTGGACTGGCACATATATTCCTACTTTCTGTAAATTTGGAATTCCACTGTGACATATTAGCCCCTTTTTCTCTTACTTTGGGGATCTTCTTGACTCATTTTAGAAGTCCCAAGTTTTCAAAGGTGGGCTTTCACATGCATTTGAAGTCTTCCCAGAATTGTTAGAAGACCAAATGTTTTCTTTTTCCCCTGTTGTTTTTTTTGGGGGGATTGATATAAAAAATATTTTTCAGTTAAAAAGTTCTTGCTACAGTTTGAGTAATTGGTTCTTTATACAGTTTTCCATATTTGATGTTTGAAGTTCTCATTCAGATTAGTTTGATTTTTGTGTGTGACCACTGAATTCTGGTAAATAAAGAGGAGCCTCTATATTATAATTGATTATACTGATGTCTTTCTTTTCATTTTTACTTAAGAGAATTTTTTCTGTGGTGTACATTTGTCACAGTATGTGTGTGTGTTTATATTTATATTTTTATATTATTATTTTTTAAATTTTGGTGTCTCTATCTCTTGCTCTCTAACTTACTACCTGTAAGAATCCTCAATGACTACTTTAGAATGTTAGTATGTTCACTGCTTTGTCATGTTAAGGAATAACTTGGAAAAGAAAGAAAAGAAGGAGGGAAGGAAAGGAGGCAGGGCGGGCTGTCCAACCTTCCTCAGTGGCTAGTAGCAGGGTCTATCATGAAAAAAACTAAAGCTAACCCATCAGGATCTAGGATCTTTGTTCATCAGAATCCAGTGGACCTGGAGGATCTTTTGCTTGATGTCGTTATCCTTTGTCAAATAGAAGGAAGATTGTAAATACATTTTTAAATTCTTAGTTCTCATAATTTGGTTTTTATCTGTGATTCAAACTTTAAATTTTAGAAACCAAATGGTTTTGAATTAAATGTATGGGGTAGTGTTTTTTATAAGAGAAAGTCAAGGAATAATAAAATACCAAAGATTTTGTATTAGTCTGCTCCTATCCTAAATAAATGCTAATATTGTCTGAATTAAAAGATTTTACTTTATTTGCTAATTTTTCCCATCTCATTTATATTTAATGATGATCAATTTAATGGCCATTGCATGAACATCTTGAATATATGTAGTGTCCGTGCTATGTATTGTATATTCAGTGTTTTATTTCTTTAACTTTTACTTGCTATATCTCTGATTTATTTGGGGGCTAACCTCATTTCTTTCACTTTCTACCCTTTGAACCCATACCACTTTGTATTGATCTGCCAGCTCACAGCAGTTAGAAACTATTGATGGCCAGTATCTCTTAAGAAAGAATAGCTTAGGGAAATAATCAGATACTGAATTAATTCTTGAAACAGACAACCTGTTAAGGACATTGTCATTCAGTTCACTAAAGTGCAATTTGTAAATGTTGAGATGAAACCTTATAGGAGAGAATTCGCTCTTCATCAAAATATATCAAAATAGCTGAACCCCAAAGAATATCTAAATAGGAGCCTTATGTTTTTTATTATGTCAAACCCAGAGTAAAATTTTAAAATTTTTAATGAATGGTTATCATATTGTACCTTTTATTACATGTAATAGTTTAGTACACTTTGTTTAAATCCTTTAGTAGAATGCATTTCCTTTGGAATTATGTCCTATTTATCTGTTTCTCCCAAATGTTTTATATTCTAGGAACAAAATGAACAGGTAATAAGTAAATGAGAGGAACTGGTATTAGGAAGGGAACTTTAGGATAATTTAAGTATTAGTTTGAGAAATTTTAAAGTAGCACTATTTAAACTCTGGGTAAGAAAGCATTCTCTTAATATTTACTACTTAAAAACCAACTTGTTTAGATAAAGCTTTAAAATACTTAGAAGTCTCTTCACTATACTATGATACTAGCTATGAAATATCTATCTAGGGATGTATGGAAAAGTTTAAAAGGTTTATGTGAAAAATTGGAAGACAGAACCAAGAAGAGCTTTCAGTTAGGGAGAATAGGAGTTACCATTCAAGGGAGAAAGGAATAGTAAACTTAATTTTTATAGTTTGAAACTGTGATTGAATTTAAAATTTCACTTTAATTTTAGAATACTACCATAAAATATTCAGACTTTTCTTTCCCTTGGCTTCCTGGAGGTGGCAGTAGAATACATACAGAAATGAAAACCAGATTCAGGACTTAGTTTCATAGATATAAGGCAGTATTATCAAGGAAGATCTACTTATGATCCAGAAAGGATATCTTGTTTATCAGTTATTCAACTGTGCTGTAAACTGGCTCTGTCCCTGAGCAAATTTCTTAACCCTCTTGACCTCCATTTCTTTATCTCTAGCTTATAGTTGTTAAGTGCAGATTACCAATTGCTGAAGAATTATTACATAATAAAATGCCTTTACCAGTAAAATTATCTTAATCACAATTTAATTTTTTTTAATTGAGAAGACACCATTAGAGGCCTTGTACTCAAGGTTTGGCCCCTGGAACAACAGCTTCTCAAATATGCAAAACCTACTGTATAGAATTGTTGAATTATTGTATTGTACTCTTGAAACTAATATAAAGGGGCATCTGGGTGGCTCAGTCGTTAAGCATCTGCCTTCGGCTCAGGTCCTGATCCCAGGGTCCTGGAATCGGGCCCCACATCGGGCTCCCTGCTCTGCAGGAAGCCTGCTTCTCCCTCTTCCACTCCCCCTGCTTGTGTTCCCTCTCTCGCTGTGTCTCTCTCTGTCAAATAAATAATAAAATCTTAAAACAAAAAAAAAAAAACAACAGAAAAAACCCATATAAAACTGTAGGTTAATTATACTTCAATTTAAAAAAAAAAAGCAAAACCTTGTTCTTCGCCTCAGATTCTGCATTTTAACAAAGTTATTCACCAGGTTTTTCATATGCACATTGAAATTGAAGAAATACTGCTTTAAAAGAGTTTTACACCATTCACAGGTAACCATATGAACCAAGTTTATGGTTAACAGAAATTTTACTGGATTTGGATTGTTCTTACCACCATCATTGTTCCAAGCCCACTAAATTTGCCACTTGATGAAAATCAGGAATTCTGAAACATTTATGAAATATTTTCAAGTATATGAATAGTGGCAACTTCATATAATTTCAGAAGTACAAACTAGCTATATCACTTTGAATAAATTTCTTAAATCATGTATTTCTCCTTCTGCAGCTGGAAATGAAGAGACTACTATTAAGAGTAGAATATTCTTTGACAGAAATGAGATAACATGAGCACAGTGAACATGACTAACATTATTTCACAAGCATGTATTTCCTTGCATATACCCCTTTACACTAGTAATGGCCACAGTTACTTTACTTTATTTAGTGTCCTGACCAATAAACTCTGATTGGCTACTTGACTAGTGTTTAGAGCAAAGCCTTTGTATTAATCAAGATAAAGACACTCACAGGTGTTAATGTAGATATTAATGCTTATACCTTCATTCTTAGAATGAAAAAAAGCTGTTCAGAGTATTTGAGCCTGATACCATGTGTCTCATGCTTTAAAAGTACAAAAAATTCTTACCTTTTTTTATCCTCTGCGAATTACTAGTATAACAGTCTTTGCTTTCTAGCATCCCCCTTTGAACCTTTGGGCAATTATGTATCATAGGCTCTGTTCCAAGGATGCTACTGTCAGTTACATTCCCTGATAAAATGTGTGCATATGTAGGGAGGTATGTGAATTTTGGGTGGAGGTGGGGGAGAGCTGTTGGTTCAGGATCTCTTACCTGTCTACCTCTTGCCCACATCTAACAAGGGTTCTTTCCATCTTTCTGTCTGAATTCTGCTGTATTTGAAAGGATAAAATAAGATTACCTGATAGTATTTCAAAGTGGCAAAACTATAGGCAAATGTATTTTCTGTTAAGAGTAAATTAATGGAGCTTTGAAAAAGTATAACTGTGCATTTCAGCAATTTCCAGTTTATGTACTACCAAAAGTGGAATATCAAGCTTGTTATGGAGTTGAAGCTCTGACTGAAAGTGAACTTTGTCGCTTATGGACTGAAAGTTTATTGCATTCCAACTGCTCATTTTATGTTGGTAAGTTATACAAGAGGATTTGCTCTCCTTTTTAATGCCATTGTAAATACATACTTTTAATCAATTGTAAATACTTCCATTCTGTACTTTCTGCAGTTCTCTTATTGTGTTAACATTCCTATTAAAACATCATTCCTACTGCAGAGTTAAATGGTGGGGTGAAACTAGTGAGATCAGATGTTTTCATTTCCCTCTTATTGTTTAGTTGTGCTTGATGTCAACATAATTGTTTTATTTTTGAAATACTTATTTTATTTTACAGTGTAATAAGCTAAAACTATAGAAGGGTTTTCTAAGGAGCTTCTTTTAAACTATTGGTGTGAACATACTGAAATTTTCTTAAAATTTTAGTGACATTTAAAATTTTTCAATTTTTCTTACTTTGTTTCAGTTTTCTGTTTTTTTGGGGGGGGGTTACGGATTTGATTTGTCTTGGGTTCATGTACAGTTAAATACTTCATATGAAGGATTACTTGCCAGTTGTTATGATATTGCTCTCTCCCAATGGAATGCCTCATCCCATACTTTTTAATTCATCCCATATGTCTCAGTCTATCTGCACTATCTCAAGTTGCCCTTCCATGAAGTCACTTTCTTCCTTTGGTCTTTCAATACAGGGTCTTTTTTTTTTTTTTTTTAAGATTTATTTATTTTAGAGAGATCACACACTAGCACATGCATGTGCGGGGGAGGGGCAGTTGGAGAAAGGGAGAGAAAGCGACTACCCCGAGTGCAGAGCCTGGAGCATCACGAAGCTTAATCCCAGGAACCTGAGGTTGTGATCTGAGCTGAAACCAAGAGTCAGATGCCCAAACGACTGAGCCACCCAGGTGCCCCTGCACAGTTTTGTTTTTTTTTTTACCACTCTTATAACTTGTTACTTTCTACTGTAATGTTCTTTTTTATACCTATCCGATCTTCCCATTAGACAGTAAGTAGTTTAAGGTCAGTGTCCAATGAAACTGTATTTTTATAGCAGTCAGCATAATTCCTGGTGTGAAGCAGCTGTTAAGAGTATGTTTTTCTTAATCAAAAAGAGGTTATTCACTTGAAAATTTTTTTTCCATATTTTGGTTCACCAATATTTTGTCTTTATTGTAGAAGAGTATTAATAAGATAATTGATTTGCTCTCTGTGCTTAACTCAAAAAGAAAGTGGTTTTTGTACTTGGTTGTGCACTAGCCCCCTCCTCCTGTTTCATACTGAATGCTGGAACTTTTTTGTTGTAGTTTTTGGCCACTAACCGCAATTGCAGTGTTCCTCCAAAAGGAGGAACATACCAACAGTCTTCACGTAAGCTACTCTGAAGCAGTTGCTAGCCACATCCATTTTAGGAAAGGACGAAACAAAAGCTTATCACTTAAATCCTTTTTAAAGTACTGGAAGAGAATAGACTCAGGACTAAAACAATACGAAGTGGTTTGTTTGTTTTTTTTAATGTACACTTTAACAGATAAAACTGCCATCATCTATATGGCTTACTTCATCTATTCTTTGAAGTCCTAAGTAATTATTGCTCTGTGTGCTCTTTATCCTCAGTAAATCCTACCCACTTAGAAGCCATTCATTTTAATGTAATAGGATAGTGTATTTGGTTTCTTTTACAGTTGTTTGATGAGAAACTTACTTTGTATGGTTGTGTTTTCTTTGGGTTTGGGAATGGGTTTGGTTTTTTATGTGGGGGTGAATATGTTTTAAAATGCACCTGTCTGGCTCAGTTTAGAGCATGCAACTCTTGATTTCAGAATTGTGAGTTCAAGCCCCACATTGGGTGTAGAGATTATTTAAAAGTTAAAAAAATCTAAAAAAAATAAATTATCTATGGGTTAGAGATACTTCCCAGCTTCCCCTCCTTCCAACCAACTTCCCCTCCTCCCAGCCTCGCAAGGTACAACTTATAGAATATTGTTGGGTATTTTTTTTTCTCCTTTTGATTCGTTATGTATCTACCACTCACAAATCAAGTTATACGATGCGCTTGAAATGCTCCAAAATTATCCTTAGAAACTATTAAATATATGTGTATATGTATGTATATGTGTGGGTGTGGGTGTGTATAAAATAATAGAACAGTATTTTTTTTTTTTTTTTTGAGCGAGGGGGAGAGAGCACACAAGGGGAGGGGCAGAGGGAAGAGAGAGAACCTTAAGCAGGCTCCACTGGGTGTGGGGCCTGACACAGGGCTCGATCTCACTACCTTGAGATCATGACCTGAGCTGAAATTAAGAGTCAGACATTTAACCAAATAAGGCACTTAGGTGCCCCATAGAACAATATTTCTAAGCACGTAATGTGGGACAATGACAATATATCCATTGTTGCTAATCTTCACTATTCTGTAAAACAGGTGATGTTTATCTTTGTTATATAGAGGAAGAAACTAAGGTTTTCTAAGTTTAATGCTCAAAAGTATCCATATCTTTTCTGATTCCACATCCTGTGCTTTTTCTATTATAATGGAATAGTGGAAATCATGCTGAATGTGGAAGTCAGAAGATATATGTATGATTACTATACATTTTATAATTCTCTTACCTTGCTTGGGTAGAATCATTTAACTCCCTAGGCTTGAGCTTTTTGACCTATACATAATGAATATAATAATATTTTGTTCAACCTGCTTCAAGGATTGTATATACAGATCTTTTAAAATTATAATTATTACCTAATATATTGCCCCCAAAGTAGACTTCTTCTTGATGAAAATAGATACCACAGGACAATGAAGTAATATTTTATATATTTTTGTACTGAGGAAAAAGCTATTAACCTAGAATTAGGTGAAAATATGAAAAATCATCTTTATGATAAAGAGTTAAAGGATTTCTTTTTTTTAATTTTATTTATTTATTTATTTGAAAGAGAGAGAGAGCATGAGTGGGGGGAAGAGCAGAGGAAGAGGGAGAAGCAGACTCCCTGCTGAGCAGGGAGCCCAACCAGGGGCTCAATTCCAGAATCCCGAGATCATGACCTGAGCGGAAGGGAGACACTTAACTAACTGAACCACCCAGGCAGCCCCTATCCATTTAACTTTAGGAACCTGTTTAGGTTGTTTCCATTGTAATGCAACTGTGAAAATTCTTGTAAATGCCTATTAGTACGCTGCATACATATTGCTATTTGGGCATATACTGAGGGGTGGAATTATTGGGTCATATTTTAGGTATACACTCAAATTTAGTAGATAATTTCAGAAAGTTTTCCAAAGCTATTGAACCAATTCACATTTATAATAGAAATATGTGATAGTTTCAGTTTCTTCACATCCTTACCCACACTTGGCCTTATCAGTTTACTTAATTTTAGCCATGCTGGTGGGTAGGTATAATGAATATTTCATTATTGTTTTACTTTGCCTTTCTTTGGTGGTTATGAAATTGGGCACCCTTTCATGTGATTAATCATTTGGATATTCAATTTTGTGAATTGCCTATTTAACTCTTGCTCATTTTTCTATTGTCAGGAGTTTTTTGTGTGTTTTTGGTTTTTTAAGTAGGCTCCATACCTGGCATGGAGCCCAACATGAACTCACAACCCTGAGATCAAGACCTGAGCTGGGATGGAGAGTAGAATGCTTAACTGACTGAGCCACCCAGGCGCCCCCTTTTGTCAGGTTTTTGTTTGGTCCTTCCTTGTTGGTTTTAAGTTTTACAAATATTTTTCTCCCACTGTGTAACTTACCTTCTCAGTCTCTTAATGGTATCTTTTGAACTTACCAGTTTACCAGTCATTTCCTTTCTGATTCATGCTTTTTTTGTCCTATTTTAAACCGCCCCCCCCTCCCCGGCAAGATCATGAAGATACTCTCCTATATTATCTTCTAGAATCTTTATTTTTTTCTAGCCCTTATTTTTAGATACACAGATTATGTGGTATTTAATTTTACATGGAATATCAAGATTTTATTTTCAATAGTGGGCACTGTTAATTGAAAAGACCATCCTTTCTCTGCTGCTCTTCAATGCTACTTGTGTTATAAATCATATATGTGACTCTAATTCTAGACTCCCTATGTATCCTTGAGGCAGTATCTGTTTTAATTACTCTGAAGTAATTACTTAATTTTTCTAGGTAATCTAGCTAGACAGTAAACACTGTAAATTATAAAATATTCTACTCTTTTGTAAAGTGAACCTTGTCAACTTTTCTTCAGGAGTTTCTTGGCTATTCTTGGCCATTTGTGGTTACAAATTTTGGAATCAGCTTGTCAGTTTCTATCAACAACAACAAGAAGATTGGGATTTTTGTTAGCAAGTGCACTGACTCGGTGTGGAGCAAATTGATAGCTTCACAATAACGTCTTCTAATTTGTGAACTTTACATATTCCTTTATATCTTTAATTTCTCTTAGTATTTTATGGTTTTCTATGTAGAGATCTTGTACACTTTGTTAAATGTATTTTTAAGCTATTATAAATGGTATTTCTGACATTTTATTTTCTTAAGGTTTGTTACTAAAATATAAAATTTATTTACACATTGATTTTGTATATTGATCTATCTAGCAACTTTGCTAAAGTCACTTACTTATTCTAATAATTTAGGTTTTTTAAGTAACCAATCATGTCTTCTGCAAATAATGGCCATTTTATTTCTTCTTTCCAATCTTTATAACTTTTTTTTCCTTGACTTCATTGCCTAGCACTTGAATACAAGGTGAATAATGGGCCTTTGCCTTATTTCTAATCTTAAAAGGGAACGTTTTCAGCAATTCACCATTGTGTTTGGTATTTTGTATAGGTTTTTGTAGATACTTTTAATTAGAATAAAGAAGTTCCTTTTTATGCCTAATTTAAGAATTTTAATCATGAATGGGCAAAAAAACTTATCAGATATTTTCTTTGCTTTTACTTATATGATGGTATGACTTCTCTTCTTCTGCTAATGTGATGACTCCTGTTGATTCATTTAAAAATGTTAATCCAACCTTGTGTTCCTGCAGTAAACCCAGCTTGATCATAATATATTGCTCTTTTTATATATTGGTAGATTTAGTTTAATATTAATGTTAATTTTGTTAATATTAATTCTGCCATCTGTGTTTATGAGTGAGATTGGCCTATAATACCTTGCCTAGGTATTAGTATTAAGGTTATGTTTATACCATAAAATGAGTTGGGATGTATTCCTTCTTCTTCTCTTATCTGGTAGAATTTCTATAAAACTGGTGTTATTTCTCCTACAAATGTTTGGTAAAAGTTACCTAGGAAGCATGTGGACCTAAGTTTTCCTTTTTGAGAAGCTTCTAATTATCTGTTCTGTTTTTAAATTAGTTTTAGAGCCATTCAGATGTTTAATTTCTTGCATCAGTTTTGTAACTTGTGTGTTTTTAAGAAATTTGTTCAGTTTAAGTTTTCAAAATTATTGGCATAAAGGTATAATATCCTCTTAAAATCTTCTAATGTCTATAGTACCTGTAGTAATTACTACACATCACTAATAATTTGGGTTTATATCTACCATTTTAATATATGTTTTCTATTTGACTCATTGTTTTAAGGACCTTTTTTTGTCTTAGTGCCTTCTTATGAATTGAATATTTTTTTATTGCATTTTTTCCCTTGATTAACAGGATAGTTCTATAACATAATTATATACTCTTTTACTACTCTTTTAAGGGTTACTCTAAAGGTGTCCTAATACAGTGGCTCCTAGCCACAGGTGACTATTTTAAATTTATTAAAATTAAGTAAAACTTAAAATTCAGTTTCTTAGTCATACCGTGTGTGAGTTTCAAGTGCTTGAAAGCTGCATCTGGTTACCATATTGAACAGTGCAGAGATTTCCAGCATCACAAAAAGTTCAATTGGACAGTGCTACTCTAATCATTATAACATGCATCCCTGACTTATCCCCATTAAATAGTATTTTATATTTTCTATATATTATTATTAGTGTATACATTTGATATTCGGTTACATTTATTCATATATTTACCCTTTTTAATGCTTTTCTTCTCATATCTCTAAGATTCTAACTAGTATCATTTTCCTCTGCCTGAAGAATACCCTTTAGTATTATCTTTATTACAGATAGCTTAGTGACAAAGACTCTCAGTTTTTATTCATCCAAAAGGTTTATTATTTCACCTTTATTGAAGGATAGATATTTCATTGTCTTCTTGTTTCTTTTGTTTCTGTTGAAAAGTCAGCTGTCCATCTTATTTTTATTTATTTATTTTTTTGCTCCTTTGAAAGTAATACAACTCCTTTCTCTGCAGATTTAAAATTTTATCTTTCTCCCTGTTTTTCAAGAATTTTCCTCAGTGTACTTACATTAGGTTTTCTTTGTAAATATTTCTTTTGGGGTTTATATTGCTCCTTGAATATGTGACTTGATGACTTCTAAAAATTTTGGAGAATTCTCAGTCATTATGTCACTAAATATCAATCACTTCTTCCTCATTTTCTCTCTTTCTTCTCTGGGATTTTAGTTGCATTATGGTGTATCTTACTGTAACCCTAATGTCTTTTCTTTATTTCCTTTCCTTTTGACTCTTCATGTATCATTTTTGATATTCTTTTCTAGTTCATTAATTCCCTCTTCACCTATCTCTAATACACTATTTAACCCATGACTTGAGTCCTTAATTTCAATTATTGTATTCTTCAGTTCTAGATTTTCCATTTGATTCTTTTTTATAGATTATAGTTTTTGACAGAAATTCTCAATCTTTCCTTTAGCATAGTAGGCAAAACTCTTTTAAAATCTGTGTCCAGTACCTCTGTTATCTAGATTTCCGGTGCGTTTTTTCTATTATCTTTTGTGTATTCATTTCTTAGGGCTGCTGTAACAAAGTACCACAAACTAAGTAGCTTCAAACAACAGAAATTTCTTGTTTCACAGTTCTAGAGATTAGAAATACAAAATCAAGGTGTCACCGGGCCATGTTCCCTCTGAAACCTGTAGGAGAGAATCCTTCATTGCCTTTTCTATCTTCTGATATCCGCCAGCAATTTTTGGCGTCTTTGGCTTGTAGATGCATCACCCTCATCTCTGTTTCTCTCATCATGTGGCATCTTCTTCCTGTGTGTCTCTCTCCTCTTCTTAGAAGGACACCAGTCATATTGGATTAAGGGCACACCCTGCTCCAGTATGACCTCATCTTAATCTTTAATTATGTTTGCTATGATCCTTTTTCCAAGGAAGGTCATGTTCTGAGGTACTGTGGGTTAAGGCTTCAATATATCTTTTGCAGGGGACACAGTTCATCTCATAACATGTTTCTTTTTTTTTTTTTTTTAACATGTTGTGTCATTGTATGCCAGAATGTTCTTTATTAAGGGCCAGCTATTGTATATGAAAAATTGTGGAGATAATGAGAAAGTTAAAATGTCATCTTCCTCTAGACAAGATTACTTTTGATTCACCTTGATTCTGTTACAGGGATTTAGATAACTTGAAGCTTGACTTTGAACCCTAGAAAGATCAGTCCGTTTCCCACTTAATGCTAGTGTGTTGCTATTCAGGGTCTCTGCAGATAAGAGTTGATGTAGCTGGACTGACACTGCCAATCATTGAAAAGACCTGTTTGTAAGGCTGGCCCTTAGCTGGTATCTGGAAACTTGGCTAGTAAACTTCCCTGTACTGATATAAGACTTTCTTTAGCTGATAAGAATGGCTCATAGTACCTACACTGTGCAAACAGTGTGGCTTATTCTAAACATATGCTTTCCTTTTGAGGGTCTTTGGTATGAGCTAGGCAGAAGGCACCTACATGATGAGCCTCCAATAAAAACCTTGAGTGCTGAGTCTCTAATGAACTTTTCCAGTATACAAAAAAACTGTTGCTAGAAGAATTAAGTGCATCTTATGCGACTTCAGTGGAAAGGGACTTTTTTTTTTTAATTGTGGTAAAATATACATATTTTAGAATAACATAGAATTTACCATTTTAACCATTTTAGTGTACAATTCGGCATACATTTTTAATACAATTCAGTGATACTAAGTAGATTCACAGAGTTATGAAGCCATCACCACTATCTACTTCAAGAACTTTTTTATCATCCCAGACAGAAACTCGGGAAAGACCCAGAGATTTCACCTGGTTTCCTATGGACTTCACTCCATACACCTTTTCCTTTTACTCTTTATTTTTATTTATCTTTTTGCTTTGTATCCTTTTGCTGTAATAAGTCTTATCCATGAGTACAACTGTATGCTGAATCCTATGAGCTCTTTTAGAGAATCATCAAACCCAGGGAACCCCTTGTTACACAAGGTCCCAACTCAGAGCTTAGGTATTCAATTTATTGATAGATCCTGAAATCCAGTTTTTGTTTCTCTGATCCTGACAGACTATTGAAAGCCCTGGTCCATTTCTTAGCCTTTTGTTGCTTTTTCCAGAGAAAAGCAACCCCAAGGGCCAGGCTCACATCTCTGGGTTTCTTTCTTCTTTTAGTTGTTGGCTTCTTTACCCTTAACCCACACAGCTATATATCCAATCCCTTTTCCTGGTTGCCACTAACAAATTATATACTTTAATTACTTATGATATCTATGCTTGTCTTTGTGTTTCTTGTTTACTATCAATATCCCAAGGTCCTAGAACAGTATTTGACACATGGAGATACTCAATTATGTTTAGAATAAGTTAGGTTTCCTTTGATAACTGGTTGAAGGAACAGTAAAAGTCAAGGAGAATAGAAATGGTGGAAACCAAACCATTGAATTTATATACTCTCTCTCTATATATATACACACACATACATACATACTTTATATATTCTTTTTACTGTCTCAGGATGTGCATAAGATAAACCATTGGGATGTAGGAAGAGAATTATATAACTTATTTTTTCTCCAAATAACAATTAAACATTACTCATATTAAGTATATGGATTGGTAAGTGGTACCCTCTCTTTATGTTGTCATACAGTCCTGTCACATATAATACTGAAAGAATCTTCAGCATCTCCACATAGCACACCTCTAGGGAGACAGTGTGCTTAATCCCTTCCATATGAATGGTCACCCCCAGAGTTGTGCCATACAGCATCCTTGGGTCTGCTAAGTATGATTTTGTTGCCAAAAATGAAAGATGCCACTATTTTAAACAAAAACAAACAAAAAACTGTACATTTGTATACTTTAAAAACTTGGAATCAGATTAAGAAAAAAAAAAAATCTCTTAAAATCTTCCAGAGAGCCTCAAGGATAGGAATGTAGCTCCTGTCTTAACATTTGTAAGAAAAGGGGCACCTGGGTGGCTCAGTCGTTAAGCGTCTGCCTTCGGCTCAGGTCGTGATCCCGGGGTCCTGGGATCGAGCCCCACATCGGGCTCCCTCCTCTGTGGGAAGCCTGCTTCTCCCTCTCCCACTCCCCCTGCTTGTGTTCCCTCTCTCACTGTGTCTCTCTGTCAAATAAATAAAAATCTTAAAAAAAAAAAAAATTTTTTTTAAAAACATTTGTAAGAAAAACTGGTTAACATCAGGGAAGATGGCCTTTTACTAGTAGAATTTAGAGGAAAAACCTTTGTGTTATTGGTATATGGTGTTAAAAACTATTACTGTCATTCTAGTAAGCCCAGCAATAAGGCATTTATTGCATGTGGATCTTTGTATCATTGTATCTTTTTGGCAGCCACTAAAACCTGTAGAAAATGAATTGAACTTTGAATCCATCCTTCAAATAGATGTATCACACAGTTTTTTTTTAAGATTTTTTTTTTTTTAATTTTGTTTATTTGACAGACAGAGACAGCAATAGAGGGAACACAAACAGGGGGAGTGGGAGAGGGAGAAGCAGGCTTCCCACGGAGCAGGGAGCCCGATGCGGGGCTCGATCCCAGGACCCCGGGATCATGACCTGAGCCGAAGGCAGACGCTTAACGACGGAGCCACTCAGGCTCCCCGTATCACACAGTTTTAAACCAAGATTTCTCAAAACCATAGTTAACTATACATTGTATATTATTTACATTCTTCAAAAAAATTTTGGTCTAAGTGCTATTAACGAACAGTTTTTAATGTGTGTAGACCACTGCTATAAGCAATAGAGGAAAGTAAAGTTCAGAATAATTAAGTAACTTATTCATAGATACAGAGTTTATCAGTTGGCAGGACCAGAATTGAGTCATAGTTTTTTTTTTGTTTGTTTTTTTAAAAGATTTTTTATTTATTTGACAGAGAGAGACACAGCGAGAGAGGGAACATAAGCAGGGGGAGTAGAAGAGGGAGAAGCAGGCCTCCCACCAAGCAGGGAGCCCGATGTGGGGCTCGATCCCAGATCCCTGGGATCAGGACCTGAGCCGAAGGCAGATGCTTAACGACTGAGCCACCCAGGCGCCCCATAGTTTTTTAGTGTCAATAACTTTGCCATAAAACTAAAAAGGGCTAGGGAAGAATTGAGGGAGGGGCGGGGAGGTGTCAGATGTAACAAAAGTAAAGCATTTTGTGTGTGACAGTATTAATGTAAATTAAAACAAATGACTTTACTGTTTAGAAACTGGATTCCAAAAGTCTTGACCACAAACTTTCCAAGCACTTATGTTCTCTCTCTCATGCACTCGTGCACCATAGTCCTTCCTCAGCTGTGGCCTGAGCTTTCCTCTCAACCAATGCTAGCCACTCCTCCATTTATCTTAATCATTTTGTTGTCATTTTTCCCTGTCCAGACTCTGATCTCAAGAGTTCAAGGAAATTTAAGATAATTTCTCCTCAAAAATCAAATTTGGGGGTCCGTACATTAGATCAGTGAGGATAGAGTTTATTTGCATGATTGCGCGATTCAGATAAAACATGTCTTACAAGATAAAGTGATATAAGATCTCAATTACTTTCTTTAACTGAAGAGCACATTGGTTTGTAGGAAATGAGTTCAGTAATTCTCAAACATGGTGGCTCATCAGAATCACTTGTAGGTCTTGTTAGAGTAGAGATTGCTGGCCCTGACCCTACTGTGTCTGATTCAGTAGGTCTAGATTGGGACCCAAGACTTAGCATTTCTAGCATGTTCTCAGGTGCTGCTGATGCTGCTAGTCTGGGGCCTGCATCTTGAGAACCACTTCTGTAGCTCATAGTCTCTTTTTCAGGTAGAATAAATGTACTTTTTTTGTTGTTGTTAATGTTTGTCTGCTTCACTTTACTATGAATATGTTCTCTTCCCCTCAGTTGTAGTACTCTTTTTATCTTCAGGTCCCATAAAAACATTGAAAGATACTCCTTAAAGAAAATTCCCAAAGGTGGCTCATTCGTTAAGCTGCTTCCTTCGGCTCAGGTCCTGATCCCAGGGTTCTGGGATCGAGCCCTGCATTGGGCTCCCTGCTCAGCGGGGAGTCTGCTTCTCCCTCTCCCTCTGCCTGCCGCTTCCCCTACTTGTGCGTTCACTCTCTCTTCTGTCAAATAAATAAATAAAATCTTAAAAGAAAAGAAAATTCCCAAAGTAATCTTATCACAACTTCTGTATCTACCTCCTAATCCTTTAATATATATCAGTTCTATATAGTTGACATAAGGCAGGCCTTGCTTTTGCACAGTTCTGAGATAAACCAGTTTCAGTTACTACAGTGTATTGACTACTTCACCGCTTACTCTTCAGTCCACATATCACTACATAAATAACAGATGCACATCATGACCAATGACCAGTCATGTCCCATTTTCCAAACTCTGTCAGTGGTCACTGTGCACCTGTTACTGAGTTCATACACAAAAAACAAAGTGTGTATTTGTGTTCCATCCTTGTCTCCCAGTGATAAACTCATGTAATTTTATAAAAGTGGATAATCAAAGAGTTGGCCAACAATGATTAAAGCACAGCAAAGAAATAAAAAGTGATACTGCAGGAAGTGAAATTCGAAGTGAACATAACTGGAGTTACAGGAGAAACAGCTGATAGTGGGAATGTTGACACTGCTGATGTTCAAGAGACTCTAGATATGCCGCCACAGGAATTTAGTGAAGGCAAATTTAGGGACATAAATGAGGAAAGTAGTTGTGACATAAAGAATGAAAAAGTGATACCCGTATGAGATTTTACATGAAGGAGATATTTCCTGACATTTAAAGCACAAAGGAGGGGCTCCTGGGTGGCTCAGTCGGTGAAGCATCTGCCTTCGGTTCAGGTCATGGTCTCCGGGTGCTGGGATTGAACCCCACATTGGGGCTGAGCAGTGGAGCCTGCTTCTTCCTCTCCTTCTGCTGTTCCCCCTGCCTGTGCTCGCTCTCTCTGTCAAATAAATAAGATCTTAAAAAAAACATAATAAAACACAAAGGATACAATGTTGGAAGCTGATCCTAACTTAGAAAGGAGTATGACAGTCCACGGCATAGAAAAGATGCTTGCTTCCTATCATAAGTTGTTCCAGAAGAAGGTTTGACAAGCAGTGTTCAAACTGCTCCTGCTAAGTTTTTTTTGTAAAAAAATAAAATACCTTCAGTGTTTTTAATGTTTTAAATTACAGTATACTAAGTAAATATTAGTTTTGCTTTTTTTTTTTTCATTTCCCTATACATTTATAATTGAGGGAGAATTCATAATGTGACCAAAAAAAATTTTAAGATTTATTTATTTATTTTAGAGAGAGAGCATGGGGGTGGGTGGCAGAGGAGAGAGAGTCTTAAGCAGACTCCTCACTGAGTGCGGAGCCCAACAGGGGGCTTGATCTCACAGCCCTGAGATCAGGACCTGAGCTGAAACTAAGAGTTGGAGTCTTGACCAATTGCGCCTCCCAGGTGTCCCAACAACAACAACAAAATTTAAGATTTATTTATTTATTTGAGAGAGAGAGTACACACACACATGCACATGCACAAGTGGGGAGAGTAGCAAAGGGAAGGGGAGAGAGATAATCTCAATCAGATCCCCACTGAGTGCAGACCCTGATGTGGAGCTTGATCATGACCCATGAGATTACGACCTGAGCTGAAATCAAGAGTTGGACATTTAACTGACAGAGCCACCCAGGCACCTCTTGACAAAAAGTTTTAAAGGTTATGGAACAATTATCATTTTTTACATCATTAAAATAGCTTGCATGGTTTCAACTTGTATCATTTTTATCATCCCATACTGCATGCAAAGCAAGGACTGCCTGTTCGTATGTATGTATATATATATATGTGTATGTATGATTGGATGCATGTATATAAAGCCTTTAATTGTATTATATAAAGGCTTTATTTGTACTCTGTAAAGCAGTGCTTCCCAACCTTGACACACAAAAAATACTTGGATAGCGCTGTGATATACAAAAGAGATTTCTCATGGCTGAAGGGGAGTGGCCAGGAAACTTTCCATCCCAAGCCTTGCTCAGCTGCCCCAAGGGCCTGGGAGATAAATATTTCAACCACACATATGAGTCATTTGAGGCCCCCAGGTGAAAATGTGCCAATATTGAAAGAATTGTTAACTCCTTGAAGAAGTAGGCCTCCTGGCACTTAGTATGGCGTTCTCTGCAGAGTTATTTTTGGCTGACCATATTTGACATATACTATAATACATATTTTTTATTGAGATTTCTTTAAAAAGCAAAGACTTGTTAATCTCAAAGGCATATTTAGTAAGTATCTAAATATGTTTTATTGTATTTAATATTCCCTTTCTACAGTTACTAAAGCATTAAAATGTGTCTTTGTTATTAGAAACGTCACTGTATAATGAGTGTTAGAAATGTAGAGGTGAAACTAAAACTTGGCATAGGAAATAATAAGTAGGCGTGGAAAAAATAGATTCGTTGTTTTAAAGAAAAGCATCTGGTAAAAATGTTTCTAATTCTTTTTATGAGCTGAAAGCAAATGAAAGGGGGCTTTATATGAAAATTAGATATTATGTGCATTTTTTGTTGTCTCAGTGATTGACATCAGCTTCCCAGGTAATGTGTTTTGATAACTAAATACTACAAGTTCAAAAATAAAAGTAAAAAATGATATTTTCAGCATTGATGAGTGTTACACTCTTGTCATACTAACTGATGTTTTTAACTCTGGTTTTTGTATTGACTTGATTATATAACATTTAACTTAGGGCTGTCTTTTATATCATTCTTCTTGGTACATTTCAAGGCCTAAGTGTCCTGTCTTAACCTATGTTGTTGTAGAACATACACATTACTTTTTTTTTTTTTTAAAGATTTTATTTATTTATTTGAGAGAATGAGAGAGACAGAGAGCACATGAGAGGGGGGAGGGTCAGAGGGAGAAGCAGACTCCCCGCCGAGCAGGGAGCCCGATGCGGGACTCGATCCCGGGACTCCAGGATCATGACCTGAGCCGAAGGCAGTCGCCCAACCAACTGAGCCACCCAGGCGCCCCACATTACTTTTTAAAATGAAAGTGACACCATTTGCTACTTTGTTTCTTGGAATTCTGGAATTATGTCATGTTTGTAAGAAAGTAAGACTTTAAGCAGACTATTTTTTTTTAACCGTGATGAATCTTGTGTGCTTTAATTAGAAGCCGGATTTTTTTTTTTTTTGAGCTTTATTGTGGTATAATTTGACAAATCAAATTGTAAGATATTTAAAGTGTACATCATGATGAGTTGATATACATATGCATTGTGAAATGATTCCTCCCATCCAGTTAGTTAATACCTCCATCCCCACATATTTATATTTTTCCTTTTTTTTTTGATGAGAATATTTAAGTTCTACTCCCTTAGCAAATTTCAATCATACAATGTAGTATTACCATCTGTAGTCACCATATTATACATTAGATTCTCAGACTCTATATGGCTGAAAGTTTGTACCCTTTTACCACCTCTCTCTATTCCTTCCTCCCCCAGCCTTTGTTTGACTTTTATTTTTAGATTCCACATATAAGTGATACCATGTAGTATTTTCTTTCTCTGTCTTATTTTACTTAGCATAATGCCCTTAAGTATGTCTATGTTGTTATAAATAGCAGAATTTCCTTCTTTCTCATGGCTGAGTAATATTCTATTGTATATATACACTACATCTTCTTTACCCATTCATCCGTTGTTGGACACCTAAGGTTGTTTCCATATCTTGGTTATTATAAATAATTAAACTGGATTTTTATAATCTAATTTTATCTTAAGAACCAGGTGTGGGGTTGCCTGGGTGGCTCAGTTGGTTAAGCGACCAACTCTTGATTTCAGCTCAGGTCATGATCTCGGGGTCCTGGGATTGAGCCCTGTGTCAGGCTCCGCTCTCAGCAGGGAATCTCCTTCAGGAGATAGGAAACAGAAACACGAATATTTTAACAGTTGTTATTCTTAAATTTGGGTCTTAGAGATTATTTTTTGGTGTACACATGTGTAAACTTTCCTGTATTCAGCAAATATTTTAGAACTAATACTTTTGTGTCATTTTAAAATACAGTTTTGGGGCGCCTGGGTGGCTCAGTCAGTTGAGCATCCAATTCTTGGTTTCAGCTCAGGTCATGATCTCAGGGTCATGAGATTGAGCCCTGTGTCAGGGTCCACACTCAGCACAAAGTCTGCTTGAAATTCTCTCTCTCCCTCTCCCTCTGCCCTTTCCCCCACTTGTTTTCTCTCTCTCTCTGAAATAAAAATCTTTTAGAAAAATAAATAAAATACAGCTTTACTTAATAAACTTAATAAAATGTATAATTCTCCTCTTTTTAGAATGTATAGTTCCTTTACAGTTGTTACAGTTTTGTAAAAACATCTTTAAGAAGACTGGATAACTTTTTTTTAATACTGCAATTGTTTTTAAGTTTGATATTTTATTTTAGGGCATATCGATGCATTTACTTCAAAACTTTTTCTGTTAGAAGAAATTAGCTCAGAAGAATTAAAAGAAAAACTTTCAGCACTCAAGTAAGAAAGTTTACTTTGTGGTGGGATTTTTAAAACGTGTTAATGTAATCACTAATAGTTGTTTATTTCTAAATACTGGTTAAGTTTAAGTCCTTTATTTTCAAGACTTTTAATCCTTTTATACATTGAGGCTTCCCCTAACCCAGTTTGTGATCCATCTCTATTGATCATGTCCATTTTCAAGTTAAATCAAATAGCAGTGGCACCAGTCTTTCTACTTCAGACAAAGGAGGCTAGAGCACAAGTAGGAGCCCACCGTCTGGGAGGTGCATGGGAGCACTCCTTTTCAGGGATGGAAAAGAACAGGACAGTCATATAGACTCAACTCTAAGGATTTTAGACATCCTGACTTCTAAAAGTTTCCCCTGTGCCACATATTACTGTACATCATACTGAAATGAGTTTATTGTGCTCAGGACTCCAAATACCTAAATGCAAAGGAAAATAACTTACAAATATCTAATTTATATCTCATAGCTTTCTAGAAAGGACTGGTGGGAGTATTATCCCTATTTTACGTGTGGGGAAACTGGGACTTAGAGTGACTTGCTCCAGAGCACACAGCTGAGCTAGAGTGGCAACCTTGGTAATTAATATGTTTGATTCACCATTAGGATGAGAAATTGTCCTGACTTACACTGGTTGCATAGTTCTAGCTTTGGGGCTTGACACAATTTTCGAAGGGTCTCAGGTTCAATCTTGAATTCTCTGCTTGTTCTTAGAAATGTCCACTTCTATTTATAAGGACTGCCTCCTTTGAAGAGTAACTTTTTCTTTACATGAATAAAAAAGCTTTTCTGTACATTACTCACTGCCTGCCCCACCTTTCCCAATGAAACCCATTTTTAAATAAATCGTAGGGGGAATGAATTTCGGGCTAGAATAGGTACTAAAGAAATATATTTCATTTCCCTTTAACTATTCTGCCGCCAGTCAGTGGCTTCTCTGGTATCACACATTTAAAATACCTCTCAGATTCTTTGGAAGCTAATTCACCACCATCTCTAAACGGCAAACTCTTTTGCAGATTAGTTCTGCTAAAGACTTCTTGAACATTTTTAAAAGTTTATAATTTGAATATAAAATAGTAATCTCTTTACAACTGCTCTGATTCACACAGGCCAAGTACTTTATGATTTTGAAGAGAAATCAGGAAATGGTAAAAATTAAGTAAACATTAGAATTTAATCAAATGATTTTGGTATTCTTTGTTTTCTGTTATTATGTTGGTATTGTTTTGTTTTGTTTTTTTCCTTAGGGTATTTCTCTTTCGCAGGAGCTATAATTGTTAAGAATACCTTTTTTGTCATTTAATTTTACAAGAATTTCTTCTTTTTAATAGGATTTCAAGTTTATTTAACATTCTCCAACACATTCTAAAGAAATTGAGTAGGTAAGTGTTTTTTGGACATTTTGCATTGATATATGTGATTTTCTTGGGTGAAAATTCATAGAAAATTTGAATATATGCTATTAGGGATCATAGAATGTAACCTAGAAATGCAAGATTTATTCTATTTTGTCAAGGTTGAAAATGTGAAAATATAAATAAGATAATATGATAGTAACTGGCTTGCTTGCAATTAAACATTTTTCTCTAATGCTTTGTTGTATTGGTTTCCAATTGCCACTGTAACAAATTACCACAAACGTATTGGCTTAAAACAGCACATACTTACTCTTTTACAGTTTTGGAGGTCAGAAATCCAAAATCATTTTCACTGGACTAAATGATTTTGTGTCAGCAGGGCTGATTGTTTTTGGGGACTCTAAGGGAGCAGTCATTTCCTTGTCTTGATTTTCACCTTTTAGTGGCTAACCTGTATCCCTTGACTTGTGGCCTCTCTCCATCTTCAAACTGTATCACTCAAATTTCTGCTTCCTTTATCACATTGTACCTTAATCACACTTGGAAAGCCATTAAAGGTAACATTCAAAAGTTCTGGAGATTAGGATGTGGATATCCTGGGGGCCATTATGGAGCCTAGCATAGCTATATTGTTTACATTTTCAGGATAAGGAAGCAACATAGAGCTAGTCTTAAAAAATATTAAGTCCATGAGAAATCTTAGAATATGGATTCTCCACCTGATAATTTATCAGACTGTTTTATTATGTGAACTTTTATACTCCTTCTGTTATGCCCTTACCAAAAGATAAACTAAAAAACAATTCGAGTCTGAAATAAAAGTGAAAAATTTCAAAGTTCTAACTCTCCTACTTAATATGCAACTATATGTTAGTTTATTATTTATAAAATGATGGTGTTGAGTTCAGTGATTTCCTAAGTACTTTTCAGTTCTGTGATTCTGTGGCAGAAATTCTATTTTGTATATCATGTTCTTCAAGTGAAGCACAGTACTTATACATGAAATTTGTCAAATGCTTTTTGAGATCTTATTATCAATATCTTAGTTTGTGTGTTCATTTTCTACTGCAACTATAGCAAATTACCACAAAATTGGTGTTTTAAAACAACACAGATTTATCATCTTTCAATTCTGTAAGTGTAACAGGTCTTCTGGGTTGAAATCAATGTGTCAGCGGGCCTGAATTTTTTTTTCTGTAGGCTTTGGGTATGGTCTCTTTCCTTGACTTCTGTAAAATTCTAGAGGCCACCTTTATTCCTTGGCTTGTGGTCCTCTTCCTTTTTCAAAGTTTCAAAGGCAAGTTGGGTCCTCACATCACATTGTTCTGACTCCTTTCATAGTTATATCTCCCCCCTGCTTCCCTCTTCTACATTGAAGGACTCTTATGATTCTAGTGGGCCCACTAAGATAATCCAGGAAAATCTTACCATTTTAAAATCATCAGGTTAGGAACTCCATCTTAATTCCCCTTTGCCATGTACTGTAACATATCTATAGGTTCTAGGGTTTAGGATCTAGGCATCTTTGGAAGGTCATTATTCTGCCCACCAATGGGTAGTATCCATCCATGTACATTGCACTGTATGGCACTTCTAAAATACTCTTCCTTGAAGTTTTGCCTTCTCCATAAATTCTCTGTAAACCAGAGCTTTCTTCATTTTTAGTGAGGGTAGTTAAAATATATGATTTTCATCAATAAAAGCTCAATCTTTGAAATGTTATTTATTCCTACTACCAAATCAATTATTACTCATTTCCTTATATGAAAATATGAAAGTGATTGTTCCAAAAAAAAAGTTTTCCAGAGGATAAGAATAATTCTCTGAACCTCCTTTGTCAGCAGCTGTTACTTTTCTGCTTAAAAAAATTAATGGAAATGTAACTTATCAGTTTTATAGGCAGATGAATATAACTAAAGTATGATTAGTTCTTATTTTAAATGATATGGGAACGAACTGAGGTTCTCCTTAGCACCTTTGAGCTAGAGGAATATAAAATCCTAATAAAGCACAAAATATTAATCCTGTCCTTTTAGCTCTTTATGTTGATACACTGAATTCCTTAAAACTTTATATGGAGAAAAAGAAAATGTAGATTTGATGTTTGACAGAAGTGATTATTGTAGAGGATCATGATTAAGGGTATGGCCTGTGGATTGAACTACCTGGGTTTATATCTAAGCCCTGCACTCAGAACTTCGGGCAAATTGCTTATCTGTAATATGGGGTGAATTATTAATATGCCTTGAAGATTTGTTGTGGAGGATTTAATAATAAAATGAATATAAGCAGTATAACAGTAGTTAGCTCATGATAAACATTCAATACCTATCAGCTGCTATTGTTATTATTCTCATAGCACCTCATATTGTATTGTGATTGTTCCATTTTTTTCTTCCACTTTATTTTAAGCTAAGTGTAGTGAATGTGCCACATTCCCTTTTATATCTCTTAATCTTTATATTACTGGATACAAAGCAAGAGCTATGTTTGTTGAATGAATTAAAATGGTCTGTATAGGAATACTATGTATGTACACTCATGAAATGCTTTTCAGTATATGTTGTACGTGGATTAGAGAATTAGGCAAACAGTTTGTTTCCCATTAAATTATTGAATACTTAGAAATTGACTGAGGTAACAGTAAAAAGAAAGTAATTATGTATCCTGAACTTTGGAATAACAATTAAAATTAGTTGCCTAAAAATCATGAAAATTGTTAAAAATAAGACTTCTTAAATCTTATTTGGTCATTAAAAATTTTTAGAGGTGGTATTCCATTCCCATAATTGTTTTCATGCTGTTGAAGTTGACACTGAGCCAGTGAGTTGAAATTTCCTTGTATGATTTAGCTTGCAGGAGGGTTCCTACTTGTTGTCTCATGCAGCAGAAGATTCTTCACTCCTGATCTACAAGACCTCTGATGGAAAAGTTACTAGGACAGCCTACAATTTGCATAAAACACATTGCAGCCTTCCTGGTGTGCCTTCTAGTCTCTCAGTTCCCTGGGTCCCTTTAGATCCCAGTCTGTTATTACCATATCATATCCATCATGGAAGAATACCTTGTACTTTCCCACCTAAATCACTAGGCCCCACACCACAACAAAAGGTAAGATCTTTTTTGCAATTAAATGTTGTATTAGGTTGTTTATTATTCATCTGTGTCATTGACAATACAATATTTCAACTTCATGTCCACATTAATCACAACATCATCTAAAAACTATATCATAAGAAGGGTAGATAAAGTTGTATGCTTTACTGAGTCCAGTCATTGTCAGTGGAAGTTTCTGTTTTTGTAATGTTTATAAGTCAACTAAAGAAAATTGTATTAGCTTGCCCAGTGGGAGCATGAGTAATGCATCCACATAGTTAAATCCCTCTGTTCTTGTAAAAAGCAGTTTTTTTGTGATTCTTACTTATGTGTACTGTTTCATTTCATTAAATATTTGAGGCAATTTGCAGAAGAATACTTACAATAAAATTATGATACAATTAAAAATTGATAAGTAGGGCGCCTGGGTGGCTCAGTTGGTTAAGCGACTGCCTTCAGCTCAGGTCATGATCCCAGGGTCCTGGGATCGAGTCCCGCATCGGGCTCCCTGCTCTGAAGGGAGCCTGCTTCTCCCTCTCCCACTCACCCTGCTTGTGTTCCCTCTCTCGCTGTGTCTCTCTCTGTCAAATAAATAAATAAAAATCTTTAAAAAAAAACAAAACAAAAAGAATACCTTTAAAAAAAAAATTGATAAGTAGGATATAGAAAAATTAAAAAGTAAGTGTTAGTAATTAGTGAATGCAGTACCTTATTAAATGTGCAATAAACTATTAAGGACTAAATTGCTAAGTATTATATAACTCAGTATTTATTGAGTTACAATTAAAATTACTCTCTTTATAGACTCCTTCCCAGAAATACCAATTGAATGGTTTTTCCCTGCCTGAAACTTCTGTAAGGCCGTGGCTAGAGATACTCTTCACCATGTCACTCATTCTTTATATCATGTATAATATTCCACTTTGGGTTTAGCTGTAGGAAAAGTTTTGTTCTAGACAAATGATTCTGAGTGTTCAGGAAATAAAAACTGAGTGTATTTTCCTTCTGTGCTGCCAAAAATCTTGGAGTCAAAAATTACTGTCTAACATAATCTTCTCTATGTGTGTCCCAGAACATCTATCAGTTGTGGATCCTGTGGATATCTTCTGTTCTTTTTTTCTTTCTGTGTTATATTAATCCGTAAATGTTTTCAAGTCCTTTTAGAAATAGCTGGAATGCAAATATTGAGGACTTTTAAAAATAGTTTACAGTGAATGAAGTTATGTTTTTCACTTCTTTACCCTAATGTTACTGTTTGGAAGGATCTTTTTAGAAATGAGAACTCCTTGCACATTCTTAGCTAACTTGGCCATGAGAATATATAAATGTAGTTAACTAGTTGCTACAAATGAAGAATGGATGATGAAGTTGTTAATATTTTAAACCATCTTATCTGCAGTTCTGATTGGTTATTTCCAGTTTAAATTTCATTTGAATAGTGATTTTTATAACTTATATTAAGGCAAAATTTTCTTCACTCTCTTAAATATAATAATTGAAAACTTCTTTTGAAAGATTTATGTTCTTTCTAGGATACTGATTTCTTTTTAATTTAGAAATTCTGTGGGGCGCCTGGGTGGCTCAGTTGGTTAAGTGTCTGCCTTCGGCCCAGGTCATGATCCCAGGGTCCTGGGATCGAGTCCTGCATCAGTCTCCCTGCTTAGCTGGGAGCATGCTTCTCCCTCTACCTGCTGCTCCCCCTGCTTGTGCTCTCTCTCTTTCTCTGTCAAATAAATAAAAATCTTAAAAAAAAAAATTCTGATTATGGTCTATTACTGTGGCATATAATTCTGTATGGGGATGACTTATTCCTTTTTTGTTTAATACTTGGATACAATTCCATATGTTCAGGGTTTGGCCACATAAAATCAAAATTAAACAATTACATGTATGCCACTAAGCAGTTGCTGATTTGTATTTTTTAAGACACTTCACGCATTCAGTTTCAGGGACAAATCCTTAATGATATTATCTAAGACCCAGCTGTTAGGTAGAGTAAACAGGTAGATAATTAATGCTTGGTTTGGTATGTTTTTAAGCCCTTGTAAGTTTTTGGTGATCTCTTACACATCTCCCTACAATCTAGCCCTATGTTTGATGAGAATTACCCAACCTTCCTCCCTTACTTCCTCCTAGCCAGGCCATGGGACTGGGACTTTCTAGTCCAGTCAAGGTAAGCACAGATAGGGTTTCTAGCCTTAGCAGCAATAGGAAAAGACTGAAGTTTCAGTAAACCTGGGGAAGTAAGACCCTTTGTGAAACAAAAATCATCCACATATTTCATGGTGTAAAATCTCATATAACAAATGTTTCTGCCTCTGATACAATCCTTTAGTCCCTGTCCACTTGAACTCAGTTTTCATCTTTGTGTAGTACCTTGGGTACTAACCCTGAGACATACCCCAGTAGAGTCTGTCTACCTCCTGCTGCATATAGAAGAGATGAATAGGAGAATCCCATTTGCTTCCTATGCTACCCCTGACTTCTTCCACTTCCAGTCCTTTCACAAAGGCTCTGTGCCCATCCCTTTCTCCTTCTACAACTTCTGTAATAAACATTCATTTTACACACACACACACACAGAATCTTACAGTGGAAGTTTCAAAATGCTTTCCTCAGCAATATAGTAGATACGATCAGGGTGGTTAGTGTAGTCTTATAGTAAATACCACCTGAGTGGGCAGTAGTATAGATAATTTAAAAATCACAGCTCTTTTCTAATTGGTGTGTTAGAAAAGTTCATCAGATTCAGACAAACACACTGGCACACTCAAATCCCAACTGGAATTTTTCCTTTCTGGTCACCTGATCGTATACCAAAAAATGCCCCTGAAGAGATAACATATTAGATTAGGGAACTTGGAGTCTGATTCATTCTTAGTGAGCCAGTAGCCCCTTGGAGCAATGCTAATATGTCTGATATATTAGGAAATATGAGTGTGTTTGGAGTAACAATATCACCCATCATCACCAGATCTGTAATTCACTGGACAAGATGTGAAGAAACAAAGGTTGCAAGGTGGCCAGGGGAAGTAGAGGCAGAAATGGACAGGTTCTGGGCAAATGGTTTTAGGCTGGACAGCTTTGGCCCTTCTCTCCAAGGGCTGACTTTCTCCATTACCCCTTTTAAAAACTATGCTCTCTCAGTGGCCAAGGAGATGACAGAATTTCCAGATCTCATCTTCAGCAGGACTACAGTTAGCAAGGGATTATATCCTAAGAATACGCCTTCTCATTTCTGTAGTCTGTGTGGGCTAGAAAGTGAGGGTGGGCAGCTACTTGTGCTGAGGAGGAGTTGATATTAAGGTAGAACCAGCACCCCAACAAACTTTCTTCCTCCCACTTCCTTCTTCCTTTTTTTCCTCTGTAGCCTCCTTCCAGTTTTTTCTTCCCCTTTCTCTTTCTTTTTTGCAAGAATCTTCTCTTAGTCCCTCAACTTTTCCTTTTTACTTGGGTTATTTTCTCTTTTGCCTTCCTGTTTTTCAACATTTATTATTCCCCCTTTTTCTCTGTAGACTTGTCTTTCTTAGTCTTTGTCCCTTTCTCCATTTTGTAATTTTTTTCTCCCTCTTTACCACATCCGACCTGTTTCTTGTATTTCCTTTCTCTCCCTTCGTATTTTTCATTTCTTCCTTTCTTCTGCCCTTCAGCTATATTATTGCAAACACATTGCTCATAAGTTCTGTCCTTCCATCATTTTCTAATTTAACATTTCAGCCTCTTCCAGATTTAACACAGAGTGGTTTTCCCCTTCATTTCTCTCCATCTACCCTGACCTATTCCTTCCCTGATTGCTTAGTACCTTAAACTGTGTCAGATTAAAGCTTGTTTAGAAGCAGCCAGGTAGCTGGAGATTAAAAACATATAAAGGACGATTTGCAAGGTAATTAGTACATATTATAAATAATACAGAGCAGAGTTGACCATATATAAATATTTTGTAAACATGTTAAACTATTCTTTGCTTCATCTCTTAGGTTGGTGGAACAAGAATGCCTACACGCAGCCGTAGGAATCCAGTTTCCATGGAAACGAAAAGTCTGCCTGCTCAGCAAGTTGAAAATGAAGGAGAAGCTCCAAATAAAAGAAAAATAACTTAAGGACTCTACTATGGAAAATGAGGAAGAACTAGTTGTAACAACGTTCACTTTAGAAAAGTTTGAGGGGAAATATGCCTAGAAGATCAGTGGACAAGATGAACATTTTTCTTTTAGTGTCCTTGAGAGTTCTTAGAGTGCCTTGAAAAAATATATTGGCTATGTGAAGGAATGTTTCAGCTAAAATGGAATGTTATACTCTTAACATGATGTTTGAGAAGAATCCAGATATGTTTTAACAGTATCATGGCAGGGAAACATAGAGAAGAGAAATATTTTTATAGTAGACCTTTTCCAAAAACTGTTAAATAGGAAAATAATTTGCTTTTTTCAAGAGCAATATTTATCATTGTATGTAATGTTAGTAATTTGAATTATATCACCAGTCTGTTGAGATTGGCTCAAAAAGTTGAATCTTGCCACTATCAGAGATAATTTTGAACCAATGTAAACCTTGCTTCTGACCCATTGTGACAGTTTTTATATACTATTTTAAAACGATGATTGTTGCAAGTTAATAAAGTTAACATCTTTAAAAACTTGATGAAATTCCATTGCACAAGCCAAAAATTAAAATTAAAAATAAAAAAGTTCATGCTCCTGAAAAAGTCACAAGTTAACAATTTCTTGTTGGTCAGCCATCAGTTTGTTTTTAAAAAAACAAACCTTCTGTGGTGTTATAGGTTTGGTGATAGATCCCTCTATCTCTTGGCACAAATTTCAGCTGAGTGTTCAAATAATGCTACTGAAAGCAGAGATGAGTGTGTTTTCCAGAAAAAGCTCATCATTTCAACTGACAAGGTTAACGTGGTAAAAAATAAAATATCTTTTCTCATCTATACTGATTAAATTTCCTAGGACCACATAGCTGAATTTGGAAAGCTTATCATCACCTGATGTTACTGTAGCCAATTTGGACTTAAGAAGGAATGGACTTATTTAATTTTTGTGTCTTTGTCCTTCAATGTGCATTAAAAGTTTCAGAAATATGTGCATCATTTGTAAAATACAAGTTTTGTAATCTGCTTTGTTTTTGGAACTTTTTAATGTGTTTTATATTAATATAAGAAACTAGTCCAAGAAATCTTTCAACTATTATCAGTAACAGTTGAGTATTTTTATCTTCAACTACCAAGTTTTGTTTTCAATTATTTTAGTCCATTATATTTTTAAATTAATAAGTAATTATTAAAACTATTTTATATATTTTAATATATAATTTCCTCCGCCTTCCATTCCCTTTTTAAAACAATGCTTTTTTTTTTTAATGGACATGATCTTTTTTTTTTTAACTTTGTCCCATATTCCCATATCCCAGAAATATTTTAGTTGTGAATCATTTGGCAGTGAACCAAGGGAGAGGCAGGGATTCCCTTGGAATTTGCTCTTTTAAAAAAGCTAGACAATGATTTCTTCAGACTTCTGAATACCAGAAAGACTTGGCTTTTGATTTTTAATATTACTTTTTACCTAGTAAAATGTGTGGTCTTGCAAGTAATTATTTTGAAATTATCTTAGCCATATATTTCAATGTTCCTGATAATATATATAAATCTAGTCTTGGTTTTTCACTTGTGCTTAATCAAGCCTCTTTTATAACATGTATTTGATCATGTTTGTGTTTTTTCCCTTGATTTTTAGTACAGGCATACCTCATTTTATTGCACTTTGCTTTGTTGCACTTTGCAGATACTACATTTTTTACAAATTGAAGGTTTGTGGCAACCCTGTGTTAAGCAGAGTCAGTGTTGGCAAGGATGTGATGAACCTGGTCCACTTACACCTATGGTGAAGGTATAATTTATACATACCTCTTGGAAAACATTTAGTTCAATAAATGTTTGCATTTGTGTGCCTCACAGTCTAAAGTAGGTCCGCATTGTTACTCACATAATATTCTTTTTTCACATATCGCAGTATTTGTTTATTTGACTTACTGTCTTTCTTCTTGATTAGACTATAAGCTATGCAAAGGCCAGGAACAGTTTTGTTCACAGTTTTGTTCACAGTTATGTAACAAACACCTAACCTGGTATTACTGTCTTGCATTGCTTAGTAAATATAAGTTGGATGTATGACTAAATGAATGTCTAGGTATCAAAGATAGATTTTATTTTTTCCAGGAGCTCACATTCTAGTGGAGGACACAATACTGATCTATGGGTAAGTGCTCTGATAAAGTAATAAAAGAAAGCCATATAACCTGAACCTGATAATTAAGGAAAGTGAGTTGAAGGTTGAGGTGAGTCTTTTCAAAGTGTGTAAGAGGGGTGCCTAGGCGGCTCAGTCGGTTAAGCGTTTGCCTTTGGCTCAGGTCATGATCCCAGGGTTCTGGGATCGAGCCCTGTATCGGGCTCCCTGCTCAGATAGGGAGCCTGCTTCTCCCTCTCCCTCTGTTGCTCCTCCTGCTTGTTCTCTCTCTCTGTCAAATAAATAAATAAAATCTTAAAAAAAAAAAAGTGTGTAAGAATTATAAGGAAAGAATGAAAGGTCTTAACATAGAAGAAAGAAGCATATGCAAAGGTGAAAGTTGGCCAGATTGTAGGCTCTGAACTTAGATTTGAGAGAAAAAGCTGTAGGACAGGGACAGACATGCCATGCTATGACATTTGAATGTTGTCCTGTGCAATGTGGGAATCAGTAGTGAATTTAAATTTAAAAAAAAATAACATGATCAGATAGGCTTTTGAAAAAGCTCTTGTTAGCATTAATCTAGAGAATGAAATAGAGCTGGGAAAGACTGTAGGAAAGGAGAAAAGTTGGAAAGCTGTGTTATAATAATTGAAAAAAGGTAAAGGCCTGGAATTAAAGCAGTAAGAGGGATGGGCTCAAGTAAGAGGGATGGGCTCAAGTAACAGGAGAAAAAAATGATAACTTAGTGAAACAGTTGGTAGGAAGAGTTAAATAAGGCTTCCAGAGAAATCCCAATTTCTCATTTCGGATACTGGGTAAATAGTGGTGTTACTCATTGAGAAAGTAGGAGGATGAGTGTGGATAGAGTGGGAAGAGTTAAGTTAAAATGTTCATTTCCTGGGCGCCTGGGAGGCCCAGTCAGTTAAGGGTCTGCCTTTGGCTCAGGTCATGATCCAAGGGTCCAGGGATCTAACTCTGCATCAGGCTCCCGGCTCAGCAGGGAGTCTGCTTCACCCTCTCCCTCTGCCCCTACCCCCTGCTTGTTCTCTCTGTGTCTCAAATAAGTAAAATCTTTAAAAAAAAATAAAAAATAAAATGTTCATTTCCTTTCACCATATTTGTTCCTTGGATTCTAGGTTTGGATGCAATATTGGTTATATATTGCTGCATAATAAATTACCCCCAAATTTAGTTAAAACAACAAACATTTATTATCTTAGAGTTTCTCTGCATCAGAAAATGCAGCTCAGCTGGGTGTCTCTGGCTCAGGGTCTTTCACAAAGTTACAGTTAACCTGTTGGCTGGAGCTGCATTCCTCTCAAGGTTTGACCGGCTAGAGCATCTACTTTCAAAAAGGTGGTGCCAGTCTTTCACTGGTTGTTGGCAGGAAGCCTTATCCTCACTGCATGTACCTCTTCATGGGTCTGCTTGAGTATCCTCATGACATAGCAGCTGGCTTACCCCAAAGTGAGCTAGTCAAGAGAAAGAGCAAAGAGGAAACCACAATGTCTTTTTGTCTTGGAAGTCAAATACTGTCACTTCTGCCATATTTTCCTCATTAGATATAAGTTAGTAAGTGCACACTCAAGCTCCACCTCTTGAAAGGAGGAATAAAGGAAGAATTTGTGAACATTTTTTAACTACCACAAATGCCATGAACATTTTAAGGATATAGAAGAAGAATTAGGTTTAGGGTGGAGAGAAAAGAAAGGACACTGTTTAATGTCTTATTACCAATATGCTGAATCTAATAGAGATGGTTGATAATTTGAATTTTGAACTCAGAAGAGAAGCCTGATCTCATCAGTACAGATTTGGGAATTGTTGGTATGTCTGTGGTGATTGAGAGAAATGTATAAGGTAACATAGCAGAAATTAGTAGAATGAGAGCAGGATCGTGAATGGAGCCCCAGAGAAAACCATATAACTTCACTAAAACGTTTCATTTAAGTGGCCAGTATGGAAATCAGGTTTATAAACATTAAGGAGTAAGTAGAAGGTGAGGTGGAAACAATGAAATTCTTCATTGCCAATTGATTAGCAAAACTTGGAAATAGTTTCACTATTTGGATCTTCTTTTGCAATTGCAAAGGAAGTTAACCTGTTCCTTTCCATTCTACTTGGGTTCTAGCTTTGGACACTGTAAACATTTTAGATATATTACAAGAAAGTATGGGTTTAGGGTGGAGAGGGGAGAAAACACTTGAATATTTTGTTATGAACATGCTAAATCTGAGGTTTCTGATACACGTATTAAGATGCTTGTTATGTGTTACAGGTATGTGGTACCTTTTAATCAAACCATAAGAGTATTTGATACCAAGATTTATTAAGTTTCTCCTTGAATGTAGGAATAAAGATGTATTTCATTGGTCCTTCCACTCTTGCCATGTTCCCCTTGGGTAATGTCTAGACTTATCAAGGTATGTAGGGGCAGACACACAAAGCATCTATCTGAGGATTGGGTCTGATCTGCCAGGTAGATCTTACTGAAGGAGTTGAGGCCCAGATGTCTATTTCTAGGATGGGAATTTTAGATTGCCTCATCAAAAAGGAAGATACAAACAGTACAGGCATAATGTACTATTGCCTTGGCATACATGTTTGCTTCCAATATATGAACTACTGTTAGAATGTGATCAAGCAAGGAGCTACAAAAGGGTTGTGTTTAATTGCTGTACATGCATGGTATAGTCCGGTTAATTCTCTAAGGAATGGGAGGAAAAGCCACAGTATGAATTAATTGCTGTTTTGAAAGTGAAGAAACCTAAAGAGTCTGTGATTAGTGGGTTGAATTCCTCCTTCCCTTTTCTTGAGAATATGCATTTCTTGGAGGGGAAAAGGAGGAAATCTTTTCTGTAGTCCCTATCCTAGGTTTGGCTTGCCCAAAAATGTACAGCACAGGAGAGTATGTGCATCTTAATCTTAAGAGTCAGTGTAACAAGGCAATGCTACACTGATTCCATGGGTTTTACCTCTCTTCCGAGCACTGCATTAATACAACATCTGCTTCAGCCAAGTTTTACCAACACACAGATTAGCCATTCTAGGCCCTACCTGCATGCTTTTGCTCATAAAGCTATATCTGCTTGGGTTTATCATCAGCTATAGAAGTTTCATTAAAGTAGCTGGTATAGAAATCATATTTATAAACATTAAGGACTAAGGAGAAGGTAAAGTGGAAACAATGAAATTCATTGCCAACTGATCTGCAAAACATGGAAATGAATTGACAGTGCTTTTTTGAGCATCTACTGGGTGTATAGTACATTATGCCAATTTCTTGGGATGTAAAAATAAACAGTATTGGTTTCTGTCTTAAGGGTATTCTCTAATCTAGTTGGAGAGATGGATATGTGCAATGAGCTATAATACAGAGCAGAGTTTAAGTGGCACAATAGTGCATAGGAGTAAGAAAAGGGGGTGCTTGGAAATAAGAGAAACTCATGGTAAAAATGACCTTTAAGCTTGTTCTGAAAGGCAAGTAAAATATTAATATGGACAAAAAGGAGGCAGAGCATTATAGCATTAGGGAAAATCCTATGGAAAGTGCTGATTTTCAAAAATAGCAAATATGATCTTGTAACAAGTATGAGGGTAAAAGAAGATAAATGGGACATAAAGTTGAAGAGGTAAGTTAGAGCTTGATAGTGGAAGGTATTGATTATTATTCCCAGATAGTTTAATTTGATTCTAAAAGCAGTGAGGAGACATTGAAGGCTTTTCAAGCAAAATGACATTAATTTTAAGGAAACTTAAAATATAAAGGATTATTTAGAGAGAGGAAAGACTTACGGCAAGGAGGTGGTAACTCTACAAATAGCAGGTGGATGGAGAGGTGTAAATTGGAAAGCTATTTAGTTAGCAGCTATGAGATTTGATCCTGTCCACCAAATGAATGTTTACCTCATGTAACATAGAGTCACAAGTAGGTTATAGACACTAGGTCTTGGGAATACAAAGAAGAGCTAAAGGTCATGGCACATGAAGTAGCTTGTGTGTTGGAATTATGAAGTAGAGGTTTCCAAGACAACTGAAATTTTTAGCCCGAGTGCTGCCACTGACTTAAATGAAAATATTAGAGGAAGTATATAGATGGCGTAAAAAGACAACTACTTACATTTTCAACCAAATGTCAACAGTACAATTAAGGTGATAATGTCCTATGGAATCTGTAAACTGAAAATGTGGGTCTACAACTTAGAGGAGAGAAATAGACAGGAAGATTGGGTCCTACCTTTGGGCTGATAAGCCAGGAAATTGGGGCTGGCATGCCTTGGACCACCCTGGCCTTTTCTTTCTTCTACTTCGTCTTTACTAGGGCCAAGGGACAGGGAGTTTGGTTACATACTAGATTAACTGAGCAAATAAATACATTTTATATTGAGAATAATGGGAAAGAGGAAGGCAAGAATAAACCCCATGGTATTGGATTGGAATTGAAGTATCAGAGTGAATTTGTGGCACTTAATATATAGAGAGAGAGATGGAGAAACAGATACAGCTGTGTGTTATGTGTACATATGCATACATATTTCCTAATTCTGCTGATAGTGCCTAGAAGCAGTAATATTCACATAGCCATGAACACACCTAGCACCCAGATCTTGGTTTCTAAATTGTATCCTTCACTAAAAGAAATCAGTGTTCCTTGGAGATACTATCCCAAGATTGGGGCTGGGAAAATACAAGATGAACCTGGAGCATTGTCTTGCACCAGAAAGTAAGAAGGTGCTCAAAGAGTAATGGATGCATGTTAAAAGAACATAGGAACTAGCTTAAAGGAGTTCTTAGGTCTGGGAAAATTTGAGCATGAAAGAATGATAGTAACATATTATAATGCTTTAAGTAAAATAGTAATCCACATGCTCATGCTGGCATAAATGAATAAATAAATGGAGAAGAAGGAAATACTCTATTCTACAGTAGATTGCCAACCAATAAATCCAGAGGGAATGATGGAATTAGAAAAACCAACTTACAATCATTATAGAGATAATTACTTAGCTAAGAATCCTCAAAGGATGCTAAATATGGTGGGTGAAAATTTGATGGCAAAGAGGAATATTAACATAGGCTTTTTTTTTTTAATTTATTTGAGAGAGAGAGAGCATGAGAAGGGGGGAGGGGTAGAGGGAGAAGCAGACTCCCCACTGAGCAGGGACTCCATCCCAGGGTCATGACCTGAGCTGAAGGCAGACACTTAACCGACTGAGCCACCCAGGCGCCCAGGAATATTCATGTAGTCTTATTAAGGAATCTCCCCAGAAGATGGTTATTATTAGGTATAATATACTTACTTGTTTACTTAATCCAGAAGAAATCTGGCAGAAACTATCTTAACTAAGCGATTAAAGTTAGTATCACCAGTAATGAGACAAATCAACAATGTGTGTTTCTTGCTATGCACCAGGAAGAGCACATTACTTAGGTGGTATATTACTGTCTGACTCACCCAGTGTTACTCTATTTCATTTTAGAACAACAGAGGACGTACAAATTCAGATTAAACAATTTTAAAGATACCATATTTCAAAACCTCTTGAAAACATTCTACCTGGCAGCCAAAACTTGTCTGGACAAACCTGTTTTTCCTGATGTGGCCAAAAAAAAAAAAAAAGTCTTTTCTTTCACACAACTTTTGAGGTCTCATCATCTGCAGGTAATGTTCTCCAATGCCAAGTAAACGTAAGTCATCCACAGTTTTTCAAGTTGGTCTTTCAACAAACCTCTACCCAACTTAGGCTCCAGAAATAAACTGTAGGGTTTTTTGGTTTAACCTGTTAGAGAGACTCCAAATAAATAAAGAGGATATTGTGCCCAGAGACAGTCTTACTGACTGCATTATTATCCATGAGATAATATTTAAATTTGCTCCTGAAGTTTTCAACCCAAAGTGAGAAATGAGTCCAGAATAAATAATCAAGTGATTGCAGTCTGTTTAAAGTTAACATTTCTAGATGACTAAGATATAGAATGTATTTTACAGAGTTTGTGTTTTATTTTTAACTATTTAGTCATGGGTCCTAACAATATGCAAACAGCAGTTTTACTAATGTGAAAAATAAATAATGGAATACATTTTGCAAGTATAATATCTGCCCTCTGTCCCATGAAAAGTGATGCAGATTATAGTTTCCCAAGTGCCACAATGGGCAGCTGGAAGTGGTCTCTGTCCAATTCCAAAATGCAATCTCGTAGAATTACACAATGAGTTCGTTTGAGTTCAGGGAGAGAGTGAGGGAAACTGAAATCACAGTGCATGAGGCTTGAATATCTCTGTATATTATGCATGTTGGGAGGCTAATAAAGTGGTGGGTCAGTCCCTAATTCAGTTTGGCTTTTTTTAATGCTACACTCTAGTGCCTGAAAACTTTGACTCTTAAGGAGCAAGGACTATGTAACTTACTAAGTGCCTAAGGCCAAAATGTTATTTTGCATATAAGGGAGTGCTGAGTTTGCTGTCTGCCAAGCCTTCTGCCTCCCAAGAGCCTGTGCTAGAGTTAATTCACATCCAGCATTTGGGGAAGTCTTTAGAATGTTAAGACTGTCTGCTACAACTTGGAGAGAAGTATGAGAAGTTGAGTCTCAGAAGTTGGCAGCCCAGATTTGGAGTTTGATGGAAGAGGCATGAGGTTGGGAAGGGGATGGGAAGTGGGGAGTACGGAGTTAAGAGTCTCAGCTCCTCCATTTGCTAAGGCTATATCTCTCCCCTCTTTGCTCTTCTGTCTTTTCATCTGTGAAATCCAGATATTTATACCTTGCCAGCATATTCTATAGGCTTTAGTAGCCTTCCAGTAGATAATGGATATGGAAGTTCTTTTTAAACTGCAAGTCCCTGTGTAAATGTGAATTATTGTCAGATCAAATCAATGAGCAATGTCATATGAGCTAAAACTTGAAAGGAGTTTGCCAGAGTGGAAGGGAAATTTCAAGCTCAGGGACAAAGTATAGTCAATGTTCAGAGGTGCAAACATGCATAGCATTTTGGAAGGGCAGGTCATCCATGTGGCTAAGACATGACCAGTGTGCCTATGGTGAAGGGACCCAAAGGATCTAAGACAGTGTGCTGGGGAGAACTTGTCACTAAAAAGCTGTGATTGATTTAGAGACTGTGGCATTGTCTTGAGGTGGGGAATAAGGAGAAGCTTCTTAATGGGGGGTGGCACTAGAGATGGGCAACAAGGTTAAACTTCCATAATGGAAACTATGGCAATATATAATATGTAGGCTGGATTGGGGGGGAGGATGGAAACTAGGGAAGTCTGAAAGCAGGGAGATCAGGGGAGGCTATTTTTCAATCCAAACCAAAGCTTCTAGTGATCCATCTTACTTGGCCATCTGTCACCTCTGTTCTTGCAATTCCAAATAATGCCTGCCACATTTGTGAGAATGTGGTCAAGCCCATGAGATAGAAGTTGCTGATCTTAAATCTCTTGGAGTTAGACAAGTCAGAAATGGAGTGGTAAGTGCTGCAGACCCTCATGCAAACTGGGTCAGGTGCCTCTCCTCCCTCCACAGCCCAGAGTTAAGTGGAGTAAGGGTTCCTTTGCAAAAATTATTCTTTGGGGAATTAAACTCTGTATCATTTGGAAGCACACTCTAAATCTGGAAAAAAGGTTGGTATCCTCCCAAGTAAGTCACTTTAAAAAGGATGGTTAACTCTTTAAATGTCACTTTTACAACTAGGGACTCTTTCCTAACCTTTTAAAACTTAGACTCTGGGGTATAAGAAGGAAAAATGAAATGAGCCAAGTAGCTGAGCCCAGAAGCCCAAACTGAAACCTAAGTTGCCTCCCTTCAGAAACTTGAGGGTCAGAGTAAGTCATGCATGAGCTCCTCCCCAGAATATTTTAATGTTTGTGTGATAATTATGTTAATGTTTAAAAGTTTAAAATGAATATTACAGCTTTGAATGAGAAAATTGGCTTACCCAGTTAAAACGAAATATGTAGACCAGCATTGCCAGCCCATGGTGGGTCTCAGGCCATGCCTTCTGCCCCTCATACCTTTTCAGTTTGATATCTGAAAAGGGTATGAAGGCTTCATGTATTTTTTTTCCACAATACAGGGCAGGCAATTTTATAATGTACACAACTTACTAACAGACTAATTTGTTAAGAGACTAACAGAAGCAATGTTAATGACTCTGAGAAAGGATTTCTGTTTATGAAGGAAGAGTAACTGCCACTCCAGGAGAGTGGTCAGCCTTTGTGAGGAGTGGTTGGCAAGGGTCTCTAGACACACTCTGCATCCATTGACTCTGTGCTTTTTCTTCTTTCCTCTTCAGCTGTGTGGGGTCATGTTGGAGTTTGTTCTAGCTATCCAGAATACTCAACAATGCCACTGGCTCTGAAAAGGGACTGGTGGTGTTAATCCATTTTGATAGAGACCTACATGATGCCAATGTCAGTCATAGGAAACTGTAATCAACTTGGTTGGCTATTTCCTTGGCCATGGAGAATTGGTTTTTGAAACTCTTTTTGATGTATAAGTACCTCATCCATAGGTATGTCATTATTGAAGATTCCATTTCAGCCCACTATATTTTTGGGTATTTTCACCAAAAAAAGTACCTTTAGATTGTATTACATTATTTTGAATATTTAGTATCTTAAGAACTCCAAAAACTTTATTGGACTGATATCCACTTCAGACATCATATCAAAATGATCAAATTTCCTTAAAACCAGAAAATCAATACTATTGATTCCATCAAACAATGTAATCACATGAGGTCCTATTCATAGCTTCATGTATTTTTAACCCCAGTTGAAACTCCTATCCTCTGCACACTTAGTCATGAGCCTTGGCTCAGAATGACCTTTAGCTATTGCTTAGAACTCCTCTCAGTTGACTAAGATTTGCCTTAGGCTCTGAGGGAATTAAGTAGAGGAGTTCCAAAAATATTCTCAAGTTTTCACATGAGTGGAATTAACCAAATAATATATCTTCTCCAGTGACTATTCCTCTTTACCTGTTTTTATACTAGAATGGTTTGTTTAAAAAAAAAACAAAACAGTCACACCTCTACATTGACACTGTCCACAGATATAGAATACATTGGTGTATGTTACATTTCCTCTCCTATGGTTACACAATTACTTCAAATAGCTATGAGTAACTAAATGCATTGGCCAAGACAGAATGTCTCACTTCCTTTCTCTATTGGTTGACTGCCCTTGACAGAATTAGTCATTCTCTTATTGGGTTCCCCTGCACTTTGATTTCATTTCTGATACATTTGTCGAATAAGAATTACTTATTTACCTCTACTAGACCTTGAGGTCAGAGTTACCATGTTTTTGCCTATTAGGCATCTGCTGTGCAGTCCTGCCCTAGTGCCTGGCATATGGTGAATACTCAGTGTTTGTTAAATAGAGTGCATTTGTCTGGGGAGTTCCTTGATTTTTATAGTTAGATACTGGCAGCTTTTTCAGAGACATGGGTGATCAAAACCAACTGGGCATTTATCTGTACTACATTAAGCATTTTACCAATTTCATAGAAAAAGATGTGTAGAGCATTTGATGAACAAAAATGTTCATGTAATTGATATTTAAAGAGGCGAGATCAGGGCACTGGATGTAGTGACACCTCCTGGGAACAATTTCTGAGTTAGGAGTATTAGGGGTTATATTTTTTTCATTCTCTTACAATCTTAATAGTTTTTCTTAGATTCCTTCCTTTTGAGCTACAACATAACTGAATATTAGAATTGTCTTCTTTACCCCACCCTGGTTGCTATAGCTGATGAATCACAGAAACCAGAGAAGGGAAAGACCAGTGAAATCATCTGGTTCATCTCCAAATTAGGGAGTGGAGCCTTGGGATTTGGGGAAGACTAACCTCTCATTTAAAAAGAGAAAAGAAAAAACTGCAACTAGCACTGCTTAGAGCAGCTCACCCATCTGTTCACCTTTTGCTTCTAACAGCATCCTGAGCTCTACCCTATTAGAACCCAATCAGGAGTTCTTCTCAAGGACCCTAGGAGCACCAGATGCCAAAGGGTTAAGGAGTTGAACTAGAATTGTACTGCCTGAGTAATAAAGTTGGATTATGAATCTTCCAAAGATTGTTTTAGCAGAGTCTTAAAGAATTTGAAACTCTGGGGTGCCTGGGTGGCTCAGTCATTAGGCATCTGCCTTCGGCTCAGGTCATGATCCCAGGGTCCTGGGATCGAGCCCTGCATCGGGCTCCCTGCTCCGCGGGAAGCCTGCTTCTCCCTCTCCCACTCCCCCTGCTTGTGTTCCCTCTCTCGCTGTGTCTCTCTCTGTCAAATAAATAAATAAAATCTTTAAAAAAAAAAAAAAGAATTTGAAACTCTGTTTTAGCAAGACCTTACAAATGTAAGAACTAGTAAAGAACTTACAGATGATCTGGGCTAAAATGTGGAGTTCCCTGATGCAGAAACTAGGATGGAGATGGTAAGAGATTACAGATATGCCGGGGTCAGGAGGATAGGCCTCTCGATCCGTTTCTCTCTGTGTCACAATTGCCCAGTGTCCTCCCTTGTAGTGCTCTTCTCTCTCGTCTTCCTCTCCTCCTCCTGCTCTTTTTTGTTGTTGTTTGAAGAAATGGCACAAATGATTTACCATCGGTGGCTGCTTTTCATATCAAGCAAGTCTGACCCTCAGGTATCACTGTCATAGGGCAGTCCTCCCATACATCCTTACGCACCGCTGGTCTCTTGGGTTACAAAACTGGCTCCATACTACTTGCTCTTTGCTAATGTCCTCTTACAGAGTGGGGAGGAATATTGTACCCTCTCAGTAGTGACAGCATCTGCATACATGTGTCCCCAGTGTAGATCCCCTTATCTAGTTACCTGAGTATATTATAGGTTCCCAGTATTAGAAATCTAAATTCCTCTGCAGCATTAGAAATATTCAACAGTTTTCCTGTAATTTTTATTTTGAAAATATTCTACACAGATTCATTTACTTTATTTTTTATTTAAATTTTGTTAGTTAACATACAGTGCATTATTGGTTCCTGGAATAGAATTCAGTGATCCATCACTTACAGACACCACCCAGTGCTCATCTCAAGAAGTGTCCACTTTAATCCCCATCACTCATCTAGCCTCTCCCCCACCTACCACCTTCCATCAACCCTGAGTTTGTTCTCTGTTATTAAGAGTCCCTTATGTCTTGTTTCTCCTCTCTCCTTTTTTTCTTTTCCCCCTTCCCATATATTCATATGTTTTCTCTCTTAAATCCACATATGAGTAAGATCATATGGTATTTGTCTTTCTCTGACTGACTTATTTCACTTAGCGTAATACACTCTAGCTCCATCCATGATGTTGCAAATGGCAAGATTTCATTCTTTTTGATGACTAAATAATATTCCTGTGTGTGTGTGTGTGTGTATTCCATTGTGTGTGTATATATATATATATATATATACACACACACACACACCACATCTTCTTTATCCATGCATCAGTCAATGGACATTTGGGCTCTCTCCATAGTTTTGGCTATTGTGGACATTGCTGCTATAAACATTGGGGTGCATGTAACCCTTCAAATCTGTATTTTTGTATCCTTTGGGTAAATACCTAGTACTGCAATTGCTGGATCATAGGGTAGTTCTGTTTTTAACTTTTTGAGGAACCTCCATACTGTTTTCCAGAGCAGCTGCACAGTTTGCATTCCCACCAACAGTGTAAGAGGGTTCCCCTTTCTCCGCATCCTCGCCAACACCTGTTGTTTCTTGTGTTGTTAATTATAACCATTCTGACAGGTGTGAGATGATATCTCATTGTGGTTTTGATTTGTATTTCCCTGATGATGACTGATGTTGAACATCTTTTCATGTGTCTGTTAGCCATCTGGATGTCTTCTTTGGAAAAGTGTCTATTCATGTCTTCCGCCCATTTCATAATTGGATTATTTGTTTTTTGGGTGTTGAGTTTGGTAAGTTCTTTATAGATTTTGGATACTAATCCTTTATCAGATATGTCATTTGCAAGTATCTTCTCCCATTCCATACATTGCCTTTTAGTTTTGTTGATGGTTTCCTTTGCTCTGCATAAGCTTTTTATCTTGATGAAGTCTCAGTAGTTCATTTTTGCTTTTGTTTCCCTTGCCTCCAGTGACATGTCTAATAAGAAGTTGGTATGGCCAAGGTCAATGACAAGTGTTCTTAGAAGAGGAGAAGGCACAGAAACAGAGAAGGCGGCCACGTGAAGATGGGGAAAGATCAGAGTGATGCAGCCACAAGGAACGTTGACAGCCACCAGAAGCTGGAAGGGACAAGGAAGGGTTTTTTTCTTAGAGCTTCCAGAGGGAGTACAGCCTTGCTGATACGTTGATTTCATACTTCTGGCCTCTAGAATTGTAAGAGAATACATTTCTGTTGTTTTAAATCATGAGGATTGTGGTAATTTGTTATGGCAGCCTTAGCAAATCAACACAGGGTACGTGAACATAAACAGCATTTTGGAAAAATGTTTATTATGTATTTATCCTTGATTTATAATTTGGATAGGTATGGAATTCTAGTAGCAAAATAGTGACTTTATATTTCTTTCCTGATACATTTATAAGTTGGCATTCCTCTGTAAATAAGAGCTTTCCTTATCCCACCTTTTTTTTTTTTTTTTTGGTCATAGAGTGCGCATGCACAAGCAGGGAGAGCGGCAGGCTGAGGAAGAAGCAGACTCCCTGCTGAGCAAGGAGCCCCATGCGGGACTTGATCCCGGGACCCTGAGATCATGACTGAGCCAAAGGCAGATGTTTAACTGACTGAGCCACCCAGACGTCCCCTTATCCCATCTTTTGTGTACTTTTTCAAACTACCAGTTTAGACAATTCAATGTAATGTAATCAATTCCTCTCATTCAGTGTGATGCTCAGATTACCCCAATTTTAACCAGGAGAGGCTCCTTCTAATTGGCTTTGTGTCTTTTTAATAAGTTGTGTAGCACAAAGCTCACCATGTATTTTCTCTGCCCCATTTCTGGAACCAACCCTTTCTCCTAGGCAAGCTCTTTCATTTATTGGAGAATGGTATTTAGAAACTAAGATCTGAGTGTTGAGTATAATGCCATTCTTATTTCTTATCCTTCATGTATGACCTTTTAAAATCTCTGGAATCTTTTAGGAATTTCTCCCTGTTTGCATCCAGTGTTCTGAAATTTCATGGTGACGTGCCTCGGGTTTGTTTGTTTGGTTGGTTGGTTCTATTTATTATGGCTTTTCTTTTTTTTTTTTAAAGATTTTATTTATTCGTTTGAGACACAGAGATAGAGCATGAGCAGAGGAAGAGGCAGAGACAGAGGGAGAAGCAGGCTCCCCGCTGAGCCAGGAGCCCGATGTGGGGCTCAATCCCAGGACCCTGGGATCATGACCTGAGCTGAAGGCAGACACTTAACCATCTGAGCCACCCAGGCGCCCCTATTATGGCTTTTCAGTATAAAAACTCATGGCCATCAGTTCTAGAAAATTGTCTCCAGTTATTTCTTGATGATTTTCTTCCCTTAGTTTTGCCTATTGTTTCTTTCTAGAACTCCTGTTATTTGGATGTTGGATTTTACAAATAGTTCTTTTTCCTTTTCTGGCCAAGTCTTCAAATACAAGACATTATTATATACTGATTGTATATAACAAGGCTCAAAGTATAACAGCTATATGGCTAGAGAGAGTCTAAACCATGTAATGTAGAGGACTTGAGACAGCCCGTGTCTCACCAAACAATGGTAGTATATGAAAAATATGGCATGATGGAAAAAGCAGTGATTTGAAAGGCAGAAAAAAATATATTCTAGCCTCAGGTCTGCCACTTGCTGGTCTAAGGGTTATGGTAGATTGTCTGCACAAGTGGTTGCCAACCATTCCTTCCATGTCAACACATGTCACTTCCTTTATGAAGAGGTGGAATCTATTTCCCCTTCTCTTGAATCTGGGTTAAATGACTGGCTTTGACCAGTGCAATACAGAGGAAGCGTTCTGGGCCTGGCAGCTTCCACTTTTATTCCTGAACACTATCAACCACCTTGCTGCGGAGAGGACCTTTTGGATCTTCCAGACTCTATTTGGGTCTCCCTAGCCAATGCTAAATAAAACCAGAGATGAGCTGACCCAGTGAACTCTGCCCTTTGCAGAATCATGAACAAATGGTGGTGGTTGTTTTATGCCTCTAAGATGTGGAGGTAGTTTATTTCCTAATAATAGTAAGTGAAACAAATTAGTACCCTGATGTGGAGTATTGCTATAACAAAAACCTAAAATATGTGACATTGACCCTTACTGCCAGGCAGTAACCAAAGAGTAGATGGTTGGTGGAGGTTGAAAGGGTGGTGAGGAAATTGCAGTAGGAGGTTGAAGTGGCAGCCTAGTTTATGTATTGCGAGAATGTTTAACATTACCATTGCCTGTGGTCACATGGATGATAGATGATAGAAAATATGCCCAGTGAACTCTGAATCTAGCCAAGGAGATTGCTAGGCAGAATCCTGAAAATGCCAATGGTCTTTTAGCTGCTTCTGATAAAGTATAATAGGAGAAAAATGCACTAAAGAAAGATGTTTGGTTTTCAAGCAGAATTGCTAGCCAGTAAAAGATGTGAGAAATGGCCTCAGGATAAAAATCAAATTGTGTGGGGCTACAAAACATTTTTTTATTTTTAGGATTCCACAGAGGGGCGCCAACGTGGCTCAGTCGGATAAGAGTCGGACTCTTGATTTCAGTTGGGGTAGTGATCTTATGGGGTCATGAGGTCCAGCCCAGCGTTGTTGGTCTCCACACTCAGTGGGGAGTCTGCTAGAGATTCTCTCTTTCCCTTTCCCTCTGCCCCTCCCCCCCACTTGTGAGCTCTCTCTCTCTCTCTCTCTCTCTCGCTCTCCATGAAATCAATAAATAAATCTTAAAAAAAAAAAAAAAGATTCCAGGGAGATTTAATATGGTACTTTGAAGATTTTTTTTTTTTTATTTGACAGAGAGAGACACAGAGAGGAAACACAAGCAGGGGGAGTGGCAGAGGGAGAAGCAGGCTTCCCGCAGAGCAGGGAGCCCAATGCGGGGCTCGATCCCAGGACCCTGGGATTATGACCTGAGCCGACGGCAGATGCTTAGCGACTGAGCCACCCAGGCGCCCCTAATATGGTACTTTGAAGACCATCTCAGGTCTTCTAGGAATCTTAAGTGCATTGTTCTAATCTGACAAGCACAAAGTAGAGAGGTCTATTTTTAGAAAGAATAATACATGTGAATTTTGGAGCATGGAGTTAAACCTCATTAAGATTTACAGAAAACCCATAATGTTTTTGAGAAAATGGTATTGGTTATAAATTTTTGGAGCATAGAATGAACCTCAATAAGATTTATAGAAAATCTACATATTTTAAAGATAATTGTATTTTTTTAAAAAAATAATTGTGTTAATGAAAGAATTGCCAGCTTTTTTAGACACAGAAACAGGACAAAATGAGAAGTTTCTGGACCTTTGGGTTTCTATTGGCATGAAGCAGACTGAGAGAGCTAATCAGCTACAAATTTGGGCTATTCTTAAGGAAAAGGAGATATTTCAGTGTAGTGAAATATCAGGTCAGTATGCAAAGCCCAAAACTGATCAGACCTGAAGCAAGGATCAGCAAACTATGACCCATAATGCCAATCCAGCCTGTCACTGTTTTTGTATAATCTACAAGCTAAGAGTCCTGGTAGCTTCACTTTTCTTCTTGAAAAGCCACACCATTACTACCCTGGTATAGAGATGAAGAACTTGAGGATGAGAGACCAAGGGACAGAGAGACCTAGTCTGCCCTCAGACATTCTAGCAGCCCAGCTGAGGCACTACACAAATGGGTTAAACCACTCTTGATCCTCCAACCCCATTTGAGCTGCCCCACCCAACATCATGTGGAACTGTCAGGCTGTCCCCACTTAATCCTGTCCAGATTGCAAAATCATGAGCAAATAAACGGTTATGTATGTTTTAACCACTAAGTATTGGTAGTAACTTGTTACACTGCAACAAGTAACAGTGCATTATTTAATCTCTGGACTGGGCAGAAGAATTTATTTGGGTTCCAGCTTCATCTATAAAAATTAAGGATTAGACAAATTAGTCTGAAAACCTCAGTGTGCTCTAACATTCTATTACTCTGCGAATGATTCTATTATTCTTTAATTTTTGTGAGTGCCTATCATTGCTAGCTAGTTACTATTAGCAGTGTTCAGATAAAGCAGACAAAGTGTGAATAAAATAGAGGCTTTAGAGGACAGTATGCACAATAGTAGACATAATCTGAGATCCATTGTAGTAAACATTCTCCCCAGCTATGGGGGGAAAAGAAAGGAAAAAGAGAATCTTTGCACAAAGAGATTAAGAAGTTCTTTTATACTGGCAGAATTGGCCCCACATTCCTTGGATAGCAAACCATGACTTCTAATAGCTTCATTTTTATAACATCAGTGTAAAGTTCTGGAGCTTGAAGCAAACAGGCTGTTGCACAGATCTGTATGTCTGAATTTGCTAGAGTCCCAAGATAAACAAAAAACATTCTTTTGAAGACTTGGTGGCTTTTATGCATTCCATATGATTTGAATTAAATCTTATCTTCTGTAGTGGGCCCACCACACACAAGTAGGAGTAAGGGGCTGTGTACCCTGCCCTGAAAGGAATAGAAGGGAGGCAGAAGCCTGTCCACCATTAATAGTCAGCCTGTGTTCCCTTCTGTTCCAAAATGTTCAGAGGAGTAGGCAGATAAACACGATTTCTGCCTGTAAGACTTTCAGCCTAAATTGAGCTATAAATGTAAACCAGGGGGCTCCTGGCTGGCTCAGTCGGTGGAGCCAGCAACCCTTGATCTCAGGGTTGTGAGTTGGAACCCATGTTGGGTGTAGACATTACTTAAAATCTTTCTAAAAAATCTTTTTAAAATCAGAAACTGTTGATTTATTTTCTATGTGCCCTTCTGATAGGGCCTATTATGTATCATTACAAGTGAATGAACTGGATAACCATGAGCTCAGGGCTGAGTGTCCAGAGACGCCCCCTTTGTGGCTAGCTGGCTAGGTGACCATGAGCATGGCTACCAACGTCTTTTGGCTTTCCTTTAATTTTATGGTTCCCTGGAGTGAAATGATGATCAACTAGAAAGTAAAAATAGACCTCAAGATAGGTGGAAGATTAAAACACATAAGCATCAGGAGTAGGAGAAGAGCTCTGAAATGTGTGAAAGGAAAGAATTCAAAGGTGCAGGGAGAGGTCATCAAGATTCTTAGCCAAACATTCCTGCTAGTTTGAAGTCTGAGTACAGTATTTGAGCAATCATACACAAAAACATGTTTGCTTACATGTTGCCACTGTGGTCCGTAGAAATAGAGAAGGGGAGAAAAGCGAGAAATTAAGCAAAACCTAGCGGAGGGAGCCAGCAAAGAGGCAGCAAAAGATCGGCAGTTAAGAAAGAAGGAAGGGAGGTAATTTCTTTGTTGGAACTCGAGACTCAAAGCCACCGGCCCCACCCAGCCCGGATGGCCTGCCACGAGGACGCGCAGCGCTGCCATGCGCGCAGGGTGCTGAGCCCGGTTGTGGGAGGTGTGGAGAGAAGCTGAGAGGACCGCGCTCCGGAAAAACGGGCTCCTCCCGAGGCGGGAGAGGGGTGTGGGATCTTGGAGCCTGGCTTTGGCCTCCCACCCGTTCCTCTCATCCCAACCCTGGCTCCGGGCCTGGCTGCGTGCTGCGAGGCCCACGTGAGCCAGTCTTTGCAGGGCAGGACCAGGCGGATCGCCCGCCCCACTCTCCTCCCAGGAACTGTTGGTCAGAGGTTAAGCTAATATGTTTGCAGACGGTAACTGGGAGCTGGAGCTGGATGCCAACGGCCCCTGCTCAGGGGAATCTCGATTTATGTTTTTGGAACAATTCTTCCATTTCAGTGACCCCTAAAAAAAAATGTGACTTAACCAAGCTCCGCGTCTATTAAAGTCTTGCTAATTTATTAACCTAAGTCAGGGCTGAGAACTTGACATGGCGCTAAAAAAGTAAAGAGGAAGGGTGGAAGAAACGAGGCCGCCGATGGGCCTCAAGGAAGTCTCAGCAGAGCTTTAATGGAGGGCAGGGCAGTGGGCGCGGGGGCCGCTCCTGCATGGCGCGGCTCGGGAACGTTCCAGGGCGAGGCCGCCCCAGTAGGCGGCGGCCGGGGAGGGTGAGTCACCCTGACTTGGGGTGGGAGCGGGCAGGGGGAGGCGGGGTGGGGCGGGCCTCCCTTGCACTGAGGATGTCGCGGCTATAAAAGCCCCACCCAGGGCAGCCAGCTCTGCTCTACAACTGGGGACGCTCGCCGCTCTCGGCGCCGGGCCCAGGTAAGCGGGGTGCGCCCCGCCCTCCCGCTATGGCCCCGGGACCGCCGCGCTAGCGGGGCGGGGAGCAGCGGGGAAAAGAGGAAGACGGCCTTGCGAAGAGCCTTAGGCCACAGGAACCCGGGAAGCCGTCCAGGGAAGGGGGCTGGAGGGACGGTCTGCACAAGGGGTTCTGCGGAGAGCAGCGTAGTAGCAGGGTGATCTAGGTAGGAGTGAGGGAACTGGTTGCGTCCCGGCGTTGGGGTTGCAAGGCAGAGGGAGGGCGTCGGGCATCCCCCCGAAGCGCTTCCAGGAAGCTCGGAGACGGGCGCGGGGGCGGGGGGGACGGAGGGAGGCCCCACATTCCAGACGTGTCGGGCGCCGCGGTGGGCAGGGTGTGGTTGCTCGGGTAACCTTGGGTCCCAGGCGGAGCAGTCTTGGGGGCATTTCCCTCCACGTTTAACAAAAGCTTAACGGCCATCTAGAAAGTAACCTCCCTCAGTTTTAAATTACTTTATTTGAAAAAAAAAAAACACAAAAAACATTTGTGGAACTTGTACCGACCATCTGGAAGGAAGCAGTGGGGGGAGGATG
>NC_138377.1:89337030-89375774 GCF_054177405.1 Leptonychotes weddellii | reverse complement strand
TGGCGTGGAGGGCTGGATTCCATCAACTGGCTGTTGAGAAGGTAGGAGAAAATCAATTTCCTTACCTGCGAAAGTAGCTTAAGGATGCCAATTCTTACCTCCACCTACACAGTTATTATGGAAGACTTCAAAAAACATGTTCATTCGAAAATAAATATGTAAAGCACACTGAAAACACCAGGTGCCGTACCAGTGCAGATGGTCACTTTTATGTTAAGATTTGCCCTTTTTAAGCTGTGGGTGTTCTGAATCTGTAAAAGAGCAGTGGCCTCATGGGTGCACACTGGGTCTTTACCTAGAGCCTTAAGATCCTAGAGTCCAGGAGCCTGTGCCCTGAGCTCAGACTGACTGTACTGATGGATTCTGTCCAGAAATATGTGCTACTGTGCTGGTCTGGAGCTTGGTGGTTTGGAATGCAGAATGTACTTTCTCACTGAAACAATGTTATAAAGGTGTTTAGATTCCCAGGTTAGCCCAGAAACCCCTACTTAACGTGCACTGTATCTAAGTACTATATTGATAGTACATGCTTAATTTGGTGGTGGGAGGTGGGTAAAAGTGAGGAGGAAAGGTGGGAGGATAAAGGATGAGGATATGTGGGTAGGAAGAATAAATCATTGAAATATTATTCTGGAACTTACCTTGGTTTTAAGAATGGCCCTGATTATTTTAATTGGAAAATTGTATCTTTGCCCCTCCCCCCCCACTTTGTTTTTTCTACCTTCCTCCTGTGTCCTTAGCATCCCTCTTCTCTGACATATTATAAAAGCCATTAGGTTTATCTATTTCTGCTGCTGTCCCTCCTTCCTGTTTCAGTGTACTTACACCCAGCTAGAGACTAGCAAATCGAATCAGTATTCATTAAGTTAGGAAGAGTTGGTGGTCCTGAAATCCTCAGCAACACAAAAGAGTTGTATTATTTAAAAACCAAGAAAACCTTGTTAACCTAAACAGGTCTGTGCTTTATGAAATGGGAGCCCATGGAATTAAGGAGCCACATAATTATAACATTCAGGCATTGTGAAGGAGGATCTTGGATGAGGCCAGGTTCAGAAAGGCAAACTCCTGGGAGGAGTCCACTGGCCAGTGGTGTTAAGACATTCCTGCTTAGCACTTCCCTCCCTTCTTCCAAGTCCATCGATTATCTAAAAACTTCAGGGGTTTCTCCAAAAGTATCTATCACATCTGTAGTGCAAGGGTGTGACCATCAATGTGCATTTCTTTAGTTAAGAGTTGATGATTTGGAGACCTGGATTTTTTAATTTCCTGCAGTGCCAAATGCACTGCCTATGGCAAATGCCCAGGAAATCCTGCTTACTCACTGGCTTTGATTAGGTGCTTGTTCTTGGATTGCGTCTCAGTATTTAACATATTGTGTCTTTGAGCTATTAAAGTACTGTATTGATTGACATTAGGCTGGCTGTCACGGCCATTAGTGTCCTGACTAATTTCTGATTTAAGTAGTTTTCCTGGCAAGGTAGGTATCCTTCTATAATTGCTATTGATTTTGGGGGCTGTAGGCTCATCCTGCACCATTGGGCCTAGGATCTTGCACTGACACACTCATGAGCCTCGTGCAGGACTGTGGGCCTGCTGAGGCATTTTTTGTTAATGGAGAGTGGCCCTGTCTCAAGGAGGAGTCCCAGTCTCTACTGGGCTGCTTTGAACATCTATTCATTCCACAATATTAAGCATCTATCATGTTCTACTCGAAGATAGAGGTACTGCGTATGCAAGAGTGAACAAAACAGACTGAAAAAAAAACAAAACCAAAAACCTGCTCTTTAGACTTAAGTCTGGTGAGGAGAGAACAAAATAGACCAAATAAGTGAATTGTATAGACAGTAATTAGATTTTGAACCTTACATTTTCCCATATTAATATTTTAGTTTCCAGACTTGGCAGGGGCTTATTTCCCCTTTAACCTAGCTGTTCCACAAATCTGAATGTCGTATTTAGCCTGCCTTGTGGTAGTGTTTTTTAAAGTTATGGTGACTTAACCTGCCTTCCGGATTTTATTGTGAGAATTAAATAGAAATGGAATGCTTCTTTTTTTTGCCCATGGGAATCCACTTCCCTCATTTTCCCTGGTGCCACACCCTGTTCTAGTTAGAGGCTACATCAGGAAATTCCAGTTCTTTTAAAAAATTCTTTCCACCCCTTCACTGGTATGCTTTTCCTTCTGTTGCCAGAGGCAGTCTCCGTCTACTTTGTTGGGAAGCAGATCAGCAGTCGGGTCAGGAGATGCCCAGGCTTGTTTTGGGTGGATCCAAACTGAGAGTACCTCTGAGTCTCCCTTCTAGTGTACACCCAGAAGCTTGAAGACATCTGCGCTCAGTCTTGTCAGAAAGAAGTCAGTACATCCAAGTAGTCTGAGTTCTAATCCCAGGTTCAGTGTGGAAAATTCTGAATCAGGGAGTAGCTGTGGCCTGGGTCCTTGCTCTTTGTCTTCCTGCCACACCCAGTGTACACACTCATAGCTCAGAGGAAATCGGAGTCCCAAGGTCACTTGCAAGTTCTTCCTCCTTTCTGCTCCTTCCTTGCATTCCAAGTGCCCTAGGAGATGTAGGTTACATTTGCATGTTGTCCAGGGGACAGAGCTAGGACCCGGGCAGCCATGGCAGTACAGAGGTGGGGTGCTGGGGTGGGACTGGGTTGTCTATCACGATGAGGAAGAGGCTGCCCGTGAAGTGACCTGCCAGGCTTTGTGAAGATTTGCAAGGAAGCTGGCAGCTTAAGCATCCAGCTCAGATTGTATGGAACTGGAACTGCATTTAGGATGTTAAGTCTGAGGGAGAGAAAGAAAATGGAGCAAGAGCGCATTGAAAAAGAAGCCATAATGATATTGAAAGACCCTGTGTGTGTAAACCGTCCATATATGTGATTGAGCGCCTACTGTTTGGTAGGCACTGTACTCAGACCTATAAGGAAACAGAAGTGAATGTGACAGAAACCCTATGGGCAGATAAAAATGGAAGACCACCTTTATATATTCATTGTTGCTATTTCACAGACACACCGGGACAGGAGCACAGAGTAGGGAGAGGTGTGGAAGAAAAAGTACAGTATTTTTTGTATCCTGAAGTCTCATGAGGGATGTCAGCTGATCAAGATTGCGTGTTCCCAGGGAACCTGGGCCTAGAGGCGGTAGAACTGTGCTGAGTGTATTTAGAGAGGAATGACCGCCCAGTGTCACTGCAGTGTGTGTGTGTGTGTGTGCGTGTGCGCGCATGTGCACTCGTTTTGGGGGCTGTGTAGGAGATATTTATGGAAAGGTAGGTAAAGTCCAAAGTGTGGGAGATCTTGAAGGCTAAGTTTAGGCTTTTTCTTTTCTTCTTTTTTTTAATTTTATTTTTTTTTAAGATTTTATTTATTTGATAGAGCACAAGCATGGGGAGTGGCAGGCAGAGAAAGAGGGAGAAGCAGGCTCCCAGCCAAGCAGGGAGCCTGACATGGGGCTCGATCCCAGGACCCTGGGACCATGACCTAAGCCGAAGGCAGACGCTAAACCGACTGAGCCACCCAGGTGCCCCAATTCTTTTTTTTTTTTTTTAAAGATTTTTTGTTTATTTGAGAGAGCGAGATAGCCAGAGAGAGCATGAGCAGCGGGAGGGATGGAAGGAGAGGGAGAAGCAGGCTCCCCGCTGAGCAGGGAGTCCGATGCGGGGCTCGATGCCAGGACCCCAAGATCATGACCTGAGCCCAAGGCAGAGGCTTAACTGACTGAGCCATCCAGGCTCCCCGTTCAGGCTTTTTCTGTAGGCACCAGGTCTCCATTAGAAACACAGTAAGCGGGCCATAAAACATTGACATTGCGCTGTAGCTGTAAAAGACCTTGATTTCCCAACCCTAAAAGTGTTCCATGCCAACTGACTTCATTCTTCCCGCCAGTCTCTTTCCACCCACTCCAAACCCATGACCAGGGACTGACGGAGAAACTCTGAGAGAGAACAAGAGGCTGCCATGTAAGTCTGTAGGTAGCAAACACATATTGATTCAGATCAGGTAGCAAAAGGTATAAGCCAGGGCAAGTGCTGTTGTGTCAGTCCTGTTCAGTTTGATCAAGGCCACTGGGCACAATTCCAGGCTTTCTGCAGGATGACTTGGCCTTGTGACTCAGGCATTGATCAAGACCATAAAACCAAGGAGAAAAGGATGTGTTTTCAGGAAAGTTCTATTGAATAAAAAATGCTTCAGGGGGTAAGGAGTAGATGGAGCACAATATAAATTCCACTACCAACCCCACTCATGCAATTCCCCCCCCCTTTTGGTTTAAAATTCCAGACTGGTCCTATGGACCAGGAACTCTGCACAGGGAAGGTTTTGGTGGGGAAACCCAACCCGCTGCACTGCCACCCCCACACATTTTCACTTTAAAAATCCTTGTTTGTATCATCCGGTTCCTGATTGATTCAGCATGGTTGCTAGGGCTGTGTTTTGTGGTAACACATCAACACCACATTTAAACTGTAAAGTGGGTGTGTCCACGAAACTGCTGGATTGTGCTCAGATTTCAGATTTGGCTGTGCAGACCAGCCGTGTCTCAACATGTGTTTGTTTGTTTGTTTGTACGAATTAGTATTTGGGTTCTCTGGAGCTGGTTCTTAATTCATTTCAGTAGAACTTGTTTTTGCTGTTTGCAGAGTGTTGACTTTTGGGTTTACGCTTTGTCTCAACTCTTTTTAGCAAATTTTGTTTTACTTTTTCGGGGAGAAGTTAAATCTGTTTCACTTGTACTGTTTTTATTACCGCATGTTTGAAGTGAAACAATAAAAGACAAAAAAAAAAACAGGTAGAGTTTAAAAAACAGACAAACCTTTAAGTATCTTTAAGACAGTCCTATGTTAAATGTAAATGTTTTTCAACAGCTGCACAGATTTCATTAATGTCTAGCTTTGTACTCCAAGGACTTTTCCAGTCAGGTGGCTAACAGTCTTCATTCATTAATATTTTCAAGGCCAGAGGAGAAAACTGTTCCCTTCATGGCGGCGGTGGGGGGGTGGGGGGGGGGGCTTCGAGGAATGAGTGAGTCCGTTCTCACCCCAGTGGTGAGTTATCTCAAACCAGTTTGAAGTGGGTATGGCTCTTTCACTAAGTCTCTCTGTACCTCTCTAGTTCTTCTTTTTTTTTTTTTTTTAAGATTTATTTATTTTTTGAGAGCGAGAGAGGGGAAGGAATCTCCCCACTGAGCTGGGAGCCAGATGTGGGGCTTGATCCCAAGACCCTGAGATCATGACCTGAGCGGAAGGCAGACGTTAACCGACTGAGCCACCCAGGTGCCCCTCTAGTTATTTTCGTAAAGGAAAAAAAAACTACCCAATAAAGGGCCGTTTTAATGGTCTTGTCTCGTCAGCCAGCCCTTCCCTGGGAATGGAAGGTACTGGTGTGTGCAGATACTACTCATCAACAGATTGAATTTGCTGACTTTTTCCCCTTCTTTTTTACAAGTTGAAACCAGTTGGAGATCTGGGTGAGGTCGAAGTGCTGGAAGGAGTGATGCAGACTGCCATTTTCGTGTTCTGTAAGAAGTCTGCCAGGAAAGGAGTGGTTGTTCTGCTTTTAACACACTTAAGAATTTTACACTGGGATGAGGCGTCAGTGGGGATGGAATTGTCACATGGCTCATAGACCTCATTTTATTCTCAAAGCACTAGGTAAATTAAGGCAGAGCTCCTGCTTTCAGTAAGAAAATTCAGCCTCCAGAGCAAATGTGGTGAACAGATTAGATGAGTATTGGGGAACAAATCACTTTGACTTTCAGGCTCTCCTATATTTCCACAGCCATGCTTAAATTTGCACCATTCAGAAACCAGTATTTTGGGCCCCCCACAGGGCACTACAGTAGACACGGCTTGTTTTAAACTTGTCCTCTTGGTTCTCCCACCACCCAGGGACGGACATTCTCCTCCATTCTTTCTCCCCAGGCTTTCCCCCATGTTTGTCTGGCTGGAACCTTGCAGGGTAATTGCCCTTCTCAAACCTGTCGGTACCTAACCGTTAATCTCTTAGCTGATCTCACTCATATTACTTTTATCTTTCTCTCTGAGTCTTCATCTTTTGGACTGGAGAACCATTGGGAAAGCCGCCAGGGTGAAGACCCAAGAGTCAAGATGACCCAGATTCTGGGCCTGCCTGGATTCTCATTAGCTGAGTAATCTGGGCTATTGCCTCAAGTGTCTCACTGGGGCAAGACGAGAAGAGAGCTGGAGAGCCCTGTGGGAGGGTGTGTCTGCAAGCCAAGAGTGTGTGCTTGTCAGGGGTTTGTTGATTATTTGAAGGCTACCAGTGTTTGTAACCTACAGTAGCCCTACCAAGACTTTCTTTTCCTGCTTTCAAGGGTAGCACTGCACTGACATGTTCTCATTAATCAAACATACTATGTTAAGCTGATGTTTTAACAAACGTTATGAGTGGCAAAGCTGACTGTTTCTTCTAGAGACTAATCAGTCCTCCACAAAATGACTGCATTGCCAGGGGATCGGATGTCGTGAAGACACAAGGGCCATATTTTATTTGTAAGGTGAAAGTTGTTTGCCATTAAGCTTGCATGAAATAGGAAATATTTATTGGATACAAAACAACTTGCAGAGTTATAGCAAGCTTCATGGAGATTCTTTTGTGGTTATTGTGACATTTTAGCTTTTTCTGCAGAATGGTTATAAATAATACAAGTGTAAATGTTAATTATGCCAAATACCAACTTGATTCTGAAAGTTTACTTAGCCCCTGGAGTGTGCAAAGGCCCTCTTAAATTTGTGGGGGACCAGGACGCTGTGAGGGAGATGAGGTAAAATATACCCCCTGCTGCTTTGAATTGTACTTAGGCATTTGCCATTTGAATACTGGGTACATGCAGGAACTCAGTACAGTGTGCTCAGCAAAGAAGTCTGCTGCCATCAGAAAGTGCTTTTGGCATTGGAAGGTGGGAGAGAGCATATGGGATGGCAGCTACAGCCAGCCCTTGAGCAGAGGCCAGAGTAGTGGTGATTTCAGGAATGGGCAGGGCTTCCATAAGTAAAAGGAGAGGTGAAGGTAAGGGGATGGGGGAGGAAGCAGGGGTCAGGGCGCTGTGGATGAAAGGAGTACAGCGTTTGGGGAGAAGCAGATAACTATTAGGCTCAAGTCCACTTCTGCTGGGGGAGTAGATATAAGGCGCTGACGCTGGGTTCTGTGCCAATCTTTGAGGGCTGGCCTTAGCTGGAATAAGAGAAGGCTGTTGAAGGATGGGTTTTGAACTATTTCGACGAGATGATATGTAGGAATTTAGTTGATAGTAGCATGTGGGATTGATGTGATGAAAGAACAGCACAACTGTGGACAATAAAACGGAAAGAAAGATTTGTGGGGCCTTTAAAAACCCCTATTTTCTGTCTCTCCTCAGTGTGTTGCGGCTGTGGGAGAAGAATTAACAGGAATGGAGAGTGTATATCAGATTGTCTTTGGCTTGTACAGTAACGAGGGTCCCATATGAGACAAGCTTTGGCAGCTGTCTGCAAAGCCAGTGCTCAGAGCTGGAAAGGCAGCTTGAAAGAACTGTACAATAAAAACTTACTGTTCCTCTGTGGTCGAGATTCCCTAAACAGCAGAACCCGCATTGAGGCACCTGATTTAAGAATGAAGTGGACTTTTAATCCACATTTTTTTGTGAGCAGAAACAATTCTGTTTGCAAATCTGACTTACTGATCCTCTCTTTGGGGTTTTGCTTTTGTTTTGGCATTTTTATTTCTTAGCCATTTACAGTGGGGACTAGAATTCTGTAAGGCAGATGACAACAGTTTACCCCTCACTGCAGACCTACTGCAGTTCTGAGGAGGCTCAGGGGTGATGGTCAAGGTCAGGATTGGGTGGTTAGTGTCCTATGGAATTCATCTCCGCTTTGGTGATTCTCAGGCTGATGGATACTGACGAGACCCTCTGGAATATTTCTTGGCCCAAGTAGAAGTAGGATATTTCTTGCTCTGTCAAGGCAGACTCAAACTTGTCTGTCCTGACAAGAAATCTCAAACTAAATTTTCACATGACCTGGCTACTGCAAACGTTTTTGGACTAGGATTGGACCATGGCACCCTGGGATCCTCTAGACCAGCACTGCCCAACAGAAATAGAATGTGAGCTGCATATGCAATTGTAAATTTTCTAGTAGCCACATTAAAAAAGGGAAAAGAAACAGGTGAAATTAAATCTAAATAATTTGTTTAACCCAACGTATCGTAAATACAATATATAATCAGTATAAAAAACGGAGAAATTTTATATTCTTTTTCTCATGCTAAGTCTTCAGAATCCAGTGTGTAGTTTATACTTACAGCACATCTCGGTTTGGACAAGACACTTTCCAAATGCTTGATAGCCACGTGTGGCTGGTAGCTGCTGTATTGGATAGTCCAGTTACAGAGATGCATGGCCTCCCACACCAGAGTGGTATATTTGCTACAACCGATGAACCTGTATTGACACATCACTATCATTCAGAGCCCATAGTTCACATTAGGGTTCACTCTTAGTGCTGTACATTCTATGGGTTTTGGCCAATGTATAATGGCATGTATCCACCATTATAGTATCATGCAGAGTAGTTTCACAGCCCTAAAAATCCTCAGTGCTCCACCTCTTCATCCCTTCCTCCTTTCCCTCTCATTCCTGGCAACCACTGATCCTTCTCCTGTCTCCATGGTCTTGCCTTACCCAGAATGTCAGATAGTTGGAATCATACTATGTATGTAGTATGTAGCCTTCAGACTGGCTTCTTTCACTTAGTAATATGATGCATTTAAGATTCCTCCATGTCCGTTCATGGCTTGATAGCTCATTTCTTTTCAGTTCTGAATAATATTCCATTGTCTGGATGTAGCACAGTGTATTTATAGAGCAAGACCTTTTAAAGTCAGGATTACATCCCAGCCACGGGACATATTTGGGGGTGGGGGTGTCTGAGAGCTGTGGGAGCAGGGGTAATTGGAATAGCTTTGATTTTCTTTTTCCCATGCTTAAAACTATACTGCAATCATTAAGAAGAGAGAGGGGTGGTCTAGGAGAGAGCTCAGGATGAAAATCTTGCAGAAATATCTCCATAAACACAAATAAAGGCATATCTTCTTAGATTCCCCCACCTCCACCCAACACAGAGCCTGGAATCTGCTTAGTCCACAGTGTTCCGGTAAGTTAGCAAATGTCTGTGTCAAATACTCCCTCCAAGCCAGTTTTATGAAAATATTTAGAAAACCATGCAAACTGTTGGGAAAATGGAAAGCTGGATTTGCATGGGCATAATTTCTTTGATTAAAGAATATTAAGCAAAGAGACCAAAGCAGGAGTTACTTCAATTCAGATCTCGATCCCACTGTTTCAGGTTATAGCTCTGCTCTATTTTCCGTCTTTTGGGGATGATGATGCTGAATGACCCATCTTGTCTCAGTTGAGATAAATTTCCTACTACTTGGGCACTCTTCATTGGCCGAGGTTGGTGTATCAATTCCGAGAACTGTGTGATTGCAAAGCTGGAAAGCCAATTCATCAGCCTAGTGTCACTGCCCGATTAAGTGTATTAACTGGGAGATGACTTCATCTCATCCCTTTTGAATCTTAAATACAAGGGATCAGTCTTTTCTGGAATGAGTTAATGTCAGAAAATCTGTCCGTGGTCTTTTTCATAAACAGTTGCATATCTTGTAAGCATTGGTGAGCTAAGAAAATCATGGATAGTAATAAAGGTTCTATTTAGGAATGGACCAGCGTGCAAATGCTATTGATTTCAGGTCCTTTTCAATAGGGTAAATTACTGGTGAGAAACACAGAAGCAGTGGCTGGTTGGACAAGCTTATCACTTTTCATGAGAAATGGAAGATTCAATCTTATCCTGTTCAGACAAGTTGCATGAGCCTTGGGGAGCATTTTGTTTTTGTATTCACAAATGAGTCTCCCAGCGTTCTCTTTACACAGAGCATGAGAAAGACTAGCTACTTCCTCGTCTTTTTTTTTTTTTTTTAAGATTTTATTTATTTGAGAAAGAGAGAGAGCATGAGGGGTCAGGCAGAGGGAGAGGCAGGAGCAGACTCCCTGCTGAGCAGGGAGCTCAGTGCAGGACTTGATCCCAGGACCCCGGGATCATGACCTGAGCCGAAGGCAGACGCTTAACTTACTGAGTCACCCAGGTGCCCCGACTGGCTACTTCTATAGTCCATCTGAAACGTAAAAACCATCTCCCAGCTTTAATTTGCCCAGTCATAAGATAGGAATTGCATCTATTTGCAAAAATTACTCTAATATCCTCGGATGAAATGGTCCAAGAAATAGAGATTAGTATAATGAATCACTGCACTTCAGGAGAAAGGAAAGCCTCTTCATAAATACTTTTTGTTGTACTTTTTCCCCCCAGCTTCCTTCAAAATGTCTACTGTTCACGAAATTCTCTGCAAGCTCAGCTTGGAGGGTGATGTAAGTATATCATTTTCACTTTGTGTAATTTTTGCAAATTAGACATCTTTGGATAACTGTGCTGCTCTCCTTCCTTGTACATCTAAGGACAAGGACAAATTTAGACAATCATTCCCCACTCTTTGTTCCACTTTTCTTCCCCATTACTTTTACTGTTCCCAGTAGTTCAATTTGACAGAAATGTTACGGCACTAGAAACTTCTTTAGCATCACATTAAAATTGGACAGGCATTAGTGACACTGGGGTGGCTGGAGTTTTATTCTGTTACATACTTAGTGTGTCAGTGGTAGTAGTTGTCATGATGATACTTGAGTTTTAATGTCATACCCTGGCATTTTATTAATGATTGGCATAAGCTACAGCCATATCAAAAATGATCCTTGCGTTTTGGACTTCTTACAGTGTCCATGAAGTTATTCTAGACAAGGACTTATATGTTTGTTGTTGTTGTTTTAATTTAACATCTGGGAATTCTTTTCTCCAGAAGAACTAGAATATTTGTGTGTGTGTGTGTTGTGTGTTTTTGTTTTGTTTTTTTAGCTAAATAAGAAAGTATTCTAATTCATCGTGTTTCCTTTTTTTGCTTTAGCTATCAGGGAGCTCAGAATTATATCTGTCTTTCACAGGAAATATGTGAACCTGGAAATTCTGATGCATCTGCTTTGTTTTACAGTTAAAAATTTTTTAAACTGTATGTGAAATTATAAGTCATTGCAAATACTTTTAAAATCAAGTAGAATATAAATTATGAATATGTAAAAATATCTAATAATACCATACATCTTTCAGGTCATCTTGGCAGAAATGGCTTTTACAAAAATTCAGCAGTAACACTGGTTTGTAGGCATATCTTGCAGATACTTCAAAATATGCTCTTACTGAAACTGAAATACATAGAAGCACTCAAAAGTCACTTGACAGCAGTTTGGATTAGGTGGTACGGAACCCTCTATTATCTCTGGTGCTTGCCATCAAATGTTCAGATAGGTGGCGTATATGCAAACACAGGTTGTATGGACTATAGAGCCTGTATATTTTTAATCTTTCCTCATGGAACTTGTGCACACTGTTGTTGGCAACACTTAGGAGCTGCAGGTTGAGGTCCAGACAAGTCCAAGAGCTAAATAATTTTTTCTTTTTTTTTTTTTAAGATTTTATCCATTCATTTATAAGACAGAGAAAGAGACAGTGAGAGAGGGAACACAAGCAGGGGGAGTGGGAGAGGGAGAAGCAGGCTTCCCACGGAGGAGGGAGCCCCACACGGAGCTCGATCCCAGGACCCTGGGATCATGACCTGAGCCAAAGGCAGCCGCTTAATGACTGAGCCACCCAGGCGCCCCAATAATTTTTTTTCTTAATGGATCTGATCATCAGATTGTTTTTAGTATCAGATTTCAGAAAAGGGCTTTTCGTGTAGCCTTTGAAGTTACTTTAGTATAATGCATCTCTCTATGTGGAGAGATGGGACTGCAATAGAAAATGTCATACTTTCCCCCATATTTTGGAGGAAGAAAAAAACACTTTTCCGCAATAATTTGATTTTCAGACAGGTGGATTCTATAGATAATAGGTTCAGTTATCCATTTAGTTTTGTTTCTAGAAGTTTTATAAAAGGTATGCAAAACTTTCCCTACTCACTGTTGTTTTTGGAATAAGACGACATAGCGTCTAGGAAATGAAGCCGTATGTGATAATGGCTCAATGACCAGACTGCCTGCCTTTGTAAATAATTGATGGCATTGTTAATAAATAGGGAAGTGTTTTTCTTAGATTTCCGTCCACACTTTGTAGCCACCATAACAAATATAGTATTTCAGAATAACCCTTTGTCCTTACCTTTGCCTAAATGTATGTTCCATTTCCACTGGTTTAATCTTACTGGAAAGTTCAGTAAAATTAGATGGAAAATACTTTAATAATCCACTGTGCTTCAGAGTTATAAATGTTAACTGGATTCACTATTTGGCCAAGATGGTCACAAGTGCATTTTGAAATACTCTGTCTAGTCCTGAACTTAGATTTCTGGTTTGCCCTGGGAAACATTTGAGAGGATGTCATCTTAGTTACTTCCTTGTATAATCGCACTCCTAATAACAGCAAATGAAATGGGTGCTGGGATGTCTCATAATGTGTTGCCTGTGGGTGGAGAGGTAAGTCAGGGCACCTCAGACTCTGACTCTTTCCAGAAACTGAGCTAAGGCAAAGTCATCACATTATGATGGGCATTATGTACTCAGGGGAGGTCGTGGATAGACGAATCTTGGTGTTGAAGGTGGATGGTTCCACTGACAACCTAAACCACATTGTCCATCTTCTTTTGCCTGCCCTTTGCTTTGGGACCGGGTAGCAGGGAGGAGGGAAGCTGTAAGAGCTCTCAAGGAAGAAGAGTAATTAACACTTTGGATAGTAGAACTGATGTAGACACATACTACTGTCCTTACCTCAATCTGGGGTGGTGGGGTGGGATGAAAATGGGTCCATCAGATCAGGCAAGGTAATGGGTTTTGAAAAGCATTGGAAAAGGAAGAGAGTATGGTTTAAAAGGCAATAAGAAAAAAAAAATTTTTTTTAAAGATTTTTTATTTATATGACAGAGACAGAGAGAGAGAGATAGCGAGAGAGGGAATACAAGCAGGGGGGAGTGGGAAAGGGAGAAGCAGACTTCCCGTGGAGCAGGGAGCCCGATGCAGGGCTCAATCTCAGGACCCTGGGATCATGACCCGAGCCGAAGGCAGATGCCCAACGACTAAGCCACCCAGGCGCCCCAGAAAAAAATTTTTTTAAAAAAGAAAAAAATAGGAAGAGTGGTAGCCATAGGGTTAAAAGCTTAGTGTTACAGACAACAGAGGAGAGAGCAGGAAGCAGGAACTTAGCGAACACAAAGAGGATGTGGGCCAGGAGGCCTGACCACCTTGGTGCCCGGGCTTCCCTCACTTATCTGAGTCTGAAACAAGCAGGCCAGCATTATACATTTGCATTTTAAAGAATTATGAGCTCAGTGATACAGGCCCTGTGGAAATTCAGATGCCTGTAGCAAAAACTTGGCTAAACACACTTGTCATTCAGGCATTTCCACATTTTCAGCTTGTTTCAAATTGTTGCCGGCCCAGTTTAATGCTTTTCAAAGCCTTCCCAGATAAATGGTTTCCAGTGCCCAGCTTTGGGTTGTCTGCTTTTGAGCTTGCACTAGAGGTAGGATAAGTGAAAATACAAACAGCATTTTCTATACTAGCTGAGCTTTCGAAAATAAATTCTCATTAGAAACAGTGAAGTTTCTTATTCTCTGTGTGATGGCACATTAATACTTACCTAGTTACCTAGTCTGTGAATGATTTGAATTGTTTAAAGAAACAATGGAAAAAATCTATTTCAGGGATATTTCAGGGGAAGATTTTAAATGTGTATGATTTGAGTATGTTTGTCTTTTAACCTCAGCACTCCACGCCCCCAAGTGCATACGGGTCGGTCAAAGCATACACCAATTTTGATGCTGAGCGTGATGCTCTGAATATTGAAACGGCCATCAAGACCAAAGGTAGGTGACATTTGTCCTCTTGTCAGGCTGACAATGACAGGCATTTTTAGTTGTCTCTTCATTCTCCCTCAAATCTCCATTTACTAGTCATTTGAAATTGTGCTCGAGCTTTAATGGAGTGGATCTAAACCTTCCCCATCTCACCCCACCCTTCCTTCCTCCCTCCCTTCATCCTTTCCTTTCTCCCTTCCTCTTCCTTCCTCTCTTTGGAGGGAAGACTTAAGACATGAGAAAGTATTTTAACCAAGGAGCGTAGTAACAGGGAAACAGGCCTCAGCTGAGAGCAGGAGGCCTGATTGCCTGGATGCGCGTTTTTGGCTCTGCTCTTCACTTGGAAGCCTCCGTGTCTCTTTTTATAAGGAAGAGGTTGGTCATGGTGATCCCAGACTGGCTTTTTTTTGTCCTGTATCCCCCTGTATTTCAACACATTTGTTGGAAAAATGCTGGGAAAAATTGTACTAATTTGCTTTTAGATCTAATGAACAAAAAATTCGGACTTTTTTTTAAAGATTTTTTTTTTAAATTTTTTTATTTATTTGAGAGAGAGGATGAGAGGAGAGAGAGAGCACATGAGAGGGGGGAGGGTCAGAGGGAGAAGCAGACTCCCTGCCGAGCAGGGAGCCCAATGTGGGACTCGATCCTGGGACTCCAGGATCATGACCTGAGCCGAAGGCAGTCGCTTAACCAACTGAGCCACCCAGGCGCCCCCGGACTTTTTTTTTTTTAACCCTACTAGTTACACCACTCCTTAGACCTGGACCTTGAATTAGAAGAGGTGTCAGAATGAGTGTATTTCCTCGAGTTCTGAGATGAGTAAGAGAGGGCCAGAAGGCATAAGAACTTCCTTTCAAAATAAAGCGGGTAAAGCATTTAACTGGGTGGGATTGAGTAAGAACTTGTTCGGGTCATCATTGTGCTGTTTTCTGTGTCTATAAAAGTTAATGTTCAGACTCCTTGGCTTATGTTAATGAAGAGTGTGTCTTTGGGCTTGCTCCATCCCTCGAATCCCTGGGACATTGTGATTATTGGGGTATGCTTGTGACACCACACTCTTTCCCCTTTTGGACAAAGCACTTCTTTCACCATGAGGCTAGATTGAGATGCAGACATGACCCATCAACCAGAGCAGATGCTGGTTCATACCTCTGGTGAAGAACCATGGACAGTTTTCTCTTGGAAGTACAGTGTTTTAACTTATTGACAAACACACTTGTACAATTCACATGCAGGTCACCGATAGACTGGGAACCTCAACCGGGATGACCTAGGAACCTAAAACAAGGGTGATCATATTCCTGGCTTATTTATGTCTGCATTATTTACTGATTGTGCCCCTTTTCACTCTCAGAATTGTTTTGTTTTGCGGGATAAATTATATCGCCATCTTTCCTAAAACCCTTGGAGAAACTGGTGACTTTGTTTCCAGAGATAGGACGGAAAGGAGAAAGATCTTTTACGTCCTGTGGCTCTGACAGGGCACAAGGATTTGCATCATCCTAAAGCAGCCTTACATCCCCTGGGGACACTGGGTACCTCCCAGAATGACTGCCTGGACAGCTGGAGGGAGAATAAGGAAGCATCCAAATTAGACCTTTCAAAAGTCTTCTTTTATTGAGGCCTTCAAATGACCATACTTGCCAAACGCCAGGTTGGGAAGTCAGGAAGTCACTAATCAGAAAATGAGACTAAAACGTGCAGGCTTATCTCACCACAGATCGTTCTCTTTGGTGGAGCTGGGGTGTAGTGGATGAGGGATTGTGCAATCATGGCCCTTCACATCTTGGCTCTGCCACTCATTTCCTAGCTAGCTGACTCTGGAAAAACACTTCACTTCCTTAAGCTTCAGCTTCCACATACAAAGTAGGGCTAATCAAAGTTCCACTACACACAGTTGGGAAGTATGAAGTGGTGCCTGCCATGTAGATAGTGCTCAAAATGTGTTATCTCAACACACACTCACACACACACACACACTCTCTCTCAAGCGTTCGCATGCACATACGCACGACCCACTTTCCTACAACTCACCCTATCTCACTATTTGGGTGTGCCTACATTCCTGGGGTTTTCGAACACGCCACTGCAGAAACACACTTAACTCACCTCACAGTTAACTCATCTGACAAAGAAGGTGCCTTTTACAAGTTTGACAAAGGCTGCTTTCATCCTTGCATGAGAAAGCTTTTAAGCGCCCTGGAATGTAAAGATTGCGCAAATGAGCTCTGGTCACAACTGAAACTCCCATGGTAATAAAAATACCTTCAGGCCCTTTCTGAGTTAGTCAGAAAATACTTTAGTTTCTAAACAGAGACGTCTGGAGGGCTTAGATTTGGATTCCTGCATTCCAGTTTGGTCAAAAGCAGCTGACATCACCATGATCCTGGTTGCCACTATTTATTGAGTGCTCATTATGGGAAGGCATTGCACCAAGCGCTTTAGGAATGTTCTTCTTAGGTGAACTTCAGATTCATCCTGATGTAGTGTTATATCCTCTCCAATTTATGGGTGACACAGTTTAGGATTAACATGGTCCAGGTTTCTTGGCCTTGGTTCAAATTGGGGTTTGAACAACTTTGTCCAGCCCCGAGCCTGTGTTCTTAAACACCCAGATGTTGTGCCACCCACCTGTTGAGGATTGGACTTTTTTCCTTAGCCATAAGTTATTTTCAGACATGAAAAACATTTTGCAGTTGTGATTCTATTGATATCAGATACATGTCATATTTGTGGCCCAGCTTTCGGTGCCCTATCTTCTCTTCAGACTTAATGCCCGGTGACTTTCACTTAGGACCACTTACTTATTTTTGGTGCCTAGTAATTGTAGAGAGTAACTGAATTTTCTTGAGTTAATTCTCTTAGTCTTATAAAATAATTTCTGGGTTGTTAGTATGTTTGGGAACCTTAAATCCTTCTAGGAAACTATTGAGGAGAAAGAAAATGATACTCATATAGAGCTCAGTATACCAAAGATGTTTATATCAGCATTGGTTATGGTAGTGAAAAACCCAGCTAGTTGGGGAATGACTTAATAGGTTATGGTAACTCCCTCTGTGTTAACATAGAATATCTGTAGAATGTGAAATGTGAAAAATAAAATTTATGAACAATTTTTATTGAGATATAGTTCACATTCATACAATTTACCTATATAAAATGTGCAATTAAATTTTTTAGTGTGTTCACCGAGTTGTGCAACTATCACAATTTTAGAATGCTCGTTTTAACATGCATTCACCTTAAAGTTGTCAGTTGTGGAACTGATTCTTTTCCTTTCTTGTGCTTTCAGCATATTCTGTTTTCCAAATTTTCTGTGATGACATGTATCAACTTCACGAATGGAAAGCAATAAATTAATTACAAATAAAAATGAAATCAGTAGTTGGGAAAGTAACATCCCTTTGTCCCTTTCCCCTTCCTCTTGATATTTGTAGATAACTCATACCACTTTTAAAAATGAGCTAATTAATATTTTAGCCTCCCGTTTAAAAGGCCTTCTATTGTGTAATTAAGAAGCTTGTGGCACACCTTCACTCCACTCCAGTCTCAAGCCCTTTACAGAAGAACACAATACTCTGTGATTGCTGTTTCCTTGACATCAAAGAAAACAGAGGGTGACCCTTGAATGCTGATATAAACAAAGGCCAAAGGACCATGAAAAGATGACTATGTGGGCCTCCCCCTCCCAGGTAGGGTAGCCCAGGACGCGGGCCCGCCCGTGCCAAGCACAGAGCTCTCTGGGCATTACCTGCTCGGTCCGACTGACCACGGACTTCCTGTTGGTCTGAGTGCTCTCAGGAAGGACAGCTGGGAGCAAGTCTGGAGGGTCCTTCTGTTGCTTTGAAACAGAGGGTGGTAAACTGGAGCAGGCCTGGCGTGGGGGCGATTAGAAGGAGGGGCAGAACTGGGTGAGATCTGGGCTGGTCATGAGGACCGGAAACAGTTATTATTCCTCCTTCCCCTCAGCCACATCCTCTCTCACCTGGCCTGTCATGGCTTCTGTCCTCTTCATGGGTCTCCTTGCTTCATCCATTGCAGATCCTCTCTCTAGCTTCATCTCCAGGCTATTCGGAGCTTTTACTCTGACAGGGGTGTGCAGCCCCCATCTCGTGGGAGTGTTAGCCCACTTCTAACACCCACGCGGTTCCCACTCACCTCTCGGAGTGAGCCCATACACAGCCTCTTCACGCTTTCTCTGAGAAGGAGGCAGAATCAATTATTCCTTGGTCTGTGTCTCAGATGCTTCATGTAAGTAATTTACAGCTCTTGTCATATTGTGTTGTAGTTATTTATGTATGGATTTGTTTCTCCCACCAGAATGTGAGTTCCTTGAGGGTAAGGATTGTATTTCATTAAATTTATTTAATCTTATTTACACAGCCCCTGAGACAGTGTGAAAAAGTAAATATTTAACCTCTATGTAAATAGTAGTCAAATTGTATACAGATCCCAGACCACACAAGGTGAGTACAGAGAAGGGGGACGCATGGCTGGTGAGATGAGGCAGCAGGGAGACAGTTCCAGAATCTGGACAGTAGCCAGAAAGGATAACAGTTCCCTAGTGAGCTTTGATCTGTTTTCACAAAATGAATTTAGCTCAGAAGTCTGCTTTGTTTTTAGTTTGAAGGGATCTCAGTATTTCTTGAGTATGTTACCTAAACCAAACGCATGGTGGTTTTGTGTATACTCTGGCTTGAGGTGGACTGTACAATTACTTACCTTAATTTATGTCTAGTTATAAACTGAATAAAGCCATGCAAAAGTAGTAATATTGCTTAATTAACAAGAGGTTTCTGAGACTTAAATCTGTAGGAGTCTCTTGGTCTAGATTGGCCTTGGGTTAAATATACACTGTGGAGTGTACAACACAGCTGTGAATGGTTTACCATATGGGTCCAAATAACTAGAAAGGAAAGTCAGCTAAATTAGAAAAGGATGAATCCAGACTACATAAAATAGATTGTAATTAGAAGCAGCACAACCCCAGAGTTAGTGTAAGTGCCAATAGACTGATACAGCTTTGGTCTCTCTCTCTCTAGAAGGGGAGGGAAATGAGTTGCCCTATTATTATTGCCAGTTTTGATTTTAGCAGTATTTGTGTTCTCCGGAAGGGATGCAGAAGCGGGTGATTTCCCCCACCCCTTCTTACAGGCACAAGGAGAGAGAAGCATAACTGAAGCAAGTTTATGCACTTATTTTTTTCTTATACTTTTAAAATGGAACCATGTTTTCCAGCACGGCCAAAAATACAAACATCCCATGCCAGTGCAAAGCAGGCCAGGACGTGTATTTTTGGTTTCACCTGCACACCTGGAGGAATATTCATTCAGCTGAGACAGCAGTTAGGAGTGTATTCTCTTGAAGATGCCAGGAGGCAGATTGTCTCTGAAAGGTGGCTTCTCTCCTAAGGGAAGGGGGCGGGGAGGGCCCAAACCTACAAGAGCCCTTAAGTCTGAGAACACTGTACTTGTGAGAAAGGTCCCTGTGGCTCACGCAGCTCAGGCCTTCCTCTGCAGGAACAGGAGGAAGGGAACCTTCTCTTCACTGAGGCCTTTCCCTTTGTGATCAAGTTTACTTTCGACTGAGCTCTCGTCTTACAGCCCTGCTGGGAACAAAGAGGGACCAGTGCTGAGTCACGGCCACCTTTACTCTGAGCACAGATTTTCAGATTTTCTTCAAAATGCTCTTTGTCTACATGGGTGTATAGATGCCAAACCTGAGCCAAGAAGTCTATAAAACATGGGTGAAAGAGTCCCTGGTGCCTTTCTAATGGTAGGCATTAGCTTTTACTGCCTGCCTCTCGCTCCTTCTTTTTTTTTTTGTAAAAACTGTTACCTCTTTCCCCCGAAGAAATCCAACAGTCGCTGCCACCCAGGGATACTGGGTGTAGTAACCAGATTCTCTTCTGGTGTCAGCAGTGCTAAGGCAGTAAATACTAACTTCTTCACTATCAATTGAGTTAAGGGTGGGGATGCTGGTTCCTCTTGCCTCTGTTCAGATTTTAAAATTTTCTGTCTCATGAGCTAATAGAGTAGCAGGGTACAAAATGGTGCTTGCATTTTGCGTGTCAGCCTTCATTTACAATTTGATTTGGTTTGAATTTTGGGTGCTGGCCTACTTTGTGTTTTCCTGCTGGTCCTGTGGAATATTTCAGAACTATAATTATGCATGGAAGGCAGACAGGGTTCTAGATGACTAAAGTATATAATCGGGTTGCCAAATAGAGGGCATTGAAATCCTTTCTAAGGGACTCAGCAGAGGTGAGATCAGAGCAGAATGGAAATAGAAGAAATTTGATTTTGGGGCCAAATGTTCTTCTTAGGCACTTAGCTAAACCACACTTTGTGCAAGTCAGGACCACAGCCACGCTGTGCCGGTCTTGGGAGAGGTGCTGGGCTCCCCAGCCCGCCTCCCACCCCATGCAGTGCTTGTTTTCTCTCTCATCTCTCAGGCAGCTGCCACAGGTTATCTTGAAACCAGACTAGTAATCTAATATGTGCTAATGGCAGAAGTGTTCCCCAAGCCCCCATTGCCCTCTATTTTCATTGACCCCAAACCGAATACAACCAAGAGCCAGACCCGCGACAGAGAAGCTGAGTGTGGAAAAGGTAGTAGACATGTTCCAAGTCATTTACTCGGTCCATCCTTTCTGTATCCCCCTAAACGTTCTCATGATCTGTTTTACAGAGTGAGAAACCAAGGTAAAGGGAGGTAACTAATGTGCCCGGATAGTACAGTTCTGAGCCCCACATAATTTCTGAAGCATCTGTTGCCACCACTAATCTAGATGCCCCACCTTTTCACCTGTCCCCCATGTGAATGTCCAGCTCCTGGTGGGACCCTCTGGACACAGAGTGCTCACGGCTGCTGAGTGATCCCGAGGAGTGACTCTGAGAGCAGGAATTCTGTGGCTGATGGTGGGAAGGTTACTTTGGGCAACTGTGTGTGTGCGTGTGTGTGCACGTGCGTGCGTGGGCACTCTGTCCCTGAAGTCACTTCCAGTAGACAGATGGCTTGTTGGCATATTAGCCTTGTTGGGAGGGGCTGCCCCTCTCTCACCATGTTATTAATGGCTAACCCTGGAAGAGAGTTTCTAGCTTTCTGTTGAAAAAAACCTCAGTTGGGATATCTCTTCAGTGGCCATGCACTATCAGTGGGTGGCAAATCATTATCTACAGATTATTAAATGTGTGTATGTTTGTATGCACTAAATAGTAAGTCCAGTTCTGTAGACATATGGACACGTTACTGTCCCAAATCCTTTTTAGGAACAGTTTGGAAGAGTGTGGTATGAAGAGGTATCAAAATATAATTTCAGAACGGTACCAACATGACTCATAGAGATACGGGATGAACACATGTCAAACATTTATTTAACTCAAAGGATTTAAGACTAGTTCAAAGGGACATTTGAAAGACTGGGTATTAATAGGCACTGAGAGAAGAGTGTTGGGATAAGATTGCTGGCAAGACCATTAATGTCCTACAGGGCACTGAAGCCGTAACCTTTGGACCATAGTCTCCAAGTTAACATGTAACCCCACAGAGCTTGTGCCCAACAGTAGTAAGTAGCTCGTTGAGTGAGAGCACAACCCAGAGAGGCAGTCTGGGATGGCCCTGTTAGCCACTCTGGCTTCCTCTTGCCTTATTTTTAAATTTTGGATACTTTTCTATACCAGGAGGCAGGATAGCCCAATGCAGTGAACCTGGGTTTTGAATCCTGGTTTGCGTCCCAGCTCTGCAGGTGAACTGCTGTGTGACCTTGGGCATGTCCCTGCCTTCTGTGAGCATTTGTATTTGTTTCCTCGTGGGTGAAGATGGGGATGACAGTAACACCCACCTCTTACAGGTGTGGTGGATATTACATGGGAGAATTGTGTGAAGCACTTGGTAAGTGCCTGGCACATAGTAGGTATTCAGGTGAGTAGCCTACGCCATTATAATAAACAAAATATGTCCACACCCATGGATCTCCTCTCTCTGTGACCTGCCGCTGACCTTCGTGTTGCAGAGATGATTTCTTCTGAGGTTTGATACCCATATCCCCAGTAATCTAAGCTGAGGCATGGTTTTTCCCATCATCTAGATAAGGAATCTTTTTTTTTTTTTTTTTGATCAGTCAGCCATGCCCTGAGGGCCTCCTGAGCCTCATCAAACAAAATGAAATCCATTTTCTTTGTGCAGTCAGTGTGTCTTGGCAGATGTGAGTCAGCATCCTGTCCAGAATGGTCTCTTGGTTCCTTGCCATGGACAATAAAGACACATTTTCCATGGAATGCCAGATGTGGAGCTGACTTGGGGTTTCCACCCGCAGAGAGGAGGAGGAGGAAACTCCAGGAGGCTGATTTTATGATTTTGGAGTTGACCATTATTTTAGACTACAGGTGTTCTCTATGTTTGAAAAATACGGTGGGTGGTTTAAGGGACCCGAAAACCCAGAGTTTTCTGCTTGAGCTGTGCTGTCAGCGGCGCCTCCCTGTGGTATCACTTGGCAGAGGTGTCAGTGTTCAGTGAGCTCTTCAGGTGTTATTTCTTACCTGGGTTATTTGGACAAAGGTGAGTATTTCTTTCCCGGAAATTGTAGTCGACCCTGCACCTCACAGGAGCAGCTGGTAGAAGTGACTTAGAAGTCTTCTAGCTAAGCAGCATGCCGACTGCTTCATGTTGACTGGCATTCAGAACAGTGACTGACCTTTCGGAGGCCCCAGCTAAGGAGTGTTGCTGGAAACACTTTCGTAGTTAGCTGATGAGATTTGCTGGCAATTTTCATAAAAGGAATGAATGCTTATGGAATTTATTGTGTTGTTTCCCATCAGGAGCCAAGTAAATTTGTGTCTTCGTTCCTTACCAATCTTGAAATTTTTAACTTCTGTCAGTTTTGAAAAGAAATTTTTAAAAATCTGCCTGCGGGGCGCCTGGGTGGCTCAGTTGTTAAGCGTCTGCCTTCGGCTCAGGTCATGATCCCAGGGTCCTGGGATGGAGCCCCACATCGGGCTCCCTGCTCTGCAGGAGGCCTGCTTCTCCCTCTCCCACTCCCCCTGCTTGTGTTCCGTCTCGCTGTCTCTCTCTCTGTCAAATAAATAAATAAAATCTTTAAAAAAAAAAAAAAAATCTGCCTGGAACACAGACCTTACTGTGTTCTCACCTACATTGCGTAGGATCCTCTACCCACATCACTGTTTCCCATTGTGAGCCTTTGCTTAGATTACTTTGACTTTCCACATGAAGCACAAGAGGAATGGGATGGGAAAAGGAACATTATTCAGGTTTGTTGCTTTTTTTCTTTATGCTCTTGCCTTGCCCACACCATTTCTTTTAGCCCCTGGGCCCCTTCTGCCCAGCAGATGCTTCCTTATGCACTGAACATGAGAGATCTGAACGTGTAAATCCAGAGGGGCAGAGCCTCATCTCCTGGGCATCTGCACCTATGTTAAATTCATTAAATTTAAAGCTTTCCCAGTGTCCTGGCGCTTGCTGTGCATTGTTGACAACGATTGTGCTGACCTAGGTGGCTGAGTGCCCAGTCCTCATCCTTCTAGCCTCATTCTGGGCAGAAGTGGTGAGTAACTGGATGACCCTTGCAGCTTCAACCTGTACTGAGCTATTTTCCATGGGAATAAACTGCCTCACCAATTATGATAGCAGCAATGTTCTGAAGATAAGATGGTTAAATCCCACTGGCAGAAATGTGTATTCTGGTGTTCCAACACAGGACATGCTGTAAGTGGCTTTGACTAGGCAACTGATGCGGGGCGCCATGGTTTCCACCCCCCCCTTTCCAGTTCCATTTGAAACTTGCAGACAGTGGTATGGGAGAGATAGCTAATGTAGGTGAGGTTCTTAGAAGGGGGAGGGGGCGTCCACTTGCAGAGATAGCTCCCATTTCTTTGTAGTTGCTGGTATTAGCATTTGTGTAATGGATCCGATTGTTCACGCGTAAGGGGTCCCAGCATGGTGGATGCTGCATCTCGGCAGGCTGTTTGCTTGGTAGATACTTTAGGTAAAATACGTTTAGATTCCCTCAGACTATCATAGTTGCTGCCATCTACTTGAGACTTAGGTTAACCACTTGGGCTCTTTATGGGGATTTCCAATAATTGGATTGAATTCTGACTCTGTTGGCTGGACGCTTAGCTGCTGTGAACAGAAAGGCAAAAGGCTGTCTCACTGACTAGGAGCGTGGGACTACACTGCAGTTAGTGCAGTGAACTCTGTCAGGTGTTTTTTTCTTACATGGTTTATTTGGACAAAGGTAAGCACTTTCTGTTCCTGAAATTGTAGTTGACCCTGTCCCTCACAGAAGCAGGTGGTAGAAGTGACTTAAAAGTCTTCTACGTAAGCAGATTTCTAAAGATCTTTGCATTCCTTATGCTTATCCATCTCTATTGGTTGATTCTCAAATACAGAATGACCAGGGAGCTGGTTGAAATGCTGCCTCCTTGGTACAAAGTTCTAAGGAGCCTTTTAGTCAGTAGATCTCAGGTATGGCTCAAGGCACTGTGTGTTTAATAAATACTCCATGTGATTCTAATTCAGGTGGGCTTACGACCACATTTTGACATGAACATAAACTTTGCATTTGTTTCCTAGGGAGAATAATTTTTATGGGTCAGTGTTATTGGTATGTGTTCAGGTCAGCAGCTCCAAAATTGCTTTCAGAAAATACTAGAATTGAGGTTTGAGGATGTCATTGATTTTGTTGTTTTCTAGCATTTTCAGATTTGAGGAAGAAAGTGTTGTTTTTTTTTTTTTTCTAAAGATGTTATTTATTTATTTGAGGGAGAGAGAGAGAGAGAGAGAACATGAGCAGTGGGGAGGGGCAGAGGGAGAGGGAGAGGCACATGCACACTCCCCGCTGAGCAGGGAGCCTGAGTGCAGGCCTCTAGAGATCATGACCTGAGATCATGACCTGAGCTAAAGGCAGATGCTTAACCGACTTAGCCACCCGGTAGCCCCTTGAGGAAGAAAGTTAAGTGTAAAGCAAAAACACATTTATAAGCAATGGTTTTCCTAACATGAAGTTAGAGCCATAGAATATTTAAAGAGAGAGAGAGAACACGTGTGTGAGTGTAGACTTGCAAGACTGTATCTGTTAGTGTTTCGTGGAAGCAGAACTGGCGGTCATTGTTCATGTGCAAATGTAGAAACTGAGACTCAAACAGGCCAGCTGTTTACACATGTAATAGTTGTAATAGTTGCAGTCTCTCGAGCTTCAGCTTCTCTCTATAAACTGGGAAGAAGAACGCCTATCCTTACTGGGTAGTTGTGAAGAATAATAAAGTAATCTGTGTTAGGATGTTTCAGAAACCAAAGAGAATTATATAGATGTTGTAATTAGTATGCATATTGTGTTTTATTTTAGTTAAAGCATTTAGAACCATGCCAGGATTCTCTCGAGGTGAAGTCACTAGTCGATTCCAGATCAATAACTTATATGTCATTCACAGTGTATGTAAAGAACCCTTTTTATGGCATTATGGTGAACTTTGAAAGTATATATAATCAAACGAAAGAAAACTTTACAGTATCTGTAATCCTACCACTCACACGATCACTATTAAAATTTTGGTATAAAGGCCTCTAGTTATTTTCTTGTACATGCACGTGTATTTTACAAAAATTTTGGTTATACTGTATATACTGCTTTGCCACCTCTTTTGTTTTTTTACTTAACAGTATATCATGAACATTTTTTCCATGTCAATTAATACTTTATGCCATCATTTTTAAATGACTATAATATCCTATTATCTGGACAGAAGAACATTTATTTAATCAGACTCCTATTGGACATAGGGGCTTTTTTCCCCTTTATTTTTTGATACTATATATAATGCTGAAATAAGCATCTTTGCAACTGAATCTCATATATAGCAATTGTATTTCTCTGTTGACATTGGTACTCTAAAAATTGGAGCTAAAGTTATAGATGCTGCACTTAAATGGTTAACGTACTGGTAGTATATAAATATAAAAATAAATGTTACTTATTTTTATACCCAGAAAATCTAACTTCGTGCATTTTGATCTAACATGCTTGAGAGTTGAGGGTACTTCCCCTGTCAGTTTGCTCATTGCCTGTGCCTCAAAACATTACAGTTCTGACATTTCTGTTGCTTGGGGACTCTCCTGATTTCCTGTAGGCCAGGCTGTTTGCCATTTGTATGTGACATTGTGGGCTTAGCTCCTCTCTCTCTCACCCAGGAATTACCTATCCAGTTATGGCAGAGACTTCCTTTTATTAAACAAAGTTTATAATCGGTCAGGAGGGAGACCTTTCACTCTCTGAATTCTTAAAATCAGGCTTTCTTCAGTTAAATGGCATTTTAGGAGTATTTCTGATATAAAATTGGAAACTTTCAGATACAAGAAGGCATTGCTTATCTTTGTAAATACACATGTTCCAATTAAATTAGGTACTAAAATATTTTGGTGGCACTTCAAAACTCCCAATTTAGATTTAATTTAGATTAAAACACTTACTCTTTTTAATAAAGTTATAAAATTGATTATTAAAATTGCCTATTGAAGATTAAAAACAGTGGAACATTTATTTTCCTTAAAAAACAATTTAGTCTTCAGTAAGTATGATTGTATTAATCAATTATGCTATTAAAATACAACTGCCATATTAAATCTGACTCATTTGTCATGACAGTTTCTATAATTACAGAAATTATACCTAGCTTCTTATATAGCCATAATCCTGCAATAAATATAAATAATTCTATTAATTCAGTTCACAGTTACTGTCTATTAAATCCCCAGTTAAATGGCAATTTGGGAACCTTCATTTAAAATCCTCCTAAAACTTTATTGTTCCATCTGACTGCCAAAGCCCCTCAAACACACCTCCTACGGTTGATTCCAGAAACCAATTTATGAATAAAATCATTTATTTATTCATTTATTTATTTTAATTTTTTATTTTATTTTATTTATTTGACAGAGACAGCGAGAGAGGGAACACAAGCAGGGGGAGTGGGAGAGGGAGAAGCAGGCTTCCCACAGAGCAGGGAGCCCGATGCGGGACTCGATCCCAGGGTCCTGGGATCATGACCGGAGCTGAAGGCAGACGCTTAACGACTGAGCCACCCAGGCCCCCCTAAAATCATTTTTTTATTTTATTTTTTCTTTATTTTTATTTTTTTTAAAGATTTTATTTATTTATTTGACAGAGAGAGAGACAGCGAGAAAGGGAATACAAGCAGCGGGAGTGGGAGCGGGAGCAGCAGGCTTCCCCACAGAGCAGGGAGCCCGATGCGGGCCTCGATCCCAGGACCCTGGGACCATGACCTGAGCCGAAGGCAGACGCTTAACCGACTGAGCCACCCAGGCACCCTAAAATCGTTTTTTTAAATGCAGATATTCAAAAGGTCCATTTAGGCTTGAGGTTTGCGGCTGTCAGGATAAAAATTGAGTAAACGCATTTGGTGGAGGGTACTGACAAGGACAACCCTTGATGTCCTGGCATTTTGGTTTGGAAAACAGTATATACTGCTTAAAACCCTCCGTGTAAGCCCAAAGGACTAGAGCACATGGGTGATAACAATTCCCAACTTGTATTTCCGTAGGTGTGGATGAGGTCACCATTGTCAACATTTTGACCAACCGCAGCAATGAACAGAGACAGGATATTGCCTTCGCCTACCAGAGAAGGACCAAAAAGGTACAAGCAGTTTCAAGGGTGGAGGGCATTCCTTGTTGAATTTCATTTCCTCAGCCATTGCTTTTTCTTTTTATGAATTCTGGCTCGTCCTGGCAAGAGCCTTCTAGAACTCTTGGGTATCCAAGGTTTTCCTTTTACATCCTTGTTAAAAGTCATCACTCACACACTCATGATCCCTGGAGTGCTTGGAGCTCATCCATAAAGACTGTGCCCTTCTCCAACCAGAGAGGGTGTGGAGGGAGCACTGCTGGGAACAGAAAGTTAGAAGGGACTAGGGAACCTCAGCAACAGCAGGTATCATTTCTAGAATGCTTGCTTTGTGCCAGGCATGTAGTTCTCTGCATGTAGCAACTCATTTCATCTTTATGACTTCTGCTAGCTCTTGATAAGATGTTTCTAATTTAATGTTAGGACACCAGACTTGAGTTAGTATTGATCCTCATAGGCTTTCCTCACTCTTAAAAAAATATACTTGAATTCTTAAGAGCTTTCCTGGAAATGGGCTTAGTTAGTAGTTCATTTGGTCTACTAGGCTATCTTCAACATGCCATGCTCCCACTATTTAAAGAGTCTTTGTGCGCTTTTTCCCTTGCTTGTGCACCAGTGGTTAAGGAACAACCCAGCATTTGTTCATCCTTTATTTTGTTGCAGTGTTAGGAAATTTTATTTTTAAGGATGGGATGCTTTATTTTTAACTTCTTGCTATTAAAAGCTTTTGATTTATTCTTGGACAGTGCAGTAAGCGTGGCTTCCTGCAGCTTCTGTTTGACTTAACGGCTTTCACTCGTAGCCACAGTGGAGGTGAGCTGGAAGGATTCCGGAAAAGACATTTCTTTTCTTGGGGTTGACATGACCACCAGGGTTCTGAAAGTTGCAGGTCAAGCCCTGCTATGGCTCCCACCCCCACCTACTCAAACAGTTGGAAAGGACATAAATAGGGAAGAATCCGGCTTCTATCATCTTACGTGCATTACAATTCTTTTTCCAACTAGACTTAATATAATCCTTTTGTAGTGAGGCATAGAGGGGAGTATTTTATTTCTCCAGTTGCTAAAAGGATCTGGGACCTGGTAGGGCTGAGTTCCAGTTGGAGCAGGAGGCTCACCTCTTTGGATAGTGTGCCTATAGTTGCTCCTTCATTTGTCACTTATAGAGTGGGGTGTTTGAACACACTTGAGTGTGTACACATAAGTGTACACAGAAACACAGAAGGCTGGATCTTGATTTCAAATTAGATAGATGGAGAACAAAGCCCTCACCTACTCTGTTGGTTGGAAGATATTACCAGAACCATGATAGGGTTCATTGACCACACAGGCTTTATGTGTGTTGGGGACAGCTTACTGTCCTACTGATTCTTCTTCTTTTTATTTTATTATTTTTTAAATTTTTTATTTATTTTTTGACAGAGAGACAGCGAGAGAGGGAACACAAGCAGGGGGAGTGGGAGAGGGAGAAGCAGGCTTCCCGCGGAGCAGGGAGCCCGATGCGGGGCTCAATCCCAGGACCCTGGGATCATGATCTGAGCCGAAGGCAGACGCCTAACGACTGAGCCACCCAGGCGCCCCTTATTTTTTTTTTTTTAAAAGAGGGAGAGAGTGGGGGGAGGGGCAAAGGGAGAGGGTGAGGGAAAGAGAGAATCTTAAGCAGGCTCCATACCGAGCACAGAGCCTGAGACGGGGCACAATCTCACGACCCTGAGATCATGACCTGAGCCAAAGTCAAGAGTTGGATGCTTCACCAACTGAGCCACCCACGCGCCCCTGTCCTACTGATTCTTTATGTCTCTCAATCTTGGGCTAAGGAAAATTGTCATCATGTATAGAAAGATACATAATTACTTGAGATCATTTCTGAAGGAGATTTTGGAAGCAGAACATTAGTGTTTTGAATGAGTTGTTTGCATAATCAAGGAGAAAGCCCTGTATTAGAGAGTACGTTGGGGTATGGACTGAAGCTGCCTCTGTCATGAGTCTTGAACAGCATAGGCAAAGCTAATAGAAGTGGAGAGGAGCTGAGGAAGACAATTGGTCTTCTGTTTTTTCAACATTCAAGCAGATGCCAAATTTCTCCATATAAGGAATGGTAGTGTTTTATTTATCAAACATTTCTGGGGTTTCTATTATGTGCACAGCCCTGTCCTAGACCTTATGAGAAGCAAGAAGTTGAATGCCGATAGGAGTTTATAGTAGAAGTGGAAGATGTCAGTAGCTACCCAAATTTGAGGTTTGAACAGAGAATGGGTAGAGGGATGTCAAGGGTAGGTTAACTTTGGAATGACCTAACCTCACATTTCCAAATTGGAAAATTGGTGCTGTAATTGGAAGGTGTTGCTTTTCAAGTCCCTTTCTAAGTGTGGTGTGTTACTAGGACACCGGGAATCAGAAGAGAGTAGGTGGTGGAATGCATGGTCCAGATGATTTCCAAGATCCATCTCAGTTCTCACCACCTAGGAATGATTTGAGAAGATTCTCCCTGAAGCAGACTACACATCACCTCCTGGCACCTGCAAATGCTTCTAGAGGCTAACCATGATAGATGCCATGGGGTGCTGCTGGCAAGCAGGAGAGAAAGAAGGAAGGGAGAGAATGGAGGGAAAAAGTGAAAAGAAAGGAAAATAAAAAAAATAATGGGAGAGTTCAGGCATCACTCAGTGCTCATGTTGTGTGGGACGTTTAATCGCCAGCTTAAGTGGCTGTAAAGAGACACATTGAGTTTGGGGATTTGTCTGCATACATTGGGGCTGACTCAGACCTCTGACTTAACAATCTACGTTGTGACAGTGGAAACCTTAAAAAATAGTGCAGAGCAGGGACTTCATTCTCCCGTCGTCTCTGTCAACTCTGTCCCGAATTGGTGTGGACAAATAGATGTTCTCTCTGTCCTAGATGAAGCGATTTGCATAGGAAAGCTTCGTGATCCAACTTCCACCCATGGTGGGGCTCCTGGTTCCTCCGGAGACTTTTAGGAGCCACCTCTGGCGCAGCTGCACCAACATCTTTTACTCTAACCACCTCCTTCTTAGCAGAGGCCTTGACCTTGGAAAGTGCCTTATCTTCCATGAGTGGTTATCACTTGCAAATGTGCTATAAAGTGCCCTCACACTCCTAGCTTTCTGAGGAGTTGCATACTGCCCTGGTTTCTTTGTAACGACTGGAAGAAGATGTCTCAGTCAGCCTGGATGTCAAGGGATTTTGTCAGAGCAAAGTCTGATCCTATGGTTTCTGACATCGGAGTCTGTTGAAGGGAATGCAGTTGAGACAGTTGGGTCTGAGATCCCAGAGTGGTCAGGAATCACAGTCCGTTTTACAAACACATCCTGCTTGCTTTTGTTTTATTCACCAGTTTTAAAGGGAATATTGGTTACCAACCACGTTTTCCATGTTCTTGCCCGTTTTTCTGAAGGAACTTGCATCAGCACTCAAGTCAGCCTTGTCCGGCCACCTGGAGACTGTGATTTTGGGCCTTTTGAAAACACCTGCTCAGTATGATGCTTCTGAGCTGAAAGCCTCCATGAAGGTAAACATGTGTGAGATGCAATCTCTGTCAAATCCGCCATTAATATTTGTGAATTACAGCTCTCTGGGTATAATTAGGTGATTTTCATTTTTGTTAAATTCTCATTTGGAACCATTTTTTTTTTTTCCTAATGAACTGAAGCTATAAGTCTCAGGATTTGTACCAAAAATATTTCATTACTCTTTTTAAGACTGTAAAGAAATTTCATGATGCTGGGAAGTCAGTTATCCAGCTGCTACTGCTTGGCACCTGGGCAATTGGAATACCATTTGGAAAAACTACTTCCTTGATTACACTTCCTCCTTAAAAAAAGATTTGTTGTGACATTAAGGCAAAAGTAAAACTCATAGCTTTTGTCAAGTGAAGCTTGCAAATTCTGCCCATGTTCTCTTGGGTGTTTCTTCTTCTGACCTTCTCTTGTCACTTCCATTGTTTGATTCAAATTCAGGCAAATCAGGACATTACAGTACATATAAAGGGTGGTTTCAGGTTGTAATTGGTACCTGTGTTTTGTTCAAAGTATTCTAGCACAGATTAACTCTTTCGTTTGTTTTTTTGTTTTTGCAAAGTTATTTGGAATTTTAGGTTACATTAGATAGTAGAAATTCCAGGTTAGAAACTCCCTGAATTCTGTGTGTACCTAAAACATTAAGTATTATATAAATGTGATAGATGCATAAGCATAAATGCATTTTACAGCAAAACATAACCCCTTTTATAGTATGTGCCTGGAACACTTTGACTAATCTGATACTGCCCTCTGCTGATAAAACTGGGTAAAGCCTCCAGAGTGGGGGTGGGGGGAGAGCTATGGTTCTCATTTTTTTATTTGAAGTCCAAGTATGTTTTCTGTGATGCTCCTGTTTCTGAATTACGAAGAGACCAAGCTATAAGCCTGTCACCAGAGCTCATGTCACGGTTCATGGCATCTCTTTCCCCAGAGAGCACCTTGAGAGTGAGGCAGCTTCGCACACCAGGCATTTCCACCATCCAGGACTTGATAGCTCAGGGCTGCCACAAGATTTGTTGGGGAATCTCTTTCTTCCTTCAGCTCTCCAGCCTAGCCCAAGCTGTGCTCAGCTTACTTGAGCGGACTGGCTCTGAGTTTCCTAAGTAGGCTGTATTGCAGAGAAGGTATAATGACGAAGGACAAAATGTCAGCAACATTTAATGATCCTGCTTGATAAAAAGGACACTCCTGAAAACCAAATCTGGGGTTTTTTGGAGCCATGGATGAGTCAGCCTGTCCCTGGCCATCATCACTTCAGATCAGTTTATCTTACTTTCGTCAAAAATGTATTTAGTTGTGATGTGTGCAGTTTTACTAGTATCTATTACTAGGTATTAGTGACTTGAAATGGACCTGCTCAAGCTGTCACTCACCGCTGGAATCTCCGTAACAGGGCCCAATGAAAGGTGCTTTGACTACTAAATCTTTGACCTTGTGCTGGCTCTCCCATTAGCCCTCACAGCCGAGCACACTTCTGAAATCCATAAAGCTCGAAGTGACATTAACTGAGCTATGCTTTTTTTTAAAAAAATCTGTTTTGACTTCTGGCAATACCAGTGGCAGGATTAGCCATATGTTATGGTAGAAGTTGCCCTTGTGATAGGAATTGTGGACAGTCTGTGGGAAGCGTGGGCCACGTTTTGGAAATTTCCAAGGTCACCTCTGAATCCCCAGATAAAAATGCTGTTTGAATCCTCAGATGTTAACACTGGTAGATCAGCAGTGGAAGAAAACATCTTCTAGTGTCACACGTGTTTACACTGTAACTATGTCGGGACATAGCGTTTCTTCCAAGGCATGAGTCATTTTTAGACTATCTTTCTATCATCTCAAGATGGAAAACCTGCCCCTAACATATTTGAAGACACTCAGTAGTCACTCTGTAACATGTGTATAGAATGTTGTGTAGACCTTTTGCTCAGGTGGGAAGAAAGCTTGGCTGTGCTAGAACCTCTACATATCATGATTAAAAACTCTGGAAGAAGAGGCATTGGCTCAGAGATTTAGATTAAGAATAAAATTCAAAATTAACCATTAACCTGAGGTTTAGCCTATATTATACAAACCACTTTTCAGGAGCATAGGAACTCTAATAAGTTTAATTAATAGCTGACACACTTTTGATGTGGATAAGTAAGTTTCTTATTGTGTTAACACCTTATAATTGATTTACATTTTAAACAGTTGTAATTCTACTTAGTTCAAAGTGATATTTCCATATTCAGAAAGACAACTATTAGAGAATCCTGATTATTAAATCTTGACTTTGATCATGAAGCCAGCTTTGAAATACATGTTTCACTGAGTCCTTTCAAGCTATCTGGCACGTTCAAAAGTGTATAAAATTTGAATACACCACCCGTCAAATTCTTATCCCTTAATAAAGTGTTGGTGTCTAGGTTTATTTGGCACTTCATTATTTCCTTTTGCTTCCCTAAAATGCCTGAAGAGTGCATAGTAATCAAGCAAAAATGGAAATACAAGAATGAAATTTTTAACATTAACCCCAATTTTACATTTCAAAGAGGTGAAGCTAAAAATTTTATCTTATCTGTACCTTTCCCTGGCAAAAGACTTATTCCATTCCAGTGATGCTGGCAGCAAATGACAACAAACTGTCTATATTCCTGTATTTTAAATTACTGAGCAGAATTATTTAATAAAGAAAATTTCCCAATCTATTAAAATAATTTAAAAAATAAAGAAAAATAGGAAGAAGAAAAAGTTACTCATTTTGTAAACCCATCACCCAAAGGCAACTATAGTGATATAGTTGAGCTCAGATGTATCACTTATACCATCTTTTATTCTAGTGAAGCATTTTTTTAAAAAGATTTTATTTATTTATTTGACAGAGAGAGAGACAGCGAGAGAGGGAACACAAGCAGGGGGAGTGGGAGAGGGAGAAGCAGGCTTCCCGCCGAGCAGGGAGTCCAATGCGGGGCTCGATCCCAGGACCCTGGGATCATGACCTGAGCCAAAGGCAGACGCTTAACGACTGAGCCACCCAGGTGCCCCTATTCTAGTGAAGCATTTTTTAAAAAAATAGAAAATAACATTATGTTGTGCCGAGGAATACGGGACAGATCCCTCAGTAGGAATCTAGAAAGGAGCATGCTAACTGACCCAATCCAGGTTTGCAATTTACCTGATTGGGATCAGAGAAGTAGGCTAATGGCCAAGAGGACTTTCCCTACTGATGTATCTTGCCTGGTTCACAGGGGCTGGGGACTGACGAGGACTCCCTCATTGAGATCATCTGCTCAAGGACCAACCAAGAGCTTCAGGAAATTAACAGAGTCTACAAAGAAAGTGAGTAGCCTTAGTTCTTTGATGCAGCTTCTCAGCCCAATTTCTGTAACCTCATCATGGCTCCCTGGGCCATGTGTTGGGGACAGGATGCCCAGATTATCTATGGAGAAGTGCTCTCTGGACTGTCCAGGGGTTTGCCATGGTCCAAGTCCCTCTTCTCTATCTTCTTGTGGCCCGTTTTGGTAATTACACTCCACTAGAATTTCTATAAAAGGATAGGCAGAAGGGAAAGGAGAGAAAGCAAAATTTTTCTTTTTTTTAAGGGTCTGATGGGAGGGGTAGAAAGCATTGTACATGGATTTAATGTATTGGCTGCTTTCTGGTCTCTGCTTAAGAAGTTCCCAACTATGGATTGTGGATAATTATTGCAGGAGGCCTGTGGATATGTGTGCACCCAGCACTACAGAAGGCTGTGGGTAGAATCAGTGATGTAGCTTACATGTGTATCAGTTCCTAGGTTTCAATGTAGAAGCTATTTTGAATAATAAAATACAGATTCATTCAAAAGTACTCTTTAATTCTTACTAGCTTTTGCCACTGTGCATTTTCTCATTCAGTGGATAGCAAAGCACAATTGGGGTGTGTGTGTGTGTGTGTGTGTGTGTGTAGCCTTCCAAATTCTTTTCATGTCCAAACTGAGTTTTCATAGTCAAGAAGTTTGAGAAACAGTATTTTTAGCTACAAAAGAGGTCACTGATCAAGGGTGAGCTTGAGGATTCCTGATTTGATCCTGCCCTTTCTATCTCCTGTCACTGATAATAACATTTGGCTCTGATTTTATGAGGCTAAAAACCATAAAATAAATCGTGGACCATCTGCCCTCATGTGGGTGGATACATCCATGCTGCCACAGCTGTTTCTGCTCCTCAGAGGCTTAGTGTGGGGTGGGTGGCTGGCTGGCTGCACAGGCAGGAAGCATAAAACCAGATGTGTTGTTTTCCAAGTGTACAAGACTGATCTGGAGAAGGACATCGTTTCTGACACATCTGGTGACTTCCGCAAGCTGATGGTTGCCCTTGCAAAGGTTGGTTTCCGGTTTATTTCTTTGTCCTTGTTTCCTCCAAAGGCAAGTCCCATACTTCATTTTATACCTGGGAACAAATTAACTCAATCCTCTGTGCCTGCATCAGAAATTCCAGCTGCATTTCTGACAGGGGGTATGCACTGTCACTGCAGAGTTGTCATTTTTGTATAATAGGATTTCTTATCCTGGGAAACCGCATGGTCAAATGGACTTTGGGGCCAGAGGAGGAGCAGGCAGCTCTCAAGTCCTGGCCTGGATTATGTGCCAGCCCTCACCGCATGATGTGGGGAAGGTCACTTTGCCTCTGTCTATGGCCACATAAGGCCCGGTGGGAAGTGACCCTCTTGTTTTTCTTTCCTTCTCTCTGCTCTCACTTCTTATGAGAGGGTTTGCCCAGGTAGTCCTTTGCCCGCAGAGGGGGTCTTTGTTTGTTAATGTTAACACAGAAATGTGGACGAAAGGCATTTCCCTTCTGAAATCTGACCAGTGTGCAGTTTAAGGCCTATGTGCCAGGGGAGGGAAGAGAAATTATTTTCTCCAGGAACCTCAATGACAAATGATTGATTGGTATGCTGCCTCCTGCCCACTCATATCTCTGTTACTGTAACAACTCCATACAGCCCTCCCCGCCAACTCCTCGTCCTGTGTCCCACCAACCACCCATCTTTCTGGAGTCCACATTCACTAATTCACTCCCTTGATCAAAACCCATTTCTGCTACATCAAATCCAAACTCTGACTGCCTATAAAAGTTCCCTAGACCCTGTCCCTCCCTTACTTCTTCCTTCGAGGATTCCTTCCTGCTTACCTTCTGCTCTAGCTGTGTGGCACCTCACTGACCTGTGGCGTGCTCAGCCTGTCCCTGTGCTGTTCTTCCCGTGGGGAATGGCTTTCTCCTCCACGCCTTTACTAGCCTCATTGACTCAGGCCTCAGTGTTCACCTCGGCCCTACCCCGTTGTCCGCAGACTTTGCTGACCGTACTGACAGATCTCTCCCTTCTTCCGCATTTTATGTCTGTGTAAGCCATGGATCACTATGCTGTTTTACCTTTTATTCCATGCTTATTTTTCCATCTGGATAGTAAGCTCTGTGAGGGAAGGAACTAAGTGTCATTAGCGCTTTTTTTTGGAGGTAGTGGGAATTCTAGTAAGTGCTTGTCCCAGGAGGGGGTTGATGATGGTGAGGCACACCCCTCCCACTTCACTGCCTCAATTATTTTACCAGTCTTGGTCTGGTCTAGACTTCAAAGTGAAGAAAAATTTAAGTATATGTGTGTTCTATAAATTAAATAATGGTTTACATGAGTTGGAGAGAAAATAAAATTTTCAACATTAAAACACACAAAGAAACCTGTTTGATGTTCTTACTTTTGTTTTCTTCTGTAGGGTAGAAGAGCAGAGGATGGCTCTGTCATTGATTATGAACTGATTGACCAAGATGCCCGGGTAAGTGCCAAGCTTCTTGCTTGAGTTTCTGTTTTCTAGCAAGTCTCTAGATAGTCTGTACAATGGTTATCGATCCAGTATTAACAATTTACCTCCAAACTTAGTGGCTTAAAACAACAACACTTAACATCTCTCAGTTTCTGTGAGGATGGCTTAGCTGGGTTTTAGCTCAGGACTCCCATGAGGCTGGGCCAAAATATTGACCAGGACTGCATTGTCTGAAAGCCTGACAGCATTAGGCGGATCTACTTTCAAGATCACCCAGCCACGTGACTGTTGGCAGGAGACCTTATATTTCTCCGCCTGGGCCTTTCTAAGGGCCTGCTTGAGCATCCTCGCACCTGCCTTTCCCCAGAGTGAGTGATCCAAGAGAGAAAGCAAGGAGGAAGCCAAATGCTTGTTATCACCTAATCTCAGGAGTCACGGTGTCATTTTTTTTTTAAGATTTTATTATTTATTTGACAGAGAGGGAGGGAGAGAGTGCACCAGCAGGGGGAGTGGCAGAGGGAGAGGGAGAAGCAAACTCTCCGCTTTAGGCTTTGCTTGTGTGAAAGTACCAGATTCTGCAGGGTGATAAGGCTGTGTGCACTGCTATGCATTTAATACAAATAAACACCAGTAAACAACATGGCACAATGGAAGAAGATGGTGGAGGCAAAGCCAGGAATAGGAAGGCTTATTGCCCTTTGTGGTGAGGGAAAAGGGGGAGAGTAGCAGAGACCCTTCTTTTCTGGTTGAACAGCACTTTTGCTGGTTCTAGTCCCATAATCACTAAGAACTGTTTGTTAAGCTAATTCAGATCATTATGAACTGCGTGCCTTTCCCAGACGGTCAACAACTATCTCAAAGCATTTTATGAGAGCTTCAGAACAAAATTAATTTAAATTCATTTTAGTTTTAAAATTTAATATGTTTCGGGGTACCTGGGTGGCTCAGTTGGTTAAGCATACAACTCTTGATTTCAGGTCAGGTCATGATCTCAGGTCGTGAGATCGAGCCGCACGTCAGGCTCTGCACTTCGCATGGAATCTGCTTAAGATTCTCTCTCTCCCTCTCCTTATGCTCCTCCCCCCTTTCCCACTTTCCCTCAGTAAATAAATAAAATCTTTAACAAATAAAATAAAATTCAGTATGTTTCACACAGCATCTTTAGCAGGAGGTAGAGAAGGGTTTTAAATAAAGTAATAGAAGTTAGGTTTTACAACTCCTAGATAGTGGGTGGTCACTGAATGAGTATCTTATCCTTGTGTAAGTCTTCCTCCCTCCCTCCCTGCCATTCTTAGCATTACCTGTAGCCCCTACATTTTCCAGAAACTAAAAGGGAGACTTCCTGAGTCTCTAAGAAATGTGTGTGTGGCACCTGATCTGAGCTGTCTTCAGCAGACAATCATTAGCTTATTTGCTAACAAAAGTACCAAAGGAAGGAGGGCTGTATGCGCTAATGAACATTTACTTGTCCTACTGTATAGGAATAGAAGCTCTTAGTTCTTCCTTTGGCATTCAAGGAAGTAGATGTGTACAGCACACACCTCACGTTCTAGTCTCATGCTGTGTTTGTGCCTAAGGAAGACTGCTCTTATTTAAGACTTTTGACTTGGGGCGCCTGGGTGGCTCAGTCGGTTAAGCGACTGCCTTCGGCTCAGGTCGTGATCCTGGAGTCCCGGGATCGAGTCCCGCATCGGGCTCCCTACTCGGCGGGGAGTCTGCTTCTCCCTCTGACCCTCCCCCCTCTCATGATCTCTCTCTCTGTCTCATTCTGTCTCTCAAATAAATAAATAAAAATCTTTAAAAAAAAA
>NC_138377.1:89264315-89336530 GCF_054177405.1 Leptonychotes weddellii | reverse complement strand
CTGGGTGGCTCAGTCGGTTAAGCGACTGCCTTCGGCTCAGGTCGTGATCCTGGAGTCCCGGGATCGAGTCCCGCATCGGGCTCCCTACTCGGCGGGGAGTCTGCTTCTCCCTCTGACCCTCCCCCCTCTCATGATCTCTCTCTCTGTCTCATTCTGTCTCTCAAATAAATAAATAAAAATCTTTAAAAAAAAAAAAAAAGATTTTTGACTTAAATACAACATTTTTGCCCATGTCTTTAGTGCAATCATCCTTTCTCATTTGGAATTTTCAGTGTATGGATTTGAGTTTTTTTGCATGACATTTTTTTATGACCTTACCTTGGATCGTGTAGTCAACTTTCTTGGCTGATTGTACTTGTAGGATCTCTATGATGCTGGAGTGAAGAGGAAAGGAACTGATGTGCCCAAGTGGATCAGCATCATGACTGAGCGGAGTGTGTGTCACCTCCAGAAAGGTGGGTTCTATACTGAAGAGGTCTTTGAGCCTAGGGATGGTCCTCTCAGCCCAGCTTGTTGGTTATCTGTGTTGGGGCATGGGTCTGCCAGAAGAAAGTTCACTCTCTACTTTGCACCCCATAATCTCATCCATCTTCCATCACCAGATCCATTTGCCCTTCTCTCCCGTTTTGGATCCTTCTTTCTCCTAAATGTTTTCCACATTTGATGCTTTAGCTTGCTGATCCTTCTTGTCCAGGATCATTTTATCTTGCCATATTTGTTGAAGTAATGGAGTTTCCTGGACACTATGTACTGTTTCTCATTGCTTCCAAGTAGAATAGGTTCCACTCAGAGTTAAAGATGGTCAAAGTATGTGGCCCAGGCTGTGCCATTCAGGACAGGTGCCTGGTACAGCTGTCTCAAGCCAACCAGTGCCATGTCAGCTCTGGTCCACCATGACAACCCCTAATCCTCTAAGATGCTGTGATCATCCCAGTTGTTTAGTTATTTTTACCATGGTACATACCATGTGAGTGATCATTGACAGCTTTGATTAGCGACTCTGTTATAGTAATTACTGTTTGCTTTTCCTTAGTATTTGAAAGGTACAAGAGCTACAGCCCTTATGACATGCTGGAGAGCATCAAGAAGGAGGTCAAAGGAGACCTGGAAAATGCTTTCCTGAACCTGGGTGAGCAAGTGTGGCAACCCCCCGCCCCCCCCGCCCCGCCCCTGGCCCATCCCTTTCAGCTTTCAGGAAACTGTGCCATAGCAGAAGTGACAAGTGGCAATCCTTTTCATTCACATGTGTTTGGGATGTGTGGCTCATTTACCTGATTTGGGTAGTTGTATAATCTTCACTGTATAAATTTAAGATACGAAACTGAGGAGGGCTTGAAGCTGGTAGAGTGAGGAATTGCCCAGAAAGAATAAGATGACAAGAAAAAGGGCTCTGTTGGGGAATCTCACATATCCACTTAGGTTTTCTGCAGCCCTTAGTGTCCCCTGGTTTAAAATGACAGTGGAGCTGAGTTTCAGAGGATCCCCAGTTTTCCCTTAGTTTTTCCCATTTTGCAGCCCATTCCTGTTATGTTAGGTCATCTTGTTTGTGCCCTGGGGTCGGGGTCTCACCCCTCACTGGAGAGGAGAGGAGCAGCTGACCCCTTTTCTTCTCTCCACAGTCCAGTGCATTCAGAACAAGCCCCTGTATTTTGCTGACCGGCTGTACGACTCCATGAAGGTAAGGGCACTCAGCTGAGAGGTCCATGTTTGCACACGAGGCTTTTCATCTCTCGTGCCCCAAACCAAGTCTCCTTGACTAGTGGATGGTGGAAGGGCCCCCGCCGTCCAGGTGCAGGAGTGTACTGGTCAGCCGTGGTTGTATTTGACAGGCGAGAAGACCACAAGTCAGTCTTCTCTGTCTCTCCCCAACTACTTGAACATGTGTTTGTGTGCAGGTAGAAAATAAAGTACCAGATGGTAATCGTGTCTGATTCCTGCTTAGATTTCTCAGGGATTGCTTTCTATTACCCCAAAGTAAAGACAGGCAAGGAAGGGAGAGATTACCAAGCAACCACTGTGCAGTAGACGTGGTGCTACTTACTTCATCTGAAATCATTACCAAAAAGCCCATGTGGCTTGTGTTATTTTCTTTATAGATCGGGAGACTGGAGCTCAGAAAGCTTCAACTCGTCTGACATTACATAGCCACCTTTGAACTTGGGTCTGTCTGACTCCGAAGGCAGCCCTGTAACTGTCTCTTGAATGGACTGTCTCTTCCTGTTCTGTCCTGTTCCATTTTCTATGCCTCAAATGTCCCTTGTGCTTTCTGGCTTCCTGGCCCTTCTTCCTGGATCACCTCTTGTCCACTCCCATCTCCCTCGGGTTCTGTGTCAGATAGGACCTGTTCCTCGGTGCCTCTGGTCTGAGATTCTGGAAGTAAACTCAGTGGTCTTTACTGTTTATACCATTCAAAATGGCACAGAGCCACAGTGAACACGTGGTGGCATGTGTTCTTTAAGCCCCGAGAGCCAGGAACTGTTTGTTACATGTGTAAACCCGCACACTTCTTAAACTGAGCCATGCCGTACTTGGTGCTCATGCAAGTATATTTCATGAGCATAGTGGGGCTTTGTGTTGATTTCATCCTGGCATGTTTGGAATTCCAAGATGCTCATTTTTCTTTTTTTAATTTATTTTTTCTTTTTAATTTTTTTAGAGAGGGAGTGAGGGAGGGGCAGAGGGAGAGGGAGAGAGAATCTCAAGCAGGCTCCACGCCCAGTACAGAACCTGACGTGGGGCTCAATCTCATGACCCTGAGATCATGACCTCAGCCTAAATCCAGATTCAGATGTTCAACCAACTGAGCCACTCAGGTGCCCCAATATGATCGTTTTTCTTAAAGGAGTAGTTCACCATTACCTTTGCAGTTTCTTAGAGGGCAGCATCAAGAACTCAGATGAGTTCCATGTGTAAGAAAACTTACTGGATTAACATTGTCAGCGAATTGTAACTTGGAACATCAACTTGGCTTTCAGGGCAAGGGGACTCGTGATAAAGTCCTGATTAGAATCATGGTCTCTCGCAGTGAAGTGGACATGTTGAAAATTAGGTCTGAATTCAAGAGGAAGTACAGCAAGTCTCTGTACTACTACATCCAGGTAAGCCCTGTGGTGATGTGTTGGACCTCCCTGGCCATCCAGAAGGCCCTGGGTCCCCGGGCCGGGGACCTGTCAGAATGATGACAAAAGTGGTGGTTTTCTAATTCCTTGGGGAAGAGTTGCTAGTCATCAGATACCATGGGTCTATTTTGATTTGTCTTAGAATCTTAGAGGGACCGGCAAAGATTTTATACTTCCCACATCTGCTATTCTATAGTGATAATTGGTGTTCATGACAATGATCCTGCAAGACTTGCTGACATCAATTAAATTTTACATTTTATTAAGTGGTTGACCCTTGAACAACACAGGTTTGAACGGCACTGATTGACTTATCGATTTTTTTCGATAAATACAATGTAGTACTGTAAGTGTATTTTCCTTCTGATTTTCTTACTAATATTTTTTTATCCCGCTTACTTTATTGTAAGAATATAGTATATAATACACATAACATACAACATATGTGTTAATCGACTGTCTATGTTACTGGTATGGCTCCCAGTCAACAGTAGGCTATCAATAGTTAGTTTTTGGGGCATCAGAAGTTATATGTGGATTTTTGTAAGGGTGGAACAGAGGTGGCGGGGGTTGGTCCCCCTCAGCCCTGTACTGTTTAAGGGTCGACTGTTTCCATTTTTTGAAAGTCCTCTACAATAGGCCTGGCAGTGTTTAGTTACTCAGAACTTCCATCTCTCCCATCAGTTTAGTCTCTGTTTTGGAGAGATGCAGCCTTCGTATGCAAGGGGGTGCTGCCCACAGTGGCCCCCGGCTGGGTATGTCAGACAGGCATTGCAGCTTCCCCCCTTCTAAAAGACCCTGACATTTTCAAAGGCATGTCAGTGGTTAACCGAGGATGAATTTTGAGGTGGGTTTGGTATGCCCGGGTTTATTAGGGCACAACACTTCACTAGCTTATTCCTGCATGACCTTAAGAATCCTGGAAACAACATTGAGAGGCAGGAAAGGCCCTCGTCTTCTATGGAAGCGTGAGGGCCGGCGAGAAAGTGGTGGTGCTTGCAGGAAGGACCTCAACTGCAGGAAGAGCAGGCCGGCTTGTGTGGGTCTGATTCCTCGCTGTGTGGATCCCCAGTACCTCACCTTCTCTCTGCCCTTGTCATGTCACTCGAAGGTCTCCCCTGGGCCAGACTCCCTGAGGGCCTGCTGATGATGGCTTGGGTCTTTGTGTCTGGGCAGGTCCCACAGAGCCTTCTCTTTGCTACTGCTAGGGGAGGCTCTCTGTGTGCGTTGAGCCTGCTTCTATGCTATTGCAGAGTTGGGGTCTTTTTTTCGGATGCTAAATTTCTTTTTTTCTCCTTGGCTATTTGTAGCAAGACACGAAGGGTGACTACCAGAAAGCGCTGCTGTACCTGTGTGGTGGGGATGACTGAGGCCCACGACGGATGAGCACCCAGCAGTGGTGCTCCTTTGTTTCCAGCTAACAGTTCTAGAAAATAGCTTGTGACTAACAGACCCCTTGTGCCTGTCCCCGTGAGGATAGTGTTGGCATCACCCTCCCCATCCTTATGTCAGTTGCCTAAGCATTGCCTGCCTCTCATGTCTATCTAGTCTCTCCTTTTAGCCAAAGAAATGAACATTCCAAGGAGTTGGAAGTGAAATCTATGATGTGAAACACTTTGCCTCTTGTGTACTATGTCATAAACAGATTAATAAACTGAATTTTTACTTTATAAACAAGTACTTTGTCGACCTTGCTTTTGACTTGTTTAAAAATCAAACACGCGTCAAAAAATAAAAAAATAAATAAAAATCAAACATGCATGTGTAAGGGCTGTATTGTTCAGCTGGTAAAGCTGTCCCCTAGAGGAGTAAAGCTCTAGAACTCAGCTGACTGATATGATAGCCACTATCCAGATGTGGCTATTTACATTTAAATTAATACAAATGAATAAAATTAAAAATTCAGTTCCTCAGTCACACACTCCACATTTCAAATGCTCGATATCCACATGTGGTTAGCAGCCAGTGTATTGGACAGCAAAGGCACAGAACATTTCCATTATACCAGAAAGTCCTTTTGTACAGCTCTTCATGCCCGGGGGATGATAGTACCTCTAGGGGAAAACTCCCATCTGCTTATCTTTTTACAGGTAAATTAGGTGAAAACCAGCATCAGTGGTGGCCTCCAATTGGGAAGAGGAGTGGGATGGCATGGTAGGCTCTAGCAAATACTGCAAATATGTCTATAAGCCATTAGACTTAGAGAAATAAATAACGTTCTGCCCCAACCTCAAGGACACACCTGTCAGTGAGTCAGGCTATAGTATTCTTGTAAGGAGGTGTAACAAAAGTGGATTGGGGGCACAGAGAAGAAAGTGATTGCTTTTGGGAGGATTGAGGAAGATGACCCAGAGGAGAAGGAAGCATTTTTGCTGTGTCCGAAAATCTAAGGTGAAGTTTTTACAGCAGGGAGGAAGCTCTCCACCAGGTTTTTATGGTTCTGATAATGGAACAGGTGATTCACATTATTGGCGCTGTAGGCACCAAGACTATATACAGAAAGAATTATGTTTCCCACCCCTCCTAGCCAGCCAGGGGCTGTTCTAGGACTACCTGGTTTCTGGTCCATCCTTTTGTGGACAGACTGCAATAGACATGATGTGTATAATGTAAAGATGCTGTCCATAGGCTGCTAGTCCAGGACACTGGACGGCTTGCTTACACACGTCCTTCCCCTAAGCAGGGTGTAGGGCCAGAGGCAGAGGGAGTTGATGACTCTCCCCAAACCCTTCTACTGTATTTCCTCCTGGTCAGAGGATGCTGTGTTAACTGCTCATTCCTGAACCTGGCTGAAGAAGGGCACACTCAGTACTGTCTGCAGGGAGTAAGCAGGTAATGGGAATAAATGTGTAAAATGGCTAGTTGAACAGAATGGGGGCTGGGGGTGTGGGCTGGAGAAATGAAGACCACCTGCCCCACTTGAAGCATTCAAATTCAATTAAAGTGACACTATGTTGACCAAAGTGTATCTGTGGGCTGAATGATTTGCCATTTTGATCTTTGGCAAACTTTGGATAGAAACTCAGATGGAGCATGGCTCTTGAGTGGCCCATGATGTGCCCGTATTTCCACTAAGCTATTGTTTAAAAAGTATGCTAGGTGAAAATAGTATTTTCTCAAATGTATCCTATACATATTCGAACTGACACTCAAATCCCAAGAAAGACTTTTCTTTGTGCTTGGGCAGAGTTCAAGGAACTGCATAAGAAGCAGGATCTTTATGGGGTTAAAACCCCAAATTATGGTATTGAACTCAAAATTGATAGGGCTGGGCAGGGGCTGTCTGGAGTAACGTTTCCTATCAGGAAGTATTTGGGCTTTGTTGCTTCTCATCATAAAGTGTGTTTCAGGCTGCAAAGGGGAAGGTGCTAGGAGAAGGGAAGGCTGTACAGCCAGAATGTGGGGAGGCTCCTGCTCCCACCATGCCTAGGGCACCCTGGCCACTGGTCTGGCTGGTTGGACCCTCCAGCGGGCATGAGGGAAAGTCCAAAAGGCAGACTGGCCCCAGAAAGTCTCTGGGAGAACTGTTCCAAATGCTGCCTGCTGTTTCTTCCCTGTATGGAGCAGTGATTGTCTCACGTTATCCAAAACTGACAGAGATGGCACTTAGACTTTGGTCTCCTATTCTTCTGGGTTCCAGTCTGCCCTCAGTGAAGCTGTCCAAACCATTTCTTGAAATAAATAACCATCTGGAGATTTGAATAGTCTCCCAAACAATTTTACTTTGTAAAGAGAAGGGAAAGGGCACCAGGCAGGCTTTAACATTTTGTCAGCTGATAATAAGAACTTTGATTTTATTCTTTGAGCAATTAAAGGCAGTGCATGGAGTGTAGCCATGGAAACTTACTGAGCTATGACTGTGAACAAGAGGATGATTTCATTCCCCCCTGACCTGTGTGGTGGAACTGGGCAGGGCTGACATACTGTAGAACTCCAGATGGCATCCTAAACACTGTAGCCTATGTGAATGGTATCTCCCTTTCAATTGTGCAGTGCACAGCCTGAGTGGCCATATGTGTATGACAGCCCTATATAGTAACCCTAGGCGTGTATGAGATGGCCTATTAGGTCTTTTGTCACAGAGTTGGCTGCCAGATTAAAGACACATTTTACTTGGAAACAGTTGGCTAAACTTATGAAGGCCTCGATTTTTCCATGGACTCTTGATCTTTGGGTCTGTTTTACTTGGCTATACACAAACACTATGCATATAAATCTTCCCAGCATGTGAAGTTCCTCTAGTGTAAATTATTAGTAAAGTGGGGCGCCTGGGTGGCTCAGTCGTTAGATGTCTGCCTTCGGCTCCGGTCACGATCCCAGGGTCCTGGGATCGAGCCCTGCATCGGGCTCCCTGCTCAGCGGGAGGCCTGCTTCTCCCTCTCCCACTCCCCCTGCTTGTGTTCCCTCTCTCACTGTGTCTCTCTCTGTCAAATAAATAAATAAAATCTTTAAAAAAAAAAAATTAGTAAAGATAGCTAAAGCAGGGAAAACCTGGCTCACAAAGTGGCTACATTTAGCAAGAAAAATGATTTGAGGACAGAACGCTTTTAAATCAATTTTTAGTCTTTAAATGACTCCAATCTCCGGTCTCTCCCCACGTTTTGACAAACGGCTTTGGCTTCTTATCCACATCAGTTTATTTGACCTCCTTTTTCCATCAACTACCAAAATGAAAACTCTGCTTCGAGAGAGTGAGGGAGCAATTTTAAACATCCCTTAGCAATGAGGCAGAACATGCTATAGCCATCAAGTTCTAGTTGTTCATTCTATTTATTGAAAAAAGCCTGTAGCCTGATTTCTTTTATGCGAGTACATTTGAGCAAGCAAAGTTTATAGAGATGACTTATCTCATTACATTAGAAGAGTGATTTGCTATCTCAGCATCTATAAGCAATTTTAACAGACATTTCTGGATGAAGAAAAGCTTTTGTAAATATATGCGAAAGACACGATTTCATCAAGCATTAAATTGGAGGTGCCCTGGAAAAATATTACATTTGTGCATTCAATTAGCTTGATTGTGGCTGAATTTTGTCCACTGAAGGCAGCATTTCTGCAGAAAAACAGAAGCATTCCCTACGTCAGCAGGTTTCCTAAAACAGAAAAGCACACTTTCCTCCTTTGCAAGTCTTCTTTTGCATTTGTGCTGTTCCCAGCTATGCGTCCCTAATCAGGCTGCTCAGTCTTGTTCTCCACAGTAGAGCACAAGGGGAGAGTAAACCAGAAGCCACTTTATTTAGGTGAAATCCAAAGCCAACAATTCCAACCTCAAATAGTCTGTACCCAGTCTAAGAGCTTGGCAAGCTCTGGGCAAAAATGGGACTGGTCAAGATGGACTTAAGTTCTCCAAACTTCTCTTCCTGGTCTCTGCAGGGCCTCTCCCTCCAGGGACAGTGGGATGCTGTTTAAGCTTTGGTATGGCTGTTAACCCATGTCCCTTTCCTGGATGTGAGTTTATAGAGTCAGCCTTATCTTGGAATGAAAGTTTTGACTACTACAGGAATGAGAGGCAGTTGAGTACAAGAGGGCTTTCTTGGACTCCTAAAATCACAGTGAAGAAATGAGCTAAATGATCACCAGCCCTCCCCCTTCTCCTCCTTGTTGCAGTTGAACAACCTGCTTTCCATTAAGAAGAAATAAACCAGGGGTGCCTCGGTGGCTTAGTCAGTTAAACATCTGCCTTCGGCTCAGGTCATGATCCTGGAGTCCCGGGATCGAGCCCCGAATGGAGCCCCACCTCAGCAGGGAATCTGCTGCTCCCTCTCCCTCTGCTCCTCTCCCCACCCCCCCACCCCCCGCTGTGCTTTCTCTCTCGCTCACTCTATCTCCCAAGTAAATAGATGTTTTTTTAAAAAAAAAGAAGGGGCACCTGGGTGGCTCAGTCGTTAAGCGTCTGCCTTCGGCTTAGGTCATGATCCCAGGTTCCTGGGATCGAGCCCTGCATCGGGCTCCCTGCTCATCGGGAAGCCTGCTTGTCCCTCTCCCACTCTCCTCCTTGTGTTCCCTCTCTCGCTGTGTCTCTCTCTGTCAAATAAATAAATAAAATATTTTTAAAAAAAAAAGAAAGAAACCAGAAAAGGCATAGTATGTCAATGGAACCTGGCTGTGGGGGTGGCTGTTATTTTTAAACAACAGGTGATGACAAATGGAAGTTTCCTAGCTATAATCCATTATAGCCCAAGGCTATTATACTTGTAAGCACATTTCTAAATATTAATTAAGAATTAGGAAGGAGTTTGGATCAGGAATTGAGAAATGTTTCTAATAAGTTTTAGGTTTTTATGTCAGAGAGTTCGCCAGATTTCGAATTTTACCATGGATTCTTGAGTTTGGGAGAACCAACTTGGTCTTAATGGATCACCTTGGTTCTTTTTTTTTTTTTTTTAAGGTTTTATTTATTTATTTGACAGAGAGAGAGAGAGAGCTCAAGCAGGAGGAGCAGGAGAGGGAGAAGGAGACTCCCTGCTAAGTAGGGAGCCCAGTGCAGGACTAGATCCCAGGATCCTGGGATCATGACCTGAGCTGAAGGCAGACAATTAACTGACTGAGCCACCCAGGTGCTCTGATCACCTTGGTTCTAGTAGATATGAACTCATATATGACTAGACATATTTTTTAAAAAGATTTATTATTATTTTGAGAGAGAGAGAGAGAGAGAGCACGTGCAAGCATGAGCAAACAGGGGAGGGGCAGAGGGAGAGGGAGAGAATCCCAAGTAGACTCCACACTGAGTGTGGAGCCCAACCCAGGGCTCAATCTCATGACCCCAAGATCATGACCTGAGCTGAAACCAAGAGTTGGATGCTTAACCAACTGAGCCACCCAGATGGCCCTTGACTAGAAAGACTTTTAAAGTCTAGAGTTGAGCAGGTAATATGGTACTTCAGTCACTGACTCATTCATTGACTTATTAATTTAGTGAACAGATATACCTACCATGTTCTGGTGACTGAACTAAACACTGGAGATTAAAGAAGAACAAGGCAACACTGGCCATGTAGAATGAAAGGGCTAAGATTGAGGAAGGCAAGGTGATGTGCTTGGGGGCCCATAGTAGCTGATCCTCCCCCAGGATGAAACATCTGGAAGATTTCTGGGAGAGGCAATCCTCAAAGCAGGATTTATTTGGGGTGGGGGGGTCATGGTGGTGGTAGTGTTTTCCTGTTATTTTTGTTTTTGATGTACAATAATTGTAGAAAGCTGGAAAATAAAGAAAAGCATAAAGAAGAAAATCAACTTCAACCACAACCAATTATTGTTAACATTTTGGCAGGATGACCTGTTTGAGAATTAGCTCTTCCTTCCTTAGCAGTAAGCACGTCAGAAAAGAAAGAGAGGCAATTTTTCCTCCTCCTCAAGAGGGAGGGCTGGGCTTTAAGCAGTGAAAGTCAGGCTTTCTTTGCTGAAAGAGTTAAGTGGCTTTTGATTTTTCAAAGTCTAGTTCAAGAGGATGTAGGCCTGGATTGTTCTGGGTGATGGTTCTGGGTCCCTGGGCCAGCTGGCTCTCCAGAAACTGAGCGGGACAGTGTTCAGGTGATAGGGATGGTGTCTGGCTCCCACACAGTGCATGAGAGTGTCTGAAGCTCTGATGGGGGATCAAAAACCGCCCACAACAGTATTGGTTATCTCTGGGAACGTCTCCGTGACTGCGTGTGGCGCATAGTGAATGAGGCCCTGCCCAATGTTAAAATCTTTTTTCCAACCTTGACCTGATTTTATCCACATCTTTCCTCAGTTACCAGAACAGCTCAGGTCCCATGGTGAATTGCTGGAAGGGAATCTTTTTCATGTTTAATTTCTGACTTCTCTCTCTCTCTTTCTCCCTTTTTCCCTCCCTCCCTTCCTTCTTTCCTTCCTGGCATTTTATGATCTACATAATATATCCCAGATAAATCACAGGAGGTATTCCTGACCCCTCAGAGCTCTATAATTTAGATCTAACTTTGTGCTTTGAAGAGCCTAAGTTAGTTTAATTTTGTAAATCAGTAAGGAAAACAGGATCCTATTAGAGTCATAAAACAAGAGAAGAAAAATGAAGGATGTGCTCTGGATATCATATTCCAGGTTGCTAGAAAAAAAAAAAAACAGAAAGTGATTTCAGAGCATAGATTTAAAAAAAAGGAAAATGTAGAATCAAAACTTTTCAGCTTATCAGTGGGATAACTGCCAGTTCTTTTAATATGAAGTTTCCATGTAGTTACTATCCGGCCTCTAATATTAATAAATACAGAGTCAGATAAGGTGTGTCAGTCTTGTTCCCAGCCTCCAAACCTCACATGGAAATTCAGGCCTGGCTAATCCCTGGTTTCAGACCTATGCTGGCCTGAGCATGGTATATTTACCCAGATGTGTCTCCTGCAGCTCCTGGGAATCTGGTGGCCTCCGTACTGCTCTGGGAAGGAGTAAGCTATTCCTGGGGCTCAGGCTCTGTCCCCAGCACTGTACCTGGCTCCGATAACCCTGGCCTAGTAGGAGCTGAGATCGTTATAACTTGTCTTCTGCCCCGGTCAACTCACCTCATCTCCCAGCTACCCTAAGCCCTGGGTTTACATGATCCTTCTCCCTATATCCCGGAAACATTCCTTCCAATCCCAGTCCTACTTTGCTCAGTTCCTTAATGAATGTCCACGTAACAGGGGCAGCCATCCTTGAAGGATGAGCTCTGCCCAGGATTGGAATATTCCCTTTATCTGAGCACTACTGTCTGTTTCCATTGTCACAGTTAACTATTTGCCTCTACTTAGAACATATTCCATGGTCCCTTGCTTGCTCTGCCTTACTACAAATAACCAGCCAAGCAATGATAAACTCAGAGATGGTAACACAATTTGTTTATTTGGCACAAAAACAAGTTACACAAGTTCAGAGATGAGAGAATTACTTTTTCCTCTCTTCTCTCATCCTCCACCTACTGCTCTGCCAGAAACTCCTCCCTTAACATTAGTCTTTGCATTAAGACATTGCCTCCATGCAAACATATTAATTGGGAGGGGTGGTTCTAATTAATCTCTTAGCATACTTTATAGCCATTTATCATTTCTTTTAAAGAGAATGTGGCTCTTAAAGAATGGGGATGTGGGATGTGAGGGTTTTTTTTTCCTTTTACTCTTTTTATTTTGCACTAGAAACAACGACAACCAGTAATACACTGATTTTCTTCACATTAGTATGGATTTTAGGAAATTATTGCTTTTTTCCCCTGGAGAACTAACCTATAGACAAAAAAAGAAGTAGTACCACATTGTAAAATCTGTAAATCCCAGAAGTCAACAGCTTGAAGACAATCCCCAGGGGAGGGAAGAAAACAAGTGTCATGAGAGATGAGACAAGCATATATAGGGAAAGCATGCTAGGGGAGTGACTGTTTCAATGCCTCTCACCCAGACAATAGGTACTCTTTTTTCTCCTGGCACCCTCTGTCACTACTTAAAGGGGTCATTTTTGGTCTGTGGTCTGCAGAACCCTTTTCAACTGACACAGGAGTTGCTTTGAGGAGAGGTGCAATGAGAAAGTACGAATAATAATCAAAATCCAAACTCAGGGAAGAACACACAGTGAAAAGGAAACCCAGAAATGTCAACATTTTGCTACTTGAACCAACTGCTTCCATTGGACCCAAGAGGGAGTCTGGAAAACATCTGAGAGTTCATATCAGCATATATCTCATGTCCCTACAAACCCTAGAGGGTTACTTTGCCGACTCGACGGTGATCAGCTTATGCCCTGAAGCAACAGAGACGGGTACCAAGACTGCCAAAGTTAAAAAAAAAAAAAAAAAGTGGAAATTGTGTTTCCTCAGAAATGAATTGGCTTTGAAACTGCCTGGTCTAGCAAGCCCTTTCTCCCACATTGCTGCAGGTTTTATTGCCTTACACTTGAAATAAAAAATCGAACTTTGAGGTATGAGGACTGGGCAGTCCTGAGAGGACAGGTGGTCTGAAAGTGCAATAGTCAACACAGGTTGTGCTCCCCTTTTACCCCAAGAACCTATCCCTGAGCTGTCTGAAGTCCTTTGCAAGCCTGGTAACCACTCACTATCCCACTGGAGCAGCGTGAGAGAGTGAGCTCTTCAGTACTGCACAGATATGAAATATCCGTGAATTTAAAAAACAAAATCACCGTTGTGTTGGGCTATTTCCCCCATCCCAGTTTTAGTAGGATCTCGCTATGGCCATGCGGCTCCTAGGAGCTCTGAGACCATCTGGTTGGTGGACACTGTCACCAGCACTTAAGTAGGGAATGTGCAGTAGGAACCCTGCACATTAGGGCTCAGTGTCAGCATCTGTCAGTGGGCTGTAAATGAAGAGCTGGCTGCCTCCTCTTGGCTGGAGGGAGCCTGTGGGGTGGGCATGGAAGGCAGGATCTCAGATTCAAACTGCAGGAGCTGCTGGCCCATGAAGCCAAAGTTGAGCTAGATCTTCATGAGGTAAGCCACACAGATGGTAGTTGAACGGAAGATCCCAGCCTCACAGTGGACCAGGATCCTGCCTCCCGTTTCACCGACATGTCAGTGAAGTCCAGTGCTTCCTAAAAGTGAGAGCTAAGTCAGCCACGTGGCTGTCTTCTACCGGGATCCGTTTATTGTGCAGGTGGGTCATGCAGGCCTTGGATGTTCACCGTGAGACATTCAGCAGGGCAGTGACGTGCAGGTGGGCGAGCAACTGGCGCTTGGACACACCGTGGGCACTTCCAAGGTAGAGGACAGTAAGCTGGCCGCTCTGGTCATCAGCCGGCCACAGCTGATGTCCAGCACAGGTTTTGCACACTGGCTGCTGAGCGTTCTCTTGTGAAATGGGTTTTACACCCACACAACAATCAAGCCATTCCGAGTAGGAAGTCTCACGCGCCCCTTTAGGGAAGTACGCCCGTGAGCCAGCGGCCGATGGGGAGCCGAGTAGGGTGCCCGCGGAGCTGTCCTCACGCAGCGTCAAGCCGCCACGCAGCCGCCGTCCTCCAGACGCCATGTTGGGCAGCCCGGAGTGCGCAGAGTCCGCGCCGCCGGCCGCCATCGTGCCAAGAGGAGGTTGGCGGGCAGCGAGAGGCACACGTTCCGGTCGGCTGGAGCCAGCTGGGCCGCTGTCGAGCGCCACGAGGCGCGCGGGTGTCCGCGGCCGGGGTGCCGGCTGGGAGGCCCAGGAGGGTGAGCCGCGGGGCCGCAGCCACCCACTGGGTCTTTCCCGCCCCTTGCGTTGCGGCCCGTCGGAAGCCAGGCCGGGAGTCTTGAGTGAGGTATGAGCGTAACAAAACGTGCAGCATTAACTGCATACTAAATCGAAGTAAGACATTTAACTGGAAGGGCCAGTTAAGATGGGTCGTTAATATACTTCTGGTGTATTTTATAATGGAACTCTGGCTTAGATATCACAGGTTTCGAGGACTCCTCAGAGATAAGTACATCCCCCCCCCCCCCCCGCCGCCTTTAAGAATCCAGGTGTGAGGGTGCCCCGTGGTTGCGCAGTGTCTGGAGGCAGCAAGTCCCTGGTGAGGAGGCCATGGGGCAGTTAGGAGGATTGGCTCATCCCCAGCACGGTTCTGTTTTCCTTGAACCCCATTGTGAGCCTGGGAGTTCACGTGAGCTGAATTCCTTCCCGGGAGTCTCCCCACTGTGCTCGATGGGTCTGCCCCCCCCCCCCGGGAATAATACTATTTACCTCATAGGGTTGTGATGATTAAATGAGATAATTCAGGTAATGTCTCTAGCATAGTCCTTGGTATAGTGGAAGTATTTAATCAAATAAATCAATTTCAAATATAATCAGGTAGACGATATATAAATAATACTGTACAATATTATTAGAGATTTGTCTCTCAGAGACCCAGGAGAGGCTTTCCACTGTATGGTATTTGCACGGGGCAGTGGACTGTAGTTTCAGGGGTCCCAAGTGGCTTGTTCCCCTTCTGTGGCCTGTTTCCATTTGGGAATTTAGCCTCCCTGAGAACTTGGCCTTTTCTCTTGTCATATAGTTAGCTTGGAATGTGCCTCCTGCTTCATTCCTTCTTATCTGAAAACACATCACAAGACCTGACTATACAAGCCCATCTAGGAAATGTACAGTGTTTGGATCTTAGTATGGATGTCCTTGAATTTATTTTATAGCTAACATCATTCATATTCTTGGCAGTGAGACAGGATCCCTCCCCCACTTTTTTTTTTCCTTCATGCTTCCATCAACTCTGGATCATATCAAGTTGGTGAATATATGTTAGCTGATGTTGAGTAAGAAATGTTTTGTGATGGCCAGTCTCTCCTGTTGTGAAAATCATTTAACTTGATGACCTAACACAGATTGGTTTTTCTTTCTTTAATTTTAATTCCAGTAGAGTTAGTGTACAGTATTACGTTAGTATAAGGTGTACAATATAGTGATTCAGCAATCCTATACATTACTCATTGCTCATCAAGGTAAGTGTACTCTAAATCTCCTTCACCTGTATTACCCATTTCACATCCACCTCCCCTCTGGCAACTACCAGTTTGTTCTCGAGAGTTAAGAGTCTGTTTTTTGGCTTGTCTCTTTTTTCTTTGTCCTTTTGTTTTGTTTCTTAAATTGAATGAAATATGAGTGAAATCATTTTCTTCTTTGGAAAAATGTCTGTTCATGTCTTCTGCCCATTTTTGATTGGAGTGTGTGTGTGTTTGTTGAATTGTAGCAGTTCTTTATATATTTTGGATAATAACCCTTTATCAGATACGTCATTTGCAAATACCTTCTCTCATTTAGTAGTCTTTTAGTTTTGTTGATTGTTCTTTTGCTGTGCAGGAGCTTTTAATTTTGATGTAGTCCCAGTAGTGTATTTTTGCTTTTGTTTCCCTTTCCTCAGGAGACATCTAGAAAAATGTTGCTAAGGCTATTATCAGAGAAAGTACTGCCTGTGCTTTCTCCTAGGATTTTTATGGTTTCAGGTCTCACATTTAGGTCTTTAATCCGTTTAAAATTTTTTTTTTTTTAAAGATTTTATTTATTTGACAGAGAGAGACACAATGAGAGAGGGAACACAAGCAGGGGGAGTGGGAGAGGGAGAAGCAGACTTCCCGCGGAGCAGGGAGCCTGATGTGGGGCTCGATCCCAGGACCCTGGGATCATGATCTGAGCCGAAGGCATACGCTTAACGACTGAGCCACCCAGGTGCCCCTCCATTTTAAGTTTATTTTTGTGTATGGTGTAAGAAAGTGGTCCAGTTTCATTCTTTTGCATGTTGCCATCCTGTTTTCCCAACACCATTTGTTGAAGAGACTTTTTCCCATTGAGTATTCTTGCCTCCTTTGTCAAAGATCAGACCAGTTCCTTTAGGGAGAGGAGTTAAGGGCTTACTTTCTGGAAACATGTGACAATGACTGCAATTGAATAATGGTAGTAAAAGCTGTAGGAAATATCAAGCTGCCTAGATTCTGGGGAGTTTGGTACACAAGATCAGAAAACATGGAAAAGGCCAGGAAGCCATCAGAGCGTGTTTTCTATTCTGCATGGACATGTTAAACCAGCATGGTGAATCTTAATTTTCAGAGGTACCTCTCAGGCTTGTTCTTGTGACCAAGTCCCTTTGAGTCACTACTGGGGACATCACAGAATAATGATCCATCTTACATGTGTTATATAATCCAGGAGCAGTTTTCTTGATTGAAAATTCTATAATCGTATGTGTACAGGTTCCATGCCTCAAAAATGTATACATAGAGTATTTATAGGAAGTGATATCTACAGTGATGGTCCTTCTTGTACCTGTCCTCACCTCCTTTCCTGGAGCTGGCTCTTACTGAGGCTAGGTTGTAGAAGGAGGCCTGTGGAGGAATTCCCTGTTAGCTCAATAACATATAAGAAGGTTTGCTAGTGGGAGTTAACCTTTTCCGAATATAGAGTTTGATTGCCTTTTAGTCCTCTCCATTTTCTCCATTCTCTGGACTTGTACATGGAGCAGAGCATACTTGCTCCATGTATATCGAAGGAGAGCTATGGAGGGGTTTTGGGGAGAGAGAAGGGAGTGAAGGAGTAAAAGAAAAGGAAGAGCAAAAGAAGGCAAAAGGGCAAGGTGAAGAGAAGGGAGAGAGGACATCTTTTTCAGGGTGTCTGCACAGAGCTGGGGACTAAAAACCATTTGTATGAGCCCATGAGCCAAATTGAGGAAATTAGAGAAGAAACCCCCAAATCTCTCTCACCAGAAAGGCTTTCTATTGGTTAGAATATATTGCTTGAACATGGAATAAGTAGCTATTTTTTTCTGGAATTTATGTTGGTATTTGATAGGATTATTCTCTAACCCACAATAAAGGACTTGATGTAGAGATTTTGTACATTCTGAAGTTTTTGTTTTTGTTTTTGTTTTTTTACGTAAATCAGTTTACTACCAGGACCTTTGTTTTGTCAATTAATCCACAGTAGCTAATAAAAACAGTATTTTCCTGAACTTATTCTGTGCCGGGCACTGCGTTAAGTGCTTGATATAGATTATGACATTTAATTTTTATGGTATGCCTAAGAAGTAGGCTATCATGAGTCCATTTGACTTAGAGAGCTGAGGTTCAGAGACGTTAAGCAACTTTCTCAAAGTTGTACAGCTAGTGAAAGACAGAGCCCAAATATCTTATTCTAATACCTTTGTTGGTAATCAGCTCACTCTACTGCCTCTGCAGTAGAATTTTAATAAAAATGGAAGAAAAGTCTATCCATTAATTGTGTGTGTGTGTGTGTGTGAATTGGGAAAAGACTCAACCTTTTTTAAAAAACTTAAACTTTTGATTTTAGAATAGTTGTAGATTTACAAAATTATTGTGAAATAATATAGAGTACCTGTATTCTCTATACCCAGTTTCTCTTTTTATGAACAACTTACATTAGAATGATATGTTTGTCATAATAAATAAACCAACATTGATATATTGTTATTAACTAAGGCCCATACCTTATTCAGATTTCCTCTTACATCTTTCTTCTGTTCCAGGTTCCCAACTAGGATATCACACTACATTTAGTAGTCCTGTGGCAGTTTCTCAGACTTTTTTGGTTTTGGTTACCTTGACAGTTTTGAGGATTACTTGTCAGAGATTCTGTAGAGTGTCACTCAGTTGGAACTTGTCTGATGTTTTTCTCATGATTAGGTTGGGTAATATATTTTTGGAGGAAGACTGCAGAGGTAAAATGCTATTTTCATCATCTTATATCAAGGGTCATCCTATCAACATGACTTATCACTGTTGATGTTAATGTTGATCATCTTGCTAAGGTAGTGTTTGTCAGGTTTCTCCCCTGTAAAGTTATTCTTTTCTTCTGTTTCCATGCTGTTATCTTAAAGAGCTGGGAGTTACGTGCCACCTCTTTCAGGATAGAGTATCTACACAAGTAATTTGGAATTTGTCACAGTGGATTTGTCTCTTTTCCTTATTTATTTATTCCTATAATTATATAGTCATTAATTTATGTCAGTATGGATTCATGGATATTTATTTCATACTTTGGGTTATAATCCAATACAGCTTTATTTTATTGCTCAAATTGTTTTAGCTGTGGCTACTGGGAGGTCTTTCAGCTGGCTCCTGTGTCCCTGTGATACATCAAGTTAGAATTTTTTTGGAGCACTTTCTTACTCTCTGGCACTACAAGATGCTTCAGGATCATCTTGTGTATTTCCTGCTCCAGTCCTTGAATCTGCCATTTCTCCAAGCAGCCCTGGTTTCCTTCCCTGGAGAATTAGTATTAGAAACCAAGATATGCACATTAAGTGTGCTCATTGCTGTTGGAATGTCATTGCTTCTAGGTCCTCTCAGCTGAAAGAGCAAGGAAATATATGTGGGTATACTAACTTGTGTATATACACATCTATATATTTTTCTATATGTAACCATCTGTATGTACATTAAACTAAACATGAGCTCATATTAGTATCTCCAGCTCTAATTTATTGTTACATGGATCATTCTAACTTCCTTCCTTTGTTCATCTGTAAATTCTCACTCCAACAGTGAGAAATCTGGTTCCTGCCATTTACCATTCATTCACTTAGCAATATCAGAATTTTTTATCCAAATCTCCAAGGAAAACAGCATTACCAACTGGAGTACAGTGCTGTGTGCAGCTCCTTTTTACTCTGGTGTTATAGATTCTACTTATTTCCCAAGTTGCTTGAGTCAGTACCATTTACCTCCACCCCCTTCAATGAGGTTCACACATTTGTAAGATAGTTAATATAGTTGGTTTGTCACATTTTGTATTCCATTCTGGGATCCTCTGTCCTCCTAAGTAATTTTTTTCTAATTTTCATCTTGTTTACAGTAACACAGAGAAGAGTTTCAGCACCCCCAGAATTCACTGCACTTCATCTACTCAACTTCACCTTCCTAACTCCTGGCAACCACTGATCTGTTTACTAGTTTTATAGTTTTGCCTTTCCAGAATTTCATATAATTGGAATCATACAGTAGGTAGCTTTTTCAGGCTGACTTCTTTCATTTAGCAATATGCATTTAAGAATTACCCATGTCTTTTCGTGTCTTGATGGCTGTTTCTTTTTATCACTGGGTAGTATTCCATTGTCTGGATGAACCACAGTTTATCCATCTACCTGTTAAAAAGGACGTGTTGGTTGCTTCCAATCCATGCAGATATTTGTGGGAATATAAGTTTCAGCTCATTTAGATAAATACCTAGGAGTACAATTGCTGAGTCATATGGTGAGACTTTGTTTAATTTTGTAGGAAACAGCCAAACCGTCTTTTAAGATGGCTGTACCATTTTGTATTCCCATCAGCAATGAATGTTTCTGTTGCTCTGTATCTTTGCCAGCATTTGGTGTTGTCAGTTTTTTGGATATAGTCATTGTAATAGTTGTGTAGTAGTATCTTGTTTTTACTTGCGGTTCCCTAATGACAAATGATATTGAGCACATTTTCTATGTTTGCCATCTGTATATCTTCTTTGGTGAGGTGTCCAGATCTTTGCCTGCTTTTTATTCTGCCTTTTTTTTTTTAAATTGTTGGCTTTTAGGGTTCGTTCATATTTTGGATATATTACAGTATTTATATATATACTGCAAATATTTTCTTTCAGTCCATCTTCTAATTTTTTTTCCAGTCTTCCAGGCTTGTTTTTTCATTTTCTTAACAGTGTCTTTCACAGAACAAAAGTTTTAATTTTAATAAAGTCCAACTTATCAATTTTTTCTTTTATAGACTGTGCTATTGATGTTGTATTTAAAACCTCATTACCAAACCCAAGGTCGTGTAGATTTTCTCTTATGTTTTCTTCAAGAAGTTTTTGTATTTTTTCCATTTCACATTTAGGCCTATGATCCATTCTGAGTTAAGTTTTGTGCAAGGTGTAATGTCTGTGTCCAGGTTCATCTTTTTTGTATATGGACATTCAGTTGTCCTAGCACCATTTGTTGGAAAGCCAACATATATTTTATTAGAAAAATATTTCTGTCCAGTTTGGGGAACTAGAGTGATGTGGAGGCAGGCTTTGAAAACTCTGGCCTAGTCACTGAAGTCTTCCTGTAACCTCCATATGCCGTTTTCTTTTCACCCATCTTTCTGTCAAATCAGATGCTGTCTGCTGCCTACTAAAGATAACTACAAAGACTTTGTTATTTCAATGCACAAGAGAGGAATTGCTGTCTGCGTGTCAGAGACAGTAAAGTCCCTTTGGGAGGGGAGTTTGTAGAGGAAGAGGCAGTGGTTGGAGAGCCTCTATTTTATCCTTGAAGATAGAAAACTCTTAAGATGGATAGGATTTAATTAACATACTTTTGAGACAAACATCTCTTAGGAAAAATACAGAATTATGCAGTACATACATACACCTGCATGTGTGTGAGTGCACACACACACACACACGCACGCACACATACGGCCTTTTTTCTAAAGCTTGGCATTCTTTAAGAGCACCATCAATACCCTTTTCCAGGTCTTGGGGAGAGCCAGACAGACGCTCTCCATCATCACATGCCTCATCAGGGAAGTGGGGAGCAGATTTTCATAACTGTGATGTATGTTACAACATTAAATATGATAGCATATGAAATTAGCTACATACTTCACAATCCCGTTTATTTAGAGATTGTGTGAAAATCAGACATACATTTATTATTTTGCTTGTGATGAATTGAAAAATGAAGAAGAGTGCCATCTTGTGGGCATCTCTGTTGCTACCACATCTCATCAGATCTTGGTGCAAGTCCATCAAACCTAGAGAACCGGTCTGTATAGAAATGCATCTCTATGTAATGTATCAGCTGAGGGCAACTGATTAAAGACCTTTCTTAGTTCTTTTACCTCTACTGAATCATTCTGTGGACTTTTATTTTCATAAATTACTAAAAGGTACTTCCTAATAACCTATAAAGTCAGTCATGGAGGGGTACTGACATTGGCATTTATAATAAAAAATGGCATATTATCAGTTCCTTTACATACTCTAATTCCATTTTGTATAAGAAGTTTGGCTGACAAGCCTCCTAGTACATGAACCCACATGGAATGGGAATTTCAGAAATTTCCAGGGAGGATGTTTTGTATTCAGCATTATATTGAGTTTGGTTGTGGTTTTAGTTTTGTCTTAGAGTATGGTTGTTATTTATTTATCAGTATGAGAAAAGAACCAGGACAGACCACTCAGTAACAAGACAGAAGTTTTAGTAGCAATTCAGGGACCACTGAGTCAGATGGTGGACTCCAGGCCAAGATAGGGAATTGGATGCTGGGAAGCTCTTTGGCAAGATGGAGCCAAGGAGGACAGATCATGCTACTTATTGCTGAGAGACCCCTTCTAATTCCAGGTTTACTGTTTTTTTTTACCATGAGACCTTGGGCAAATCCCTTCACCTCACTGGGATTTTTTTTTTTCAATCTGTGAAATGACAACTTTGAAATGTATATTCCCCAGTGTCTCTTCAAGGCCTGAAATTTGATATATCAAAGAGAGGGCCACATTTCATTCAAACCCAGGTTTCCTGATTAAGGATGGGATTTATCACAAAGATACTTATTTTTTTTTTAATATTTTATTTATTTATTTGACAGAGACACAGCGAGAGAGAGAACACAAGCAGGGGGAGTGGGAGAGGGAGAAGCAGGCTTCCCGCTAAGCAGGGAGCCCGATGTGGGGCTTGATCCCAGGACCCTGGGATCATGACCTGAGCCGAAGGCAGTTGCTTAACGACTGAGCCACTCAGGCACCCCAAGATACTTATTTTTAGTGAAGCTTTTAAGGAGATATTCTGAAGCCATGGAAATAGTTTATATTTTACATTGTAACAAATTACATAAATACTTGAATATAATTACTCCATTATTGTTCTCCTCACTTTGAATTCCTATAACCCTTATATGATGAGGTATCAGAGAAAAGGCACACTCACTTCAAGTACTGAGGCCGCTGGGCCCTTGCTGCATTGGAGATATATTCTCCTTGTAGATGCATGCATTTGACATCGCAGCATTTTAAGACATCTCAGGCAGTGATGGGTGACATTATCCACCTAGCCTGCAGCTGCTATATCAACCTCATGTTGTCAGTATCTGACAGTAGTGTTGATTCTAGGGAAAGAAACCATCCCTTCCATGGCCAGCTGAAGGACATTTGGGATGGGTGTCATTTCATGAAGACTTTCTCTGTTCACCAGTTACTAAGGAACATTGCTTTGCATTTCTGTTTAATTGTGTGTGTATATTTTAAGAGTTCTCATAATTTAAGAACTCTCATACATTCCTGTTTGTTTAAGTGAATGCACTTTAAAGTTTTCTGGGGGAAGAGGAGGGTCCAGAGTCCAGCAAGATACTAGAAAGTTCAACCCTACATTGCATCTTATCTTTGTCAAAATTATGCTGCTGTGGGGGACGCCTGGGTGGCTCAGTTGGTTAAGCGTCTGCCTTCGGCTCAGGTCATGGTCCCAGGCTGCTGGGATTCAGCCCCACGTCGGGCTCCCTGCTTAGTGGGGAGCCTGCTTCTCCCTCTCCCTCTGCCTGCCTCTCTGCCTACCTGTGCTCTCTTTCTATCTCTCTGTCAAAGAAATAAATAGAATCTTAAAAAAAAAAAAAATTATGCTGCTGTGGATTGCTAAATGTGCCCTTAAAAAAAAAGTGTGGAACAGAAATTGTGCTGATGGCATTTTACCACAAGAGAGCGCTCTAACAAAACACCTCACAGCTCAAAAATCTACGTCGGCCTCCTCAAACATTTACATGCTACAATTTCTGGCTAGTCTTGTGGCATAAAGCTCAATGTCACAAATATTGTTTCAAACTTTATGAAAAGAGGTTTTTTTAAGAGTGTTGAGAGCTTGGGAAGTGAACCCTGAGCATAAGTTAAACTACTTTGTTTACCTGGAGGGGCTTTACAATTCCTCCATCAATTTCCAAGAAGGGGGCAAAAGAGTTTAAAAACCTTTACTGTCTTTAACAACAGACCAAACAACACAAATTCAGAAACACTTTAGGAACATTTCCATTTCCATTTCCAAACTAGTCTTTTATGGATTATCTTCCCAAGAATTTGGAGTCTAGATATATGATTGAAAATAACAACAACAACAAAAGAAAACAACAAACAAATCCATTCTCCAATCTAGATAGAACTATCAGAGAAAGTGCTGTGTTACCTCTCCCAGAATACAGACAGTAGAGAAAGAAAGTAGGGGAAAGGCTATGTGATAGTCTTTGAAATAAATTAAAACACCTGGACTGCATTTCCCTAGTGGACAGATAATACTTGAGGGCATTATTGCCAACAGTGAATATCCTTTACATTTAAACAATCTTTACTGATAATAAAATAATTAGAAAAATTTATGGACGTGTGTGCTATTACTAACATGGCTTTGCCAAAAGGAGATTCAGATGTTTATTCACGGATATTACACGATTCTCCCTCCCCCCCTTTTCAGATGACATGTTTATACTTAAGCAGCACTTCTAAATTTTTAAGAGATGAAGAGATTCCATTTAATTAGGTAGAGTGACTTGTTTATGTTCAGGTTACACATTTACGGGTTCTAATGAAGAACAGAAAATACCTATTGAGCAGCCTTTGAAGTTCCACTTGTTTAAGGATAATTGTAAATCCAGCTCAATGGAAACAGCATCTCAGTCAATCCAGTGATTGGAGAGTAGAGCATAAGGAGTGAAGTCTAGGTAAAATAATTGCACAAATCGCACATCGATCAATGTTCAAAGGATTTTTTTCCCTCCCAAATCAAAGCTCTTCCATCTTACATTTGATTGGGATATTGAAACTAGGTTATAGGAATAAATGTTAAGGGTATAATAAGATTCTTTTCTTTCTTAAAAAAATCCCTCACCATTTATATAAATCCTTTCTCTGTTTTTCTTTGAATTTTTACTTTTTATATTTTGTGTAGCCTATTTTATTTGCAAATTAGATAACTAAGCCATACTACTGTCAAATGATTTTTCCACATTCATAAATCCTTTCTGAAAATAAGTTAATTTTTTCTTAAACTCTGACCTAAGGTAAAAAAATCCAAATATTTGTGTGTCTCAGAGGTACTGCAAAAAGGCCACCTAAATTAATGAGCTTTCTTGAATTGGTGTATAGAAATGCATTACAAAGCTTAAGAAGTCCAAGAGATTTCTCGTGATTTTTAAAGCGATATTAATGATCTATGGAATAAGAAATTGAGCTTTGTGTTATTACTGTAGGATTAGTCTTTATTTCCTGAAAGCTGGCCTATTTATGGGTGTATAGGATGGAATTAAAGTCTGAAAAGGTTAATTTTTTTTTAAGTTCTGTAGAAGGTCTATTTGCTATCACTTTTTTAAGTTTCCCTTTTAATTGTAGTTGCAATCTGCATTTGGAGTGAGTCCAGGAAGCTTGAATAATAATGTAATCCCTGGTGGAGCCTCTCTTAGGGAAGGGAGTAGGATCAATGAAATGCTGTGTAGTTTCCTGACAATATATTCATCTCGCTATTATTGTGGCTGATGGATTGTAGCAAGGCGACTCCTAGGACTTGCGTTTGCCATCTTTAGTATACGTTATAATTTCACTGTGAAAAACAAAACCCCAGCATATAAAAGAAAGCCATCCCTAATTGAAAAGTAGTACCTTAAAAATACTCTTAGAAAGATACTTGTCTTGTTGCATGTCATGGAGAGTAGAGAACAGAAGAGGAAAGAAACCATTGCCCTTTGCTTAGCTTGCTAACCTACATTTTAGTAGTTGCACATCCATTTTCTCTTTCTTCTGTGTGCTTGTCTAATTTATTTTCATAAGAAAACTCTGCTCCTCTTGTCTGGAGCCAGCATTAAGTAGCTGAAATCTTGAATGGTGTGGGTTTAAGATCAAACAAGACCTAATAAGGTGGGATTTGTTTTCTTATTGATCTTTTTGATGGTTGGGTCCTGCTGACAAGCTGTAAAGTGATGGGGAGGTATTAGGGCAGCAGCTCTTCAGAGAAATGTGTTCTGGCCAGAGCTCCACCTTGAAATAGGAGAGCAAGAGACTTAAAGCAGCTCAAAACAAGCGGTTCATGGTTTGCAGAATGGAAGTGAGTCCAGGGCTATGTCCAGCAGCATAAATATTAAAGGTAGATAATGCTAGCTGATTTATTTTTGTTTATTGTATTTTAGATTCTGGGAAGTTGGCTGATGTCCTTGATTAGAGTCAATCAACATACCTAATTCAGGCCTCATTTAAGAAACAAAAGCCTCCCGGGCGCCTGGGTGGCTCAGTTGGTTAAGCGACTGCCTTCGGCTCAGGTCATGATCCTGGAGTCCCTGGATCGAGTCCCGCATCGGGCTCCCTGCTCGGCAGGGAGTCTGCTTCTCCCTCTGACCCTCCCCCCTCTCATGTGCTCTCTCTCACAAATAAATAAATAAAATCTTTAAAAAAAAAAAAAAAAAAGAAACAAAAGCCTCCCAACTTTGTGGGAGACACTGGGAAGAAGGACAGGATACAATTCATGTAAGAAAAAAGCTAAAGAGATTGGTATCTTTTTAATAAAGTTCACTTAGGAGTCAAAAAGACACAAAAACAAACTAAGGAGTTATTTAAAGGAAGCTAAAGGAAATTAAAGTGAGCAAAAAAAATTTAGTGAACAAACTAAACTCCCTGCTACCAAATGGAAAGAAGCAGGAGAAAATGTTGTTTTGGGGGGAAAAGGGCTCTGTTATTAAAAATAAATCATTTTGATCCAATCTTTCAGAAATAGAGAACTGAGTTAAGCACCCATTTTTGTGGTCTTATTCGGTAGCTTAATTGAACTAGAGGGCATTAAAATCTGTCTCCTGTTAGGGTAGATAATGCATAGTTGATGTTCCTATAGGACTAGAAGCACAGCATTTTCATATTATGGGCAAAGAAGAAACTATGTCTATAGATTCTACCTTATTTTAGATAACCACTTCAGTCAGCTCAGGCATCGAGGATCATGTTCTGCTTCGGCCCACCTTTCAGTGTTGCAAAAAAGCAAGAGGGAAAAGCACAACAGAAGGGAGTAGCCATTACAAGTGAAATGTTACTGAGGACAGTGGAACTCCTCAAGAGCTGACTTCTGGAGGCTCTTTGGCAAGGTATTTACAAATGCAGTGTTTCTGTCAATCTCCTCCCTTATTCCATTCTTTGCTCCTTTAATGGGCAAATTAGCCTTAGGTTCCTGTTAAATCTTTCTGGGAAGAGAATATACATATGTGGTTATGACCAGGCACTACCAGGAGAAAGGTCAGTTGGAGAAGAATGTCCTCTTTCCAGGGATGCTTTTTTTCCTTGGGATGCAGCATTGAATGTAACCAGCTGCTTGAATATCACCTCTTCGCTTGGCCTCACTTTTAAGTGCAATCCTCTGTCATGAAAGGAAGAAGATATTCAAAATAATCCTAGTGAGAAGGAATATAGGATGCACCTAGTTATATTTGGGCAGAGGAGAACTTCCTTCGATATTGAAGATGGGAAGGAAATTAAAGGCCAGCTACTCCAAGCTTTTCATTTCTCAGATGGGTAAATTGAGGCCCTTTGAAGCTCAATGAATTGTTCAAGACAATGTAAGGATTTAGTGGTAGAATGATTTTATTCCTGCAGGGCACTTTTGAGGAGGAAGCTTCTGGAGAAACACAGTCGTCTTTCTGGGACTGGGAGTGTCTTCGAGATAAGAGAATTAATGCTCCTTGTTCCTCAAAGTGTAGTTAATGGACCAGCAGCATTGGCATCACCTGGTGCTTGTTAGAAATGCAGCATCTTAGTCTCTTTTAGACCTATGGAATTAGAATCTGCATTTCAACAAGATCTGCAGGTAATTTCTTTGCATGGTAGAGTTTGAGAAGCACTGATGCCCCAAACACCAACTAAAATGATTGTGCAGCTCAAAGCTGCCTAATTTCAGCAAGTGTCGTAATGACTTCTAAAAGACACTGTTGTAAGCAACATTTTTAGCTGAGGTGAGTACATTAAAATTTAAAAATGCAAAGAATAAAAAAGTGATGCTGTACAGTGAAGGGGAAGATGGGGGGAAATGGTTGTATTAAATGGTACAACTTTTTTCTGGTGGGCAATTTGGTAATAGGTATCAAAGTCTTTTAAAAATGTGCATACCAGTGTGGCTCAGTTGGCTAAGGATCTGACTGTTGATTTCTGCTCAGGTCATAATCTTAGGGTCCTGGAACTGAGCCCCACGTCAGGCTCTGCACTCAGCCAAGAGTCTGTTTGAGGATTTCTCTCCCTCTGCCCCTCCCCACTGCTCACATGCTCTCTCTCTCAAATAAATAAATAAGTCTTTTAAATAATGTGCATACCCATTTGATCCAGCAATTCTACTTTCTAGAAAGTTATTCTGGAGAAATAATTGGACTAGTTTGAAAAGATATGTGAATAAGAATGTCATAATGTTTATGATAACTCAAAAAATTATAAGCAGCTTAATATCTAATAATAGAGAATAGTTAAGGAAATTATGAAACCTATAGTGAAATACTATAGTCACTTAAAATGATAAGTTAGAGTTGCATTTAATACTCCAGAAATACGTTTATATATATTTGTTGATAAGTAAAAAACTCAGGTTACCATACTCTGTATAAAATGACCTCATATCTTGTTTAGAAATAGATATATTAATTTAAAATCCAGAAGGCCACGAAGCTTAAATGTCAACAGTAGTTACTTCAGATGGTATTATTGTAGGTTATATGTTTCTTTTTGCTTATCTTCATTTTATGGGTTTTTTTTTACGATTAATGTGTATTAGCTAATCAAAGGTGGTAATATAGTTATTATTTTGGAAGAACATTTTTTTCTTTAAATGTTGAATATTAAAAAAAATAAAATAAATGTTGAATATTTTGGGGTACCTGGGTTGCTCAGTCAGGCATCCGACTCTTGGTTTCAGCTCAGGTCATGATCTTGGGGTCCTGAGATTGAGCCCAACATTGGACTCTGTACTCAGTGTGGAGTCTGCTGGAGATTCTCTCCCTCTCCTTCTGCCCCTCTCCCCACTCTTGCACGTGTTCTTTCTCTCTCTCTCAGATAAATAAAATCTCTTTAAAAAATGTTGAATATTTCACTTCCCAAGCTACATTCCTAAAAGGAAAACGTTTTAAGATCTTGTGTGCGACTTTTTCACTATACTGACTACATTATATTGAGAATTTCTTTCTTTCTTTTTTTTTTTTTAATTTATTTGACAGAGAGAGACACAGCGAGAGAGGGAACACAAGCAGGGAGAGTGGGAGAGGGAGAAGTAGGCTTCCCGCTGAGCAGAGAGCCCGATGTGGGGCTCGATCCCAGGATCCTGGGATCATGACCTGAGCCGAAGGCAGACGCTTAACGACTGAGCCACCCAGGTGCCCCTATATTGAAAATTTCTATTAAACATCTTTCTCCTCCAAGACTGTGAACACCTTGATGACAGAGACTGAGTCTCTAGCATCCTTGTATCTTGGACCTAGCATGGAGCTTGGGACTCAGCATGCAGTTAACAAGTGTTTTGAATGGATGAATGAATGGATGACTGTCTAAAGACTTTTTTCTTCATGAGTGGCTTAAAGTTCTTAGCACACTGGGATTGATTGCTATTGCATATAGGTAATGTGCCTGATGAGACAGCTATGGAGGGCAAAGTTCTGCCTGACCTGTTGGTTTAGCTGCAGTTTCTACTCTGGTAATAAATTATTCTGTATGGTGTGGCCTAGGGCTGAACGTGTAAGGCGGTCAGGCTATAGAGCCTCTAAAGGCTCAGAAGAAATGTCCAGGAGGAACCACACTCTGCTTCAGTGGGGAATCCTAGGAGACAGCTATTGTGCTCAAGGGGAAGTTCACAGGTAGTGGAAACTGGGTTTCCTGGTCCTAGTTTGTTTGTTTCGTTATACTAGTTACAACTTCAGGTCTTATCTCATTAGGCAGCCGAGTTTTGAACTATTGCTAACTAGTGCTTACTTTGTTTCAGCATTATGCTAAGAAGCATTTGCAAACATTCTTTGATCTAATCCTATGCTTCCTTATGAGGGAGGTACCCATTCTATAGAGCAAGAGACTGAAACTGAAAAAGGTTGAGCTACTTGCCCCAAGTTCAGACACGAAAGGTAGAGCTGGAATCTACACATGGAACCCTGAACCCAGAGCCCAGGCCCTCCTGCTGTGTTATAAAGAAGCTGGAGGAATGGGATTTTCTCTTGCTCTAACACACTTCACTGTGACTCTGCCCGTGGAGATGTCCATGGGACTTTTTGAATTTCCCCAGTTCTCTCTGTTAAACAGATTCTATTTGAGAATGGGTCTCCATATTCTGTATTTATGTATTTTCCTTCTTGCTCTTGGTTCTCAGTGAAGTCACCAGAAAACCTAATTTATAGCTTAAAAAAAAGGAGAATAAAAAATATTTTTAGTAAAGTAATTCATGTTAGTTAGATAGTCAAAGTTCAAGAAGGTAGTTTGCATACTTTACTTAAAGGTAAACCCTAGCTTTAATTTGGCTTATAATTTAATTATGAATTAATTTTAATTCATGAAGTCCTGAGAAAATTCATGGAAGATTCATTGAATGTATGTGGCTTGTTTCTTGAGATATTCCAGTTTCTGTATTTGGAAATGTTAACTGTATAAAAAAATAAGTTCTTCTTTGTAAAATTGGGGAAACATTTCTGGTATTGAGTAGTATAGTAATGAAATACGAATATTTGTTTAGAAATCTTTTTGGCTGCTTTACATTTGGAATTTGCATAATAATACAGAAGGATCTTGAAGAACATCTGGGGAAGGGTCATGATTTGGTCCAAGTTATATATCCAAGAGGTTTCAAAATCATAAAATGATATAAAAGTACTCTGGACTTTTCTTAGTACCCCACCCCAAATGGGGATATATCTTAATTGTAACAGTTTGTAACTTATGTTTATTTGTGTGATTATCTGATTGATTTATCTGTCTCTGCCACTAGCCTGTGAACTTCATGGGAGCAGGAGAGCCACATCTGTTTTGTTTGTCATTGTATGTGCCTAGCACATAATAGCGTGTTATAGCATATAAATGAACAAGAGTAATAGCGAATACTTGTTGAGCCCTTACTGTGGTTCAGGTAGTGTTGTAAATGCTTAATACTAACTCATGTAATGCAACTTTACAAATATTGACAAATATTGGTTGAATGACTTTTATGTAAACAAAAAAGAAATCTGAGTTTATATATCTGGGAACTATTTAGTGTTGTGGAGGTTTGGGAGATTTTATCACAGTGAGAACTGCAGGACATTGGACTAGAAGTGATTCAGCAGAATGTAGCTTTTCTTTCTCATACCTGACAAATATTTAAGTTTTCATGTTTTTACATTCCTTTTTATTTGCTGTTTTACTATCCCCATAGCAGATTTTCAAGGAACAAGAGAAAAGGCTAGACTCAGACTACTTAAAGAAATAGAATGGCAATACCATTAAAATTGGGCTTTAATTTTAATGAAGTCTTTGACTAGCAGCTGTGAACGCCAGTGGTGGGAGGAGAGGATTGTCTTTCCAGAGAGTTTCAAGCTGATGCCTGTGTTGCTCCTGCAGTAACCTCCACTTAATTTATTGTCATTTACTGCAAAAAATTGATGAGAACATAACCTTTGTAAGGTTTTTATGTTTTATTGGCTATAAAAGATAAAATATGGAGTAAAAGGAAGTAAAATAGTATTTTGTTAGGTTGGTGGATGGATTTATGCTTTAACTAACTGATAGAATAATCAGAGGGTCATAAAGTTCAGAGTCTCTGCCTCCTATCTCTTCTCTTTTTATGTGTGCATTCAACAAGCTTCTCTTTGTGGCTGTCAGGCTCTTGGGAGCTCACCCAAACACCAGGCCCCCTTTGTCTAAGGGCATTAACTCAGCTGTTTAGGTGAAGAACATCACGGAGGTTTCTGTTGCAGACATTAAGCAATTGGGATAAGTCTAAATGAACCAGATACTTGACATGTGCAAATGGGATGTTTGTTCACAAGGGACTGTAGGTTGCATTGTGTCTTGAATGAACAGGCAAAAACAAAGTGTGTGAATTAAATTGAATTTTGCAGGAAACTGTACACAAAGAGATCCGGATCTTTGAGGATTGCTATTGATTGTGGTAGAGGAGTGGATGCTGGGAGAGCCCAACCCCATCAATTTCCTAACAAACTTTCCCTTGCCAAAACAAAGCAAAATGAAACAAAAGATATCAAACAGATTTCAAAGTGATTCTATTTGGTTATCTAAGCCAGTCGTTCCCAAACTTTAGCCCGCACATCAGAATCACCTGAAGAATTTGTTAAAACCCAGATTTCTGGGTGCCACCTCGATTTTCTGATTCAGTAGGTCTGGAGTGGGGTTTGAGAATTTGCATCTCTAACAGGCTCCTATGTGATGCTGATACTGCTGGGCTAGGGACACACTTTAAGAACCACTGATTTAGGCATTCACTTGTCCATGGCATAGCTGGGTAGATGTGCTTCAAGAAGCTGTAAGAATCCAAGGAAGATATCTTCTCACCTCAGAAGAGGGTGGCCAGGTGAGTCTATAGGGGTGGGTGTGTGTTTCATCTGCAGGCAAGCCAGGGCCTGTCCTGAGGATAAATAACTGCTTTAATTTTTAGACTAATTAATTAGCTAATTAATCTAATATTGGGGTGAGGAATAAAATATGCAAGTTAATATCTTTTCTTAGGTGTTTTTTTTGTTTTGTTTTGGAGGATTTGCTTCTAAAGTAGTATAATTGCTTGGAGCTTCTTGAGGGTGCCGGTCTGTTTTATTGCTGTGTCCTGGATGCCAAGCACAGTGCCATGCACCAGAACTGCTATATAATTTGTAGGACTCAGTGCAAAATGAAAATGTAGGGCTCTTTGTTCAAAAGTTAAGAATTTGAAGACAGTGACAACAGGACATTAATCCCAATTCCCTTTAATTGTGAATCCCCTTAATCCCTTCTAAATGCAGGGCCCTGTGTGGCTGCACAGATTGAACACCCATGAAGCTGGTCCTGCTTCTCACCTAGTAGATACTCCACAGGAGCAAGCAAAGGGTCCTCACCAAAGAGTCTTGACCAGATTGACCAAGAAGGGATTTTGAAGGATTTCCTGGTTTGACTCCTCCCCTAGCCCCTTCTCTGGTGGAGGCATGTGCTATCATTTTATGTAGCCTTTGTAGTTATCCTAGTGCCTTTGCATCTGTTACCCCATTGATAGCTGCTCTGTAAGGTAAGCATTATGATCCCATTAAAAATGCTCAGCTCTGACTGATTTTGACCAGTTTTCTGAAGTCTGGTGCTTTTAAAAAATTTTTTTCTTCTGAAAAATTTGCCTCTCAGAGACATTGAGCTATTTGGCTTGAAAACACACAGCCAGTGACAATTGAACAGGAATTTGAACCCAATCTTCTAAATCCTGGTTGAGCATTCTACTACTTACCCTGAAGAAAGCAAGTTTGTGAAAGTTCATTGATTTTATTTATTGATATCTTTGAGCTCTGAAGCTTTAGTATTGAGTCAAGAAACTAGTTGACTCCTGGTCTGTCACCATGTGCTATTTAGTTCTGAGAACAAATGGCTCCTTGGATACACCCTGTTATCAGGAGAGTCTGGCCTTTTAAGTTGCTACTGCTGGCTTGGAAGACTTCATCTGAGTTAGTGTCCAACTCCCAATTTTCTTCTGCATTGCTACCCATTGTTTAGATTAAATAAAAATATTTCCTGGTACACTGTAATTCTCCTCTGCCCCCACTGTCCTGATTTACTTCTGTGCACCTGATGCTCACTTCCCTGTTCTCCACGGGTGTGAAACTCTGTCTCCCAGGGTATGAAACCTAGTGGTTATGGCTACCATGCCCATGGACTGTCTGTTTGAGTTTGAGTCAAACTTCTTACTTGCTGTGTGATGTTCGCCATGTTTTTTTTGTTTGTTTTTTTAAAGATTTTATTTATTTATTTGACAGAGAGAGAGAGATCACAAGCCAGGGGCGGGTTGGGGGGTGGTGTAGAGGCTGAGGGAGAAGCAGGCTCCCAGCCGAGCAGGGAGCCTGATGCAGGGCTCGATCCCAGGACCCTGGGATCATGACCTGAGCCGAAGGCAAACGCTTAACCAACTGAGCCACCCAGGTGCCCTGGCCATGTTTTTGATTTAACCACCTTTGAGCTTATTTCTTGATCTGTAAAACAGGAATAATACAATAACAGAGGTTTGTTGTGATGATTAAAAGGCATAACTTAATGCTTTGATAATAGCAGTACTGTGTTGAGGGATGACCCCCCCACACATACCTAGGCAGTGGATCAGATTTATTTGGTTTATTCTCTGATGCTTGTTTCACACTTTCCATACCCTCTAGAAGGGGACTGTTGGAATGTTGCCTCATGGTACCTCTGCACTGTAGAACATTGAAGATTTCAAACCAAAACCAAACAAACAGATAAAAACAATGGAGATAGTGCAGTTTGCAGAGCAGTAAATGTTTTGAAGTAGACTTTTTTTTGGGGGGGGGTTGTGTGGGGAATGCCATGTTAAAAATAATTACACCTTGTAGGTGCCCACGTATTTCAACAGTGTGAGGAAATGAGTATGTATATGAATATATGTAAGCAAGTATGTAAAGCACTCAAGAACTTCATTATTAGAATTTCCCTTCCTCCCTCCAAGTTCCTCAGTCTTTCTGCACTCTACTTTTGGAATGCATTTTGGATAAATTGAAACTTATGGGGCTCAGGGAAAATCATTTTACTTCAATGCACTCACTATAGCTGCTCATCCTCATGGTTCTTTTTATCAGTTGCCAGTGTGTAGAATGTATGCAAATGTTTACCAAGATCTTGATATGTTTTTCTACACCCAAAACTATTTAGCTAAAATGTTAAAGTAAACATCAAGGAATGAAATGGGGCGCCTGGGTGGCTCAGTTGGTTAAGCGACTGCCTTCGGCTCAGGTCATGGTCCTGGAACCCGGGATCGAGTCCCGCATCGGGCTCCCTGCTCGGCAGGGAGTCTGCTTCTCCCTCTGACCCTCCCCCCTCTCATGTGCTCTCTCTCTCTCATTCTCTCTCTGTCAAATAATAAATAAAATCTTTAAAAAAAAAAAAAAAGGAATGAAATGAAGATAGATCTAATTCCAGCTGTGCTATCCTGATGACAGTGGTGGGGGGGGAATGGAGGCTCTATATCTTTGAACCTTATATACTGTTTCAGCACCTGCTTGCTTCATCCCTTTTGACCTTCCTGTGCCTGTGCAGCAGCCAGTGGTGCAGCCCTTCTTTTTTCCATCCATTCTCCCACCAAAAAACCCAGGGGCCTGGGCAGCCATTCCAGTAATAGGGATGAGATGCTTTAGATTTTCACAGAGCAGTTTTTTGGAGGATGGGGTTGAGTGAACAGATAACAGCTGCATTGCAAACACTAAGTTGATATTGCCCATCAAAGCTTAACTGAAGGATTTACTCATTCCAAGTGCCTAGAGAATTCTTTACAATTTTGCATTTATTAAACGCACATGAAATCAGGACCATAATTTGGTCTATATAATTTTACAACTTTATGGAAAAAAACCACATTGTTAGTACCCAGTGAGAGACCCACTTCTCTTTTGGTGTTGATGAGCTGTATGCCATCCCTCTATGATTTGCTGCCCCACCCTCTGGTTGACCCAGGTGATCAAAGATGACATAGACACCTAAAACCAGAGGTAATCTAAGAACTCTGTATTGATATGAAATTCTTTCTCTTCCCTCACTGTATGTAAAGAGACAGACCAGCCAGTGGTTGCTCAGTGAATTTTCCTTCTCTCTACTTTGGTGTAGGCTAATGAGCATCAGATGGCTGCTTTCACAGAACTTTAGTGCCAAGTGAGCCATTAGATACTAAGTTGGACTCATCATCTCTCTCCTTTTATTTCCCCTCAGTGGAAGAAAACCCCTCCCTACCAGTACCCCTGCTCTTCCTTGTGAATATCTTCCTTCTTAATTCCTGGTCTAAACCAGATTCTAGAGGATCATCCTAGATCCCCTCCCTCTTCCTCACCTCAACATCCAACAATTCACTAAATATCATTGGTTGTACCGCAAACCTCTCCAGACTCCCTCTCTCCCTTGTCCCCACCTTCCTTGCCTTTATGGAGTGTCCTGGCTGCTGTCCCTCTCCAGTCTCACGTGGGACTGTCAGTCCTGCCCTAAGCTCCTAGAATGAGCAGAGCAGTGCTATGATGCATAAACTTCATCGCTTCTCAGAATTGAGTCCAAACTCCTCTTATAGCAAGGAATAAAATATTTTTATTGATCCTCCTTTGCCTACCGCTCTAGCTACATCCATTGGTCTCTCAAAAGCAGCTGGAAGGCATTACTTTATTTTCCCAAATGGGGCATGTTCCCTTAACTTTATGGGCCTTTTTTGTGAATTCTTTCCCCATGCTCTGTCTGGATAACTATTCTCGGCTAAAAGGTCAGCTCCTCCTTGAAGTCTTACTTGACTGCTCAGGCACAGTTGACTCTTTTCTTCTTCCGACTTTGTATAAAATGTTAAAGCACTGGTAATACTATCTTGTACATAGTTTTTAACAGGTTTTTTTTTAACTTTCATCAGAGTACCTTTTAAACATATTTTTATGAACTGTAGCATACATACAAGAATGTGTTAAATATATATGTGTAGTTTAAAGAATAACCACTACAAAATCAAACACTTACGTGTCTATCACCCAGGCCTGAGATATAGGACTTTGATAACCCCCAGAAATCCTCTTTGTTTCCTTCTCTGGTCTCATCTGCTTCTCCCACCCCCTATAGGATTATTATTCTGAATTTCATGTTAATTATTAACTTGTTTTTCTTTGTAGTTAAAAAAGTAACACCTAAGAGAGTGTGTGTGTGTGTGTGTGTGTGTGTATTCATTCCTGGGCAACATATTATTTAATTGGGTCTGTTTTTGAATTTTATATAAATGGAATTGTTCTGTTTGTATCCATTTATGACTTGCTTCTTTCATTATTATGTTTATGAGATTTATTCGATTATATGTTGTCATGATTCATTCATTTTTTTCATGGTTGTATAAATTCCATTTTACAAATACGTCCTATTTTATTTACTGAATCTATTGTTGATGACTTGTTTCTAGGTTTTGCAATTAGGAACAAGGCTCCTGTGAAGATTTTTGCCCATGTTTTTTGGCACAGATGTAAGACTGACATTAGGAGATATATATATTCCAACTGTGTGTGTGTGTGCGTGTGTGTGTGTGTGTATGTGGCTAGAAGCAGGACATCTGGGTAGAATATATATGCAGACTCACCTTTACCAGATATTTCTAAACATTGCCAAAGTAGTTGTATCAGGGACTGTCTCTTTTTAATTTTGTTTTCCCTAGTAGCTAGGACAGTTAATGGCCAAACATGGTTGCTCAGTACATACTCACTGAGTGAAAACAGAATGATAAAGTAGGTGTTATGTCATAGCCCTTATGTATGAATAGCTCTGGAAAATAAAGTCAAAACACCTTTTCCTGATAGGAGAGTACCTACCTGATAGAGTAGGCCTGTTAGTTTGGCATAGAATGATACCTTTTAATAATGATATAGATAGGAGTGATATAATTGTAAGGTCTCATACCACTTTTTAAAAAAATTTTTTTATTTTCCTCTTTTTCTTTTTTATTATGTTCAGTTAGCCACTGTATAGTACATCATTGGTTTTTTATTTAAAAGGATTCTTAGAAGATGCAGGTGAAATAATGACTGTAGCAGGCAGGAACTTCAGAGCAGAATGGGTCCCAACTACAGTTAATAATCTTAATTAATAAGCTGGATCTTGGAAATTAACCTGTCTTGGAATGTGGATCTTTCTCCAGTGCATCTTCTGGAGCTTGGAGCATATAGATCTTTGACAGTGGAGATCAGTGCCCCGGTGTAGAGACCACATATTTATAATGCTACAAAGAGAAAGACACAAATGAACTTTCTGTGTAGCCAGGCACTGCTAAGCAATTAACAAGCAGGTCATAAATTGGGATAAAGCATGAATTTAATTGTGTTCCTTGAAATACCTCTCTATAAAACAATATTTTAGGGATCCCTTCTCTTATCCAAACCTTATTTAATAAATTGGTTCTTTTTGGGGCACCTGGGTGGTTCATTTGTTAAGGGTCTTGATATCAGCTCAGGTCATAATCTCGGGGTCGTGAGATTGAGCCCTGTGTCCAGTTCCACGCTGGATGGGAAGCCTGCTTAAGGTTTTCTCTCTCCCTCTCCCCTGCTCCCCTTTTCTCTTCTTCCTCCTCTTCTTATTTTTAAAGATTTTATTTATGTGAGAGTGAGAGAGTCAGAGAGGGCACAAACCAGGAGAGGGGCAAAGGGAGTGGGAGAAGCAGACTCCCTGCTGAGCAAGGTGCCTGACTCAGGACTCAATCCCAGGACCCTGAGATCATGACCTAAGCCGAAAGCAGACGCCCAACCAACTGAGCCACCCAGGCGCCTCCCACCTTCTCTTAAAAAAAAAAAAAAATCGGTTCTTTTGAAAAAAAAATCTTGTTATTTAAAAATAATTTCAGGTTTAAAAAAAGAGTTGCCAGGATGGGGAGTTCTTGTATACACTTCACTCAGTTTCTGTTGATATTAACAACATCTTATATAACCATGGTACACTTACCAAAACTAAAAAATTAACACTGATGCAATACTAGTTAACTAAATTACAGACTTTCTTCTGATATCACTGGTTTTTCCACTAATGTTCTTTTCCTGTCCAGCGCACAATCTAGGATACCATTTGTATATAGTTGTCCTGTCCCTTCCAATCTGTGACAGTTTCTCAGTCTTTCCTTGTTTTTTATGATGTTGGCCCTTTTGAAGAGTACTAGTTAGGTTTTTTTGTAGAATGTCCCTCAGTTTGGGTTTGTCTGATATTTTCTCATGATTAGACTGGATTATGGATTTTTGGGAAGAACACAGAAGTGAAGGTATCCTTATCACATCAAGTGAGGCGTAGATGCTATTAGCATGACCTACCATTGGTGATGCTACCTTGATCATTTATTTAAGGTGGTGTCTGCCAGGTTTCTCCCCTGTAAAATTACAACTTTCCCTTTCCATATTCTAATCAGGAAATGCAAGTCACTAAGTCCATCCCACACTCAAGGAGAGGAGAATTAAACTCTACTTCCTGGGGCACCTGGGTGGCTCATTCGGTTAAGCATCTGCCTTCAGCTTAGGTCATGATTTCAGGGTCCTGGGATGGAGCCCAGCATCAGGCTCCCCGCTCAGCAGGGAGCATGCTTCTCCCTCTCCCTCTGCCCCGCCCCCCCCCCACTTGTGATCTCTCTCTCGCTTTCTCTCTCTCTGTTTAATAAAATCTTTAAAAAAAAGACCTCTACTTCCTGGAGTGAGGAGTATCAAAGAATTTGTGGATATATATAAACACCACCACAATGATTAATAAATATTTTGGAGGATACATTGAGGCTATGCAAATATCCCTTTTCTCCAAATTGGTTCATTTATCTAAGGCAGAAAATAGAACATTCAAAACCTTAAGAACAGAAATAAATCAAAAGAAAAGTTTGACAATAAAAGTGCCCTTATTTATTTATTTAGAGAGAGAGAGAGAATGCATGTGAGCAGGTGATGGGGGAAGAAGGGGGCAGAGAGAGAGAGGGAGAGAGAGAATCTTAAGCAGACTCCCCCTGAGCATGGAGCCTGATACGAGGCTTGATCTCAAGACTCTGAGATCATGACCTGAGCTGAAATCAAGAGTTGGATGCTTAACTGACTGAACCACCCAGGCACCCCAAAAGTTCCCTTATTTTTTTTTTGTTTTGTTTTTGCTCAGTGGGTAATAACCAACTGACTCCTGTTTTTTCAAGCCTGTGCTGAAAATGTGTCTCTTGGCTTAAAAGTTGAGCAGTTGATGTAATGTATAGTGATTAACATAACATAATTAAAAAAATTAAAAAAAAAAAAAGAAAGTTGAGCAGTTGAAATCCACATCATAGGAGGAGTGGTCCAAAGAAAGACTCCTTTATATCCAGATTCTGTGGATTACCTTTAGAGACTTATACCTCCTCTTATTTAATTGGCATTGATGGCATCCATTCCCAGCTTTGTCTATTTTGAGATATTGAGAGTTGGACTTTATTTTTTAATAGAAATATTAAGTAGCAAGCATGCATAATTTCTTGAGACAGAGCAAGAGGTAAACATTTCATTTTCCTGTAATTTGTCTCTTGTTGCAACTTGTATAAATTACCATTTTGGATAAGATTCTCCAGGCCTTGTGGTGCCAGGCTTTAGGAACACTGGTGACAATTAATTAAGCCTATGTATTTTTTTCTAAGTGAAGAAAATGGCCAAGAATACCCCCAACATACAATTACAACTTTCCCAGGGGTTTCCTGGCACAAAGGGAAACTTCATATTATTAGCTTGTGAGTCTAGACCAACTCTTCATTTTAATGCTGAGGAAAAGTTCTACTAAAATAATCTCTTAAATTTTTGCCTAAATTTCCTAGAAAATCATTATGTAAATTTTAGAAAATTACTTTTTTTTATGTTCAGTTAGCCACTGTATAGTACATCATTAGTTTTTGATGTAGTGTTCAGTGATTCATTAGTTACGTATAACACCCAGTGCTCATCACAATACGTGCTCTCCTATTACCCCCTCTCCCTCCCCTCTCCCCTCTGAAACCCTCAGTTTGTTTCCCGGGGTCCATAGTCTCTCATGGTTCATCTCCCTCTCTGATTTCTCCCCCTTCAGATTTCCCTCCCTTCCCCTATGGTCCTCTGTGCTATTGCCTATGTTCCACATATGAGTGAAACTATATGATAATTATCTTTCTCTGCTTGACTTACTTCACTTAGCATAATCCCCTCCAGTTCCATCCATGTCGATGCAAATAGTGGGTATTCATCCTTTCTGATGGCTGAATAATATTCCATTGTATGTATATATGGACCACATCTTCTTTATCCACTCATCTTTTGAAGGGCATCTCAGCTCCTTCCACAATTTGGCTATTTTTGACATTGCTGCTATGAATATTGGGGTGCATGTGCCCCTTCTTTTCACTATATCTTTATCTTCGGGGTAAATATCTAGTAATGCAATTGCTGGGTCATAGGGTAGCTCTATTTTTAACATCTTGCGGAACATCCATACTGTTTTCCAGAGTGGCTGTACCAGCTTGCATTCCCACCAACAGTGTAAGAGGGTTCCCCTTTCTCCACATCCTCGCCAACATTTGTTGTTTCCTGTTTTGTTAATTTTTGCCATTCTAATTGGTATAAAGTGGTATCTTGTTGTGGTTTTGATTTGTATTTCCCTGGTGGCTAGTGATGTTGAGCATTTTTTCATGTGTCTGTTAGCCATTTGTATGTCTTCTTTGGAGAAGTGTCTGTTTATGTCTTCTGCCCATTTTTTGACTTGGTTATTTGTTTTTGGTTTTTAAAGATTTTATTATTTATTTGACAGAGAGAGAAATAGCAAGAGCAGGAGCACAAGCAGGGGGAGTTGGGGAGATAGAAGCAGGCTTCTCACTGAGCAGGGAGCCCGATGTGGGGCTCGATCCCAGGACCCTGGGATCATGACCTGAGCCGAAGGCAGACACTTAACAACTGAGCCACCCAGGCAACCCTGGGTTATTTGTTTTTTGAGTGTTGAGTTTGAGAAGTTCTTTATAGATCTTGGATATCAGCCCTTTATCTGTAATGTCATTTGCAAATATCTTCTCCCATTCCATGGGCTGCCTCTTAGTTTTGTTGACTGTTTCCTTTGCTGTGCAGAAGCTTTTTATCTTGATGAAGTCCCAAAAGTTCATTTTTGTTTTTGTTTCCCCTGCCTTTGGAGATGTGTCTTGAAAGAAGTTACTATGGCCAATGTCGAAGAGGTTACTGCCTTTGTTCTCCTCTAGGATTTTGATGGATTCCTGTCTCACATTGAGGTCTTTCATCCATTTTGAATTTATCTTTGTGTATGGTGTAAGGGAATGGTCCAGTTTCATTCTTCTATAGGTAGCTGTCCAATTTTCCCAGCACCACTTATTGAAGAGACTGTCTTTTTTTCCATTGGATATTTTTTCCTGGTTTGTCAAAGATTAGTTGACCATAGAGTTGAGGGCCCATTTCTGGACTCTATTCTGTTCCGTTGGTCTATGTGTCTGTTTTTGTGCTAATACCATGTTGTCTTGGTGATCACAGCTTTGTAATATAGCTTGAAGTCAGGCAACGTGATATCCCCAGCTTTGTTTTTCTTTTTCATCATTCCCTTGGCGATTTGGGGTCTTTTATGGTTCCATACAAATTTTAGGATTATTTGTTCCAACTCTTTGAAAAATGCCAATGTTATTTTAATAAGGATAGCATTGAAAGTATAAATTGCTCTGGGCAGGATAGACATTTTAACAATGTTTATTCTTCCAGTCCATGAGCATGGAATGTTTTTCCATCTTTTTGTGTCTTCCTCAATTTCTTTCATAAGTGTTCTGTAGTTTCTAGAGTATAGATCCTTTACCTCTTTGGTAAGGTTATTCCTAGGTATCTTATGGTTTTTGTTGCTATTGTGAATGGAATCAATTCCTCAATTTCTCTTTCTACAATTACATTTTTAGTGTATAGAAAAGCAACTGATTTCTGTGCATTGATTTTGTATCCTGCCACATTGCTGAATTGCTGTATGAGTTCTAGTAATTTGGGAGTGGAATCTTTTGGATTTTCCACATAAAGTATCCTGTCATCTGTGAAGAGCTAGAGTTTGATGACTTCTTTGCCAGTTTGGATGCCTTTTATTTCTTTTTGTTGTCTGATTGCTGAGGCTGGGACTTCTAGCATTATGTTGAACAGTGGTGGTGAGAGTGGACATCCCTGTAGTGTTCTTGACCTTAAGGGAAAATCTCTTAGCTTTTCCCCATTGATAATGATATTTGCTGTGGGCTTTTCATAGATGGTTTTTATGATATTGAGGAATGTTCCCTCTATCCCTATACTCTGAAGAGTTTTAATCAGGAACGGATGTTGTATTTTGTCAAATGCTTTTTCTGCATCAATTGAGAGAATCATATGGTTCTTGTCTTTTCTTTTATTGATGTGCTCTATCACTTTGATCGATTTGCGAATGTTGAACCACCCTTGCATCCCAGGCATAAAACCCACTGGGTCGTGGTGAATAATCCTCTTAATGTACTGTTGGATTCTATTAGCTAGGATCTTGTTGAGTTTTTTGGCATCCATGTTCATTAGGGATATTGGTCTGTAATTCTCCTTTTTTAATGGGGTCTTTGCCTGGTTTTGGGAGCAGGGTAATGCTGGCCTCATAGAAGGAGTTTGGAAGTTTTCCTTCTGTTTCTAATTTTTGGAACAGCTTCAGTAGAATAGGTATTATTTTTTCTTTAAATATTTGGTACAATTCCCCGGGGAAGCCATAGAAAATTACTTTTTAAAAAAATTTTGGGTTATATATTTTGTGTCTAAGCCAGAGGTTTCTAGCATGTGTTGTCTGAATTCTTTATCACTTTGGATTCTTATTTGCTAGCTTCAGAAACTAACTCTGCTTCTTTTAAACCAGAGAGGAATCTATTAAAAGGATATTGGATAAGGACCAAGAAGAGGTTTGGAGGTGGCTATGCAGCCAGAAACTATATCTCCAGGGAGGCTGCAGAGCTGATCAATGAGAACACTGCTGCTGACCATATGGATCCTGGGCTATCCCTAGTTCTTTGGGTCACTAAGCTTCTAATTCTGGGTCTAGGTCAGATGTACCTTATTAGCAAAGTTTGACCTATTTCTGTACCACAGCTGCAAATAAATCTGGAAAGGTGACTGTCTCCTGTGGTGGAGTATGCTCTGACTCACCAGGTATGACGTTTCCCAAGCATAGTGAGAAGACTCAGATATTGGCAGCCAAAATGAATTACCAGTGTTTACTATAGACCCTCATGGATGGGGTCCCTTAAGTGATGAATTTCCTCTGATTCTCAAATAAGTAAGTCATTTTTTTTTTTAAAGAACCACTGCTTTAAATGCTCTATAATAAATGTGTATTACATCATAATGTAAGAAAACCGTAAAAAACTTATTATTTTCCTAAACTACATGCTGACTTTTTTCATATGATTACTGTTAATGCTGTCTCAATTTTTTTCTTCTTTAAAGTGTAGTCTGAATATCTTTTTCGCTTTTCTGGTATTTGCTTCAGATTTTTTTTTTTAAAGAAGACAAGTTTAGGGCGCCTGGGTGGCTCAGTCGGTTAAGCGACTGCCTTCGGCTCAGGTCATGATCCCAGGGTCCTGGGATCGAGTCCCACATCGGGCTCCCTGCTCTGCGGGGAGCCTGCTTCTCCCTCTCCCACTCCCCCTGCTTGTGTTCCCTCTCTTGCTGTGTCTCTCTCTGTCAAATAAAAATAAAATCTTAAAAAAAAAAAAAAGACAGAAGTTTATTGAATATACCACAAGGGAGCAGTGGGCAGGACCTCAAAGAAGAAAGTATTTGCCACAAGGCAGTGATGGGGAGCTGTGGAGGTGTGGGAACTTTCCTTTTTTGGTACCTGTTACAAGGAACCCATTGGTCAGCTAGGGCTTATGGATATTTTGAGGTGGGTCACCTAATGGTGGGCATGTTTGTATTCAGCCAGGGGGTTGGGGGTCACTGTGAGCCTTTCTGCCTTACTCAGGTTTCCACTGTTCCAGTAGGTTGCCTCAAAGTGGCCTCTGCATTGCCCCTTGAAAATTTTTTTTAAATCTTTAAGGTTGCTGATGGTGGAAGGTCTTATCTTCTGTAACTGCTTCATGCTAAATTAGGGGTATAAAGATGTCCCTACCTGTGGATCAACATTGGTCAGTTGGAAATTTAATAGGAGTTATGGAAAGCTAAGGCAGCTGTGTCTAGAGTTGATAACATAGGGGAGTCTCCTTGAGCAGAGAGGATCATCTGTTGGCTTGAACTTAACGGCAGTGAAGGAGTCTCTATTCCAGGTGGAGAAGCATAGGAGAAAACAGCAAAACATGATTATAATAACAAGAAGAAAAAGAAGGCAACGTAAGAGTCCTTTAATAGTTACAAATCCTCCTCCTGCACAGGGGTTTAACCAGTCAGTAAAACAAAGGGAATGGTCTTTCAGAGCATGAGCTTGAGTGTTCATGTTAGTTTGAAACCCAGAGGTAATCTGGAAAGTATACCCAGCATTCTGTTTTCATGATAGTACATGTTCCACCTTGTAGAGCAGTTAAAACATCTAATGTCATTCTATTTTGTAAAACTTATTTACACATTTGTGTTACTTCAGTATTTAATAGGGAAATGCTATTTTGAGTGTCATTTAGGGCTTTGTGTACTTATTAAGAGCTTCCATGTGCCAAGCGACATCCTCCAGTCCTAAAAAGGGAATAAAAATGGATGCTACACGTCATACCAATGAAACATGGATTGTTCCCACGATTGTTTTAAATTTGGAAGGTTGGCTAGGTTGGTGATGATTTTAATAATTTGTTCATGCATCCAGGCAAAACTCAGTGGGCTATCCATCCTGGGGGAAGCCATGGCCACATAGCCATATAGCCATTGGGTCCCACATAGCCATTGGGTCACATTAGGAGCCAGCCATCTAATTCTGAGCCTCCTTGTCCAGTCAGTAGCAAACCAATCAGTGGGCCTGAAAAACAATGATTTGTGAACATTTTTCTGAAGATAGCCATCCTAACTGCCATATGCTGTTTGCCCATGTTTTGTAAGTATGGTTTCTTTGTTCCCAGCATAGAATTGCCTTTTGACTTAACTGTTTGATTGTGGGGGTAAGCCATAAATAGTCATCCCAGATTTGATATACTCCATCCAGTGTATACTGGGAAGTTGGGTTTTATAACTTAGGCATCTTTTGGTTTCCATTTATTTGTGGGTGAGTGAATTCAGTCAGAACCCTAATGGTTTGAAAGTATGAAATAGTCTGATTGTGGCCTGGGAGATTCCAGGTGGCATTGACCATAGGCCAGAGAGTAACATTGCATTTTTATAGACCTGTCACAAAATATAGCACTATTTGGGTCATAGACCAGTCTTATATAAAGGAATGCCAGTCTGTGCCCTGAAATGGGGACACCCACCAAGGCAGACCAGATATGCTGATACAGGCAGAATTCCACATATACAGCACGCTGTTTGATTTTGAAGTTCAATCTAATGCTATGCCCATTGTAAGAAGGAATTATCAATATAAATTGGGGAAAACTGAAAAAGAAAGGTACAACCATCATTACTTGAAGAGAAGTTTGAGGTCTTTCACAGATTCACAGGAGTAATAAGGTACATTTAACTGGCATACTGGGTTCCACTCAGAAACCTAGGAACATGTTTGCTTATAGATCAAGGTGGTGGCTAGATCCATGGGAACAAAGGAAAAGGGAAAGGAGCCAAAAGAAATAAGGTGGCTGAGAGTCAGCCAGCGTCAGGAAAGGGTCCCAATCGAGCCTAACGTGCATATTCGCCCTGGACAAGCTGCTGCTGCCCATTGCACCACACACTGGGAACAGACCTTGGGGGATGGAGTGAGAAAGCAGAAGAAAGGGGTCCTTTACCCTCACAGGTGTGGACAGTCCAAATTGTTCACTCCCAGACCTTCAGACTACACCAAGAGCTTCCCTGGTCAGAGATCTTTAGTTCTCTGGGAAGTACTAGGATCAGGCTGCCAAAGGGTCCAGAAAAAGAAAGGAGAGGGAGGGGAGGATCCCTCTGAAGGGCAAAAGGGGAAATCCCTCACCCTTTTGGGCAAAGGTGGTCTGTCTGCTTCCCCTGGGGCTTTAGAAGCTCATGGAGGAGTACCTTCAGTGGAGGTTGTCAGTTCCCCCAAAAAGTACTAGCATCTGTCCACTGAGGAAAAGTCCCAAGAAAGAAATTCCTGGAGAATCTGGGGAGAGCCCCAGACTGGCAAAGGCTCCCAGTACAGGCCGCCAAATGTGGTGCCTCCTGATCAGATATGGGTTACCCAATGTGGGGTGACCTGATTTGGTGCAAGCTGGTGCACAGGCTGTGAAAGAATTCACCCAAGGCAGAACAAAGGAAATATAAGTTTATTGAATACAATGCAAGGGAGTGGCAGGCAGGACAGTGAAGTGGAGACGGTCTGCCTGTTTGATTTTTTTTTTCCAGAAAAACTGGATGATCTTTTCCTTTAAGAATTTGGCATTCTAAATTTATTTTTCCTTTTTCCTTAGCAGACTTAGCAGATCTGAGAAATCAATCCTAAGTCAACAGTGGTGAAAACATTTAACATCCTGCAAACATTTATGGAGTACATACTATGTGCCAGGCACTCTTCTAGGTCCTTGGGATTAATCAATGAACAAAACCAAGATCACTTTTCTTGTGAAGTTACCATTCTGGCAGAAGAAGCCAATAAATCATCCAGCTTTGTACCTTAAAACCTCCAGTGGGCAGGAATTGGGGATACCAGATACTTCTTGACTGGCAGTGGATGTGTGGGGATTGGTCAGAAGTCTAAGAAGCAATTAGACTGGCATTGTTCAAAAACTTTTCTGCAGTGGTAAAGATATTTTGTATCTCTGTTGTCCCATACAATAGCCATTAGCCACATGTGGTTATTGAGTACTTAAAATATGGCTAGTACAACTGAGGAACTGAATTTCAAATTTTACTTAAATTTAGATTATAAGTTTACATAACTTCAGTAGCTAGTGGCTACTATACTGGACAGTACAGGGTTAAGTCCTTTGTTTCCTCTCTAGCTTGGAACAGCAAGTTGTTCTCCTCCAATGCAACAGAAAGTTGAAGTTTACTTTCTGAACTAAGGGACATTATGAACATAGAGGGTGGGGATACCATACTGAAAAGAGGTGGGATTACCTGAATTTGAGACCTTGGTTTTCTTCTCCAACTTGACTTTCCAAAAGCTGGCATCCATCTTCTACTTCCAGGCATGAGATTAGGAACTCAGTGTTCAATCTGATTAGTCTAAGAGAAGAGATCTAAATATGTTAACATTGGGGGCTTCCCAGTGAAATAGCCCAGTCAGGTCATTGAGGGTAAGACTCAGAAATGACAGCTCAACCCATATACTCAGAGTTTCTGTCAGCTTTTTAGTTCTCTAACTGGGAGCAGACAGTTAAGGATCGCCAGACATCTGAGGATGACTTCCCTCTAAAATGGAAGACTGATACTTAAACCAAAAAAAAATTTTTTTGAAGAAATTGAGACAATTCAGAGAGAAGAATAAAAAGGTCAGATGAGATTTTTTTATTCACAGGACAAGAATAGAATGCTATAATAACAATCAGAGGAATAAAATCTAGAGAGGTCCTGGAAAAAAATGACACTACAAGCTCAAAATTACAAGGTTTAGAGAACAAGTTGTAGAAATCTTCTAGGAACTAGAATAAGAAGGCAAAGATATGTGAAATAGGGGGCAAAGAGGTAAGAAAATTAGATCAGACTAGCAAGTCTAACATGAATAATAGAAATTCCTGAAATAGTTGGGGGTGCCTGGGTGCTCAGTTGGTTAAGCAGCTGCCTTTGGCTCAGGTCATGATCCCAGGGGCCTGGGATCGAGCCCCACATCACATTCCCTGCTCAGCAGGGAGTCTGCTTCTCCCCCTCCCTCTGCTCCTCTACCTGCTTGTGCTTGCATGCTCTCTCTCAGATAAATAAAATCTTAAAAAAAAAAAAAGAAATTCCTGAAATTGAGAATTGAGTAAATGAAAATGAGGAAATTATCAGATAAAAATTCAAGAATGTTTCCTAGACTTGAAGGACATGTGGTTTCCTAGTGAAAAGAACCAAGTGCCCACCAAAATGGATGAAAATAGAACTATACCAAGGTATATCATGATAATATTTCTGAGCACTGGGGACAAAAAGAAGGGCCTAAAACTTCTAGAGAGCAGGGGAACAGTTATATACAATCCAGGATCCAAATCACTTGGGACTTTGCATGTGCTCCTGACCTAGCATTCTATACCTAGCCAAAATAGCTATGAAGTATAAGGGTTGAACAAATGATATTTTTCAAACATGTAAGGCCTCAAACATTTTACCCCCACCCCTGCAGCTTTTTCTCATAAAGCAACTAGAAGTGTTCTATCAGAATGAGAAAGCAAATACCTGATGATGAAGATACAGATTTTAAGAAAAGGAGAATTAAATTTAAGAGAGAGATGAAAACAATTTTCAGGATGATGGTGAAGGGAGATTCCTGGATGAATCTATGCAACAGACCAAGAGAACAACCAGAAGATTGGAGCAAGTCAGAAAGTTCAGGAAGAGATAATTCTAAAGGATAAAATCCATAGTGTCTATATTGAAAGGAAAGCTAGGTAATTGGGAGAGTCTGAAGATAAAGTAGTGAGAGTTCATCAAAAAACTAAGAAAACTAAGCAAAACAACGAAAAACAGGTAAGTATTTCCTAGGGAGAAGAGTCATACAAGAAAGAAGAAAGTTGTGGTATACTTCATGGCATAGTGGTAGTAGTATTCACATAATCATCATAATGTAAAATTGAACAACAATCAGACCAAAATTTGATACAAATATGTTGGGTGCATAGAGGATGGGAAAGCATGGACTCATGGTATGTATGAGTGGGGTAGAGAGCAAAATACCTATATTCTTCTTAATATATTTTTTAAGATTTTATTTATTTATTTGAGAGAGAGAGAGAGAGAGCACCAGCTGGAGGAGGGGCAGAGGAAGAGGGAGAAGCAGGCTCCCCGCTAAGCAGAGAGCCCAATGCGGGGCTCGATTCCAGGACCCTGGGATCATGACCTGAGCCAAAGGCAGCCGCTTAACCGACTGAGCCACCCAGGCATCCCACCTATATTCTCTTTTATTTTATTTTTGATTGAAGTATAGTTAACCTATTAGTTTCAGGTATACAACATCGTGATTTGACAGTCATATACGTTACAAAATGCTCACCATAATAGGGGTAGTTGCCATCTATCACCATACAAAGTTATTGCAATATTATTGACCGTGTTCCCTTTGCTATACTTTTCATCTCTGTGACTTATTTATAACTGAAAGTTTGTACTGTTTAATCTCCTTTGCCTATTTCACACATCTACCCACCCTCTTCCTTCTGGCAACCACTAGTTCTCTATATTTATGAGTGTGTTTCTCTTTTTTATTATTATTTTTTGTTCATTTTGTTTTTTAGATTACACATATAAGTGAAATCACATGGTATTTGCCTTTCTCTGTCTGACTTATTTAGCATGATACCCTCTAGGTCCATCCATGTTGTTGCGAATGGTTAAATTTCATTTTTATGACTTACTCATACTCCATTGTGTATATATATATCACATCTTCTTTATCCATTCATCTGTGGATGGACACTTGGGTTGCTTCCATATCAGGACTACTTAAGTAATGCTGCAATAAACATGGGTTGCATATATCTTTTCAAATTAGTGTTTTCATTTTCCTTGGTAAAGAGGGATGAGGTGTCCTTAGCTGAGATGGCAGACTTTCTCAACATCTGACAAGTTGTTTGGAGGAAGAGTAAAAATACTTTCTGGTGTCATATTCTTGTCTTTCTTTTCCCAAGGCTGTAGAAGTTAACTTGTTTGATGCTACAAATATCTGAAATGATAAAAATTGATATCCCTTTGCATAGCTTTTTTTTTTTTCCCTAGCCGAAGCAGCTTAAAGGATAGTTGGCCAAGGCCTTTTTCCTCCTTCTCCTGGTAACATCACACCTTATCTTTGGGAAATAGCTTTATTTCCACCTCAGCCGCTACTGGTGGGTGCCTAATGGTTCTCTTTCTTGAGCAGATGACCAAGCCTGAGCTAATCATTGTTCATTCTCCCTCTGGTCACACCACTGGCCCAGGAATGGGAACATAACTCATGTTAGGTCAATCAGGATCCTTTCCTTTACTAACTGGAAGATAGAGAAGATAGAGAAGAGTGGTTGGTTTTTTTTAGTTGTTTTGTTTGTTTTTTTTTCCTCAGTCTTGCCCATATGGTTATGGGGATATAAGCTTGAACTGCCTGTAGCTATATTTCTAATGTGTGGAGTTAGTTGTTCAAATAAATTGAAGCAGATATATGAGCAGAGAGATGAGGACTGTTGGGGTGTGGGGAGAGAGAAGTGGGAAAATGAGGAGGAGGTAGGGAAGACCTCTGAGTCTTTGCATCTAGCTGACCCTAAGTCTGGTTCCATCCCTATCCTTTTCATTGTTGGAGTTCAGAAGCCAACAAATCTCTCTCTTGGCAACGAAAGGGTCCAGACCATTATGAGTAGCCAGCATGTTTTATATCATTAGGCACAAAAAGGTTTTCCATGTTCAAGAAAGAGAGCATACAATGTGCCCATTACCCTCTGCTTAATTTTTTTTAACAATTGGGATTATATCACTGAAAGGGAAAGACTCTCCAGTGGGATTGAGAGGTATCTGATGGTTTGACATTTGACACACAGAACTGCTTTGTTTCAACCCCAACAATAAGAAATCTTTAGTTTTTGCAATTTGTGCAGAGATAAATTTGATTCATTTCAAAATGCTATGTTGCACATTTTATGTTGAATCAGAAAGATTACTTAAAAAGTTAAAAACCTGGGGCGCCTGGGTGGCTCAGTCATTAAGCATCTGCCTTCGGCTCAGGTCATGATCCCAGGGTCCTGGGATCGAGCCCCGCATCGGTCTCCCTGCTCAGCAGGAAGCCTGCTTCTCCCTCTCCTGCTCCCCCTGCTTGTGCTCCCTCTCTCTCTGTGTCTCTCTCTGTCAAATAAATAAATAAAATCTTAAAAAAAAAAGTTAAAAACCGAATTTAAGAGTTTAATAATAATCTTCTGGACACTGTGTTAGGTTGGCACTTTGGAGAAATTCAGAATAAGTATAATGTATGATCCATGCTCTCATGTTGCTTCAAATCAGTGAAAGATGATGTAGATTTATGAAATATTTAAGTATTACATCATAAGAATTGTAGGCACTCACCCAAAAGAAAGGAGCCATTCTCTTGATGCAATTTCTAGCCAGTTTAGTCTAGAACTTGCTTGTAAATCTCTCCATTATATAGACTGGTCATCTTTTCCCCTCTTTTCTCGAACCCAGGCATGGGGCAAAGGATGTTTGCTATGATTGAGAATAGAGCAGCAATTCTGCTTTTTCAGTTTAGGTTGTAAATAAACACCCTCAGTATAAACGTGGAAGCTGAAGAACTCCTTTGCTTTGTTAGGAAGGAAGTGAAAAGCTCAGCTGTTCTGTGGGCCAGAAATGCTGAGCCGGCAGGTTCCTTAGCAGAAGGAAAGAAACTGCTTCGCAATGGCTCCATGCCTCCAGGGTTTCCCTGTTCTCATCAGATGCTTCCCCTGTTCCTACAGGCAGGCATCACCCAGAGGAGAAGGGGATGGCAAGGTGCCAGCTGTAAATAATGAATAGCACCCTCATTTACATTCTTTTTTAGTGGTGCCTGTTTGCACACAGCATTGCAGGAACCTGGAGCCTGAGGAAATATGACTTGGAGCTTGCTTGGGCTCCCTCCCTCCACTGTGCCTAGCTCAGGAAAAGGCAGAGCTCTGCCCATCAGACCATCTGGCTTTCTTGAATGTGCTTATTAGTAACAGTGGAGGTGGGTCTATTAGCCTGGGACAGCATCTCTGAGACAGATGCTGAGTTTATGTGTAAAATATGGCTTCCAGCCAAAGCACTAATCATGATCGCCTCTGAAGTGGTTCCAATCGTCTGTATGAGGCACTCCGGCTCTTATGTTGTTTGTACAAGCTGGTAGTTAGAGGTGTTGTGTACAAGATATTTGTAGTCATAATTTCTCCAAACAGGTTAAGGCAAACATTATGAGAATCAGCATATTAATGTGTTGTGTTTCAAATTAGAATTATAAACACACTTTCCTCATTGGAGGCCTAATCTGCTAGGAAGAAGCCAGATGTTTAATGATGAAACCATTATTTAGGAAAGCCTATCAAAGTAAAACAAATTGTCGTTGTTTAAGTGGAGGGGAAAACCTGCTTTATGCAAGGGAACTCAAAAAAACTGCTTTGAGAGGATTCTTGATTTTGTTGAATTTCCATACCCCTCTTGTTGCTGCTCAAGAGCAAAGGTTTATTTTAGAAACATCACTTAGCAAATAGGTATTCTGCCCTCCTAGGACAAACTACAGACCAGGACAGTGCATTTCCTGGTGAAGAGGTGGTAACTGATGTGCTGCAGTTGTAGTTTGGAAAAAATTTGGTCTCAGAGGGTTTTTGTAGTTAACTCCCTCTTTCTGTTGTTTCTGAGGTTAGAGTCAGGAAGCAGTGTTTGTTGGTGCTTGACATATGTGTCTTCCACTTGCTTTTGAGGCACTTTATGTGCAACTGGCTCCCCCATTCCTATTCAGGTATAAATCATTCCATTAACCCCTTCTTATCTTTAAGGGGATGCAACCCCACTCCCTTTGCTCTGTCTGTGAATATACCTTTCTTTCCTCTTCTCTCTTCTTCCTCCCTCCCTTCCATATTTGACTCCACTTTCTCATGTTTCCTTCCTTCCCTTCTTTCTCCCTTTCTTGTAGGAAACACATCTTAGGGAATATATCTTGTTGCGAAGAGCACAACAAAAAACAGGAAGAAGCACAAAGATGGGCATTGGAAATGGTTTTCTAAAATTTAATGACCTCATATGTTTTGTCCTAAATACTCAAGATACTTCCACTACTATTTTTGAGCTTTGATTTATTCATTTTCCCTAAGTTTTCTTTGCTGTGGGTAGGTTTTTGGATTGTCCCAAGTCTGTTCAGAGTACACAAAGCTGTTTTCTAGTAGATTAACTGAAGCCATTTTGACTTGCACACATTTTTAGTCATTACAACAATGAAAGGAATATCAACTTGAAGTGATTAGAAACCTTGGGACTTTGGAGGCTTCCCTTTTGTTGGATTCTAGAACCTGGGTGCTGTCAAGTCCTGAGGGAATCCAGAGAAGGCAGTACCTCACCTGAAATTTTTCCACAAAACCGGGAGGATGCATGTTCCCCAAGGGCTCATTTGCCCCGTAAACTTTGCCATTATAAGGGACCAGAAGTCACCCCATAGAGATGAGAATTTGTTATTAAAGATGTCTTGATTTCTATTAATGCTATCTCATTTTCCCTGAAATAATTTAGATTTTTCCTCCTAGTTTGTTCATGTTCCTGTTTCACTCATTCAAGAGCGCCTGTTAGCCTTTCTTGTTTGTATCTTCTTTTTTATTCCAGCAAGTCCTAGCAGGGACTTGAAGTAGAATCTAACTCAATTACCCATCTTATACTTGAATTCTCTCAACAACATCCTCTCATCTAGGGTTTTCTAGCACATGATTGGTCATATCCAGTGGTAGGACACTTGAATTCTTCCAATCCAGCGTATTTCACCTCTAGGTTATTCTAATTTTTAAAATACACTTTTTAGTGTTAGCTTTAAATTGTTTCTTGATAACCACAATTCAATATCAGGATTGTTGTGACAAATAAATGAGGTAATGAATATAATGTACTTAGCATAGTATCTGCACAGAGAAAGAACACAATAAAAGATAACTGGTTTTATTCTTGCTACTATTGGTTCTTGTTCTGCTCCTTGGAGTTTTTAACACAAACCAATTCCTCCACATGGTATCCCTTTGCATAATTGAAAACAGCTGTTGTCACTTCTTGACACCGCCCCCCCCCAGCCCCAGCTCCCTTTCCCATATTTTAAGCTAAATATTCCCATTAAATTGAATCATTCCTCACATGACTGGGCTTGAGTTTCTTGCCATTGCCTTGAGCAAGTTATAGGTTCTTATTCTGGGCACAGCTTCTAGAAGTGAAAGCAATATTCATGTAAAGGGTGGCTGTCGGGGGTGGGTTCTGCAGAGTACAATAGCTGTAAATGAGCCCTAAGTCACATTATCTTTTCTGGCAGTTATATTAAGTTGATGATTGGAATTATTGTTAACCACATGTCTTAAGTTTTTCTTTTTTGACAGGATAAACCTATACATCTACAATTATTTTTTACATCTGGAATTTTTTCTCAACTAAAAGTAAAGACCCTTCTGTTTATCATAGCTAAGTACCACCTTATTAAATCACTGCAGCTCATTATTCTAGCTCTCAAAGACCTTGTTTGGCTTCATCCACATTGCACTTTGCTCTTGGATCCACAGAAATAGCTTTCTTTGCTTATAGTTTGAGTTTATTTAGGGAAACCCAGGATTTCTGCAAGAAGATGTCTTAACTTGGGCTGCTATAACAAAAATACCTTAGACTAGGTGGCTTATAAACAATAGAAATTTATTTCTCACAGTTCTCGAGGCTAGAAGTCCCAAGATCTAGGTACCAGCATGGTTAGGTTTTGGCGAGGCCCTCTTCTGGGTTGCAGTTTGCTGACTTGTCATTCTATTCTCACATGATGGAGAACAGAGAGGGAAGCAAGCCCTCTCATGACTCTTACAAGGGCATTAATCCCATTCATAAAGACTTTACTCTCATGACCTCATCTAATCCTAGTAACTTACCAAAGGCCCCACATCCTAATACCATACACATGGGAGAGTAGGGTTTTAACATATGAATTTTGGGAGACACAGACATTCAGTTCACAACAGATGAGACTGATAGAGCATTTACTAGAAAGGAGAAGGAAGAGTCTGGGTGAGCAGGGTACCTGGGTGGTTCAGTTGGTTAAGTGTCCGACTTGGTTTTCTGCTCAGATTGTGATCCCAGGGTCATGAGATAGAGCCCCATATCAGGCTCTGCGCTAGGCGTGGAACCTGCTTAAGATTTTCTCTTTCCCTCTCCCTCTGCTCCTCCCTACTCCCTCTCTAAAAAAAAAAAAGAAAAAAAAAAGTCTGAATGAGCAGAGTTGTTCATAGTGGCAGAGTTATATTCCAAATTCAATTAGAGTGAAATGGGAACAGAGAAATAGGTAAACACAACAGACTCAGTGACCATGAGCACAAATTTGGAGACATCATGAAAATTTGAAAATAACCTAGCTAGTTATAAGCAATCATATGGAATGCAGTCATAAGCATGGTATGTATGTATGTATTTGAGAACGTGTGTGCACGAGCAAGTGTGTGTAGGGGGGATGGGGAGTGGGGAGGGGCAGAGGGAGAGGGAGAGAGAGAAGCCTAAACAGACTCCCTGCTGGGTGCAGAGCTCAATGCAGGGCTTGATCCTATGACCCTGATATCATGACCTGAACTGAAATCGAGTTGGATACTTAATTGACTGAACCACTCAGGTGCCCCACAGCATGGAGTTTAAATGGCCATCTAGCAGTTATGAAAATACACATCATTCTCCCTGGAGGGGTTGTTATTGGAATCAAATGGGATCATATGGGAAAGGGCTTAGCACAAAGCTAGAAACTTAGTAGGAAATCCATAGAAGTGTGTCTAGTGGACATGTGTCCTCGTTGGGTACTTCTGCATCTTGACTTTGGTTTTTGTCTTTTTCTCTTTGGTAATTTTCTCTTAGGTGATTCATCCAACCCATTAGCTGTTTTTACTCCTCACATTATCAATCTCTAGTCTATCATTTTTTTTTCCTTTTCTTTTTCACTCACCACCCCCATCTCTAGTCTGTTATTTTGTGAACAAACCCATGTTTATGCTCTCCTTACTCTTCATGATTTTATAGTCTTTGATTATTCCCCCATTCCTTCTCTGTCTTTCCAGGTTGACCCTCCAATTTTTAGTCCACCAAATACCCCATCCTGTTCCTCACTCCAGTGCCCCTCCCAGGACTTATTCTAGCTCTCTGCTTTACTTGAAGAAGGACTTCTTGTTGGGTTTGGCACATGTTTCCCTAGTGTACCTGTGCATCTTCCCTGGCTTCCTAGTAGTCTGAGCCTTTGTTTCTCCATCTGTACAGCGGGAAATGAAGCCAATAATATCACAAGAGGAGGTGGTAATATCTGAGTGAATTGATGAATACAAATTGCCTAATGCAGAGTGAGGCATGGAGGAGTCACTCAGAGATGTCATGGTTGAAACCATCACATTCTTAATTAAATTTCCTTTTAAAATTTGACTTAGAAGCAATTAGTATGATATATGTAGGCTTCCCATAAACTCACACTGTAGATTTCCATTGAGGAACACAAGAATAATTTTTCTGTTAACTGGTTGACTCAGTTTAGCCTCATGGTAACATGCTTTTGTTGCTTGTGTGGAATACTGTGGGGGAAGAAGCCCTGATGAAGTCATTCACTCTGTCCTACTCTCTAAACCGTGAAACCATTACTTTGGAAGTTGACAGCTGGGAGCAGGACTTACGGATTTCATGAACTCTATGGGAACATACCTCTAAAACATGTTGACCTTTATGTCATCTGTGACTCTACCATTAACAAGAGTGATGATGATAAATTCCATTTTTGAATCACTTACTGTGTGCCAGGTACTGTACTAGGTCCTGGTGTCAAAAGGATAAATAAGACAGTTATAGATTAGAGATAGTCTACATAGAACTCCTACCCTAATTATCTAAGATGTGGTAGGTTTTCAATAAATATTTGAAGGAAAAGAATAAGTGATGCTCAGAGAGTTTAATTGAACTTCAAGAAGGTCTTTTGGATTCTTGAAAAAATAATACCTTTTTATGAGGCTCAAAATTCACCTCCATACCAAATTTAGCTCCTACGAGAGGGATGTGACTCTTGAGATTCTATTGCATTTGGGGCCTATTCAGTTCAAAGAAGCTTACATGAGTCTGACTGGGTTCCTTCCTCATTAGTCCCTTCAGACTTCTTGATGGCCCACCCTGTTCCACGGAGCATATCTCTAGACCAAAGCTGGCAAAGTGTGTTACAGAAAAGAGATAGCTAAGGCAGGAGGGCTTTTAGGTCCTCTGGATAATTTTTCTAAGTGTAAGTGCCAGCCAGAACTTAGAAAGACTATGCTTTTATCCTTTAGTTTCTTTTTCCCCCAGTTATTGGCTTTTAATAAGTAGATCTTAATTGTTAAACAAAGTAAGCTGTTTTTAAATTGCTTTGAAAACAGAGTTGTCATTGACAAAGGTCTTTCTTCTTTGTTGGAATACCAGTACCACTGCCGTAGTCACGCTGTGTGTGTGTGTGTATGTGTGTGTTGTACATGGAGTGTAGTATATTTGGTAAACATTCTTGATTAGCTTAATTGATGCTTGCATAGTTCTTTGTGGCTTTAATATCCATTTTAAATGACATTTGGTGGCAGATACGTTAGGTACATTAACTCTGCCTCTTAGTATCCATTTGTTATATTACCTATTTTACTACACCTGCAGGCCTTTGGGTCCTGAGGAAGTTAATGCCCCCATTGAAAGTGAGCAACTTTATTTGTGAGCCTTCCACATTAGAAGGATCATCCCCAATGTTTCTGAATTACTTAAGGATGTGAAAAATATCTTTATTTTCTATTTGATGACACTTCTAGGTAATGTGAGGAATTATAGAATAATACCTTAGCTTGGAGAGGATTTTACTCCAAAATAAAATCAAGTCAGATTCTCAGCTGTTGCCTGTTAAGTGTCAGTTTGACATTTGAAATGATCTGAACTTCATGATTTGGAGAACCCCACAACCAGCAGCTATAACTTTCATCCACTCAAAACCCATTTGGCCATGACTGATAAAGGAGCTCTTTTGTTTGGGAGGATTGAATTGGAACAATTGGGGATGAAAACATAAGACCTAATGATGGAGTATCTGCGGTACAACTTCAAGATCCAAATTTGTGTTCACTTTAAATAAACACTCTTGTGCCTCTTTTTCGTAGGAAATTTAGGATGGAATAAAGGTAAACTAAGGTAGAGAAATGGTAAAAGTAGACTTACAAGTATTCTTTTGGTCTTAGGAGGTCACATTGTATATTGGACAACCACAGTGTGCTGAGCTGGGTCCTGGCTCTGTCCTCCATGGCAGTATGACCTTGGGCACGTTGTTCAACACTTTTCGGTTTCAGTCTTCTCAATTATACAAAGAAGCTGGAAAATAGTACCTTTCTCAGAACACTGGTATGACAATTAAGTGGGCTTCCCTATGTAATGGGTTAACATGCAGAAAGCACTGGTTGGGACTCGCTCTTAGGAAAACCTAGTGGGAAGTGGATTACTATGAAGCTTATGGAACTTAAATGTTAGGACTCCTCACTTGCACACACACTTTTTAAATAAACATTTTCTTTTGTACCTAATTTTGTATTTATTATTGTTATGTTTTCTTAAACAAAGCCTCCCAAATTACATGATTCCATGAAGCCTGGATTCTCCCTTGTCAAGCCTTCTTCATAAGTTTGGTCCATTATTCCTTCTGCTTGGGTGCAGACTCCAGAATTCATTAATTAAAAAAATGCTTTGAATTATTAAAAACAAGACACTATTTTTTTAAAGCATTTGCATGATATATGTTATGATAGAGCTCTCTCAGGTGGGACTTATCCAGAGGGAGAAGAATTAATTTGTCTCACATATACTAAACAATGGATTTATTTCTGCTAAGGAATGCAAGGGTGTAGAAACTTTCCTGGTGAGATTTACTGATTTGCAAACTGATCTACTGATGAATGTCACTTGGTATTAGAACAATAAACCTGATATAAGATACATAGTCCTTTTTGAATGCCTCTGATCAGAACCTCGGTTCGTGAACATTTTATTGTATTTGCTTAAGTTGGTGAGTTTATTTTTTGAAGTCATGGCTCTCTGTCTGTTGGACTTAGAAAGCTATGTGTCATCCTTAAGGATAAGAGAGGTATGGGCCATTCTACCTGGGATGAAAGGGAAAAATGTTATGACAGAGATGTCCAGAGGTTGTGGGTAAAAGTAAGAGAGACATAATATGCAAGCAGAACATGACTATTTCTTCCCAAAGTATGTGGACTTTTCTTGGAGGAAAGAGTTCAGTTAATGAGGCATTAACTGAGAGAAGCTTTTTGTTGAAAGTACAGTGCATGCCAAAGGAGGCATTCTGATAAAGGACATACACACACACTCATTCACAGATTGAGAGAGGTTAAGTGAATGGAGGCTGAGAGAGATATACCCTGAAAGACTGAGCAGTTTGAAATGGAGATGAGAAAAAAAAATAGAGTGCTTTCTCTCAGATGAAAGCAACCAAAGCTGAGGCTGATTTTGAAAGAAAAGGAAAATAAAACATATTTCACTTGGTTCAGAGACTAATTTTGCTAAGCTGAAAAAGCACTTAGAGGAGTAGTTCTGCTTCTGATTGCCATCAGAAGAGGATAGGAGGAACTCAGTGAGAGATGGGCAAGGGACAGAACCACCAGTGGGTGACCTTCCACGGGCGGCCCAAGTGGTGGAGGCAGCTTGCCTTCGGAAGGGCCAAAGCAGGACTTGACTAGGAGTGTGTGTGTGGGCAGGGAGGTTATCGATGCTGGACTTGCCAAGGCTGACAAGGCCATTAGCCTGTGTAAAAGAAAGACATATTCAAGACAATGGATTACATTACTTGAGAATTCAATAAGTGTTCTAATGCTTTGTGGTTTCTTCCTTTCAGTGATTCATATTATTTATCAGTTACTTAGTGTTACTGGTTTATTAACCCATGGTATGTTTACATTTTATTGGCAACAGTAAATACTGTGACTCTTTTTTTTTTATTGGTGCATAAAGTTCGCATTTATCCTGTAGTGATAAGGTTTTCTGCTAAAGTTACACTCAGAATTGCTTGGTAATAGTGAACGCTGAGAGATAGTGAGGTAAAACTCTTAGTTGGAAGAAAAACCTTATTATTTTATTGATAGTACAGGTGATGGTGAGTGGATGCTACTGGCTTTTTGCTGATGATGGTATAAAATCTCTTAAGGTTTGGCTCCATTTTCAGTTCCATAATTATTTACTGAGGGCATCCAGCTATGGGTTGGAGTGGCTTTTACAACCTCCAAGAACTGACTATATGCATCTCTTCCCAACACTGCTTTCAGTGACATCATCTTGGTTGCTTGAAATTCACCACATTGGGAGTATTTACATGATGGAAACTGGCAATCATATGAATCAGATTTTCCCCACCCCTGAAGAGCCAGTTGTTAAATGTTTTCCAGCATACACACATCCCTTGTGCATGGCATTGGGCTAAGCACTGTAGGGGATTTAAAATGTGAGTGAGATAACATCCCAGTCCTTAAGGATCATATAATTTGTTATAAGGAATTGAGGATGATGACAATAAGTACTTACTGATCACTTACTATATCATTAGAACTTCACAGGTATTGGTCCATTGAATCATTTCAAAAATTGGGGGTGGGGTTGAGCAAATTAATCCCATCAATTTACTATGGAAAGCAGTGTTTTATCCTAAATGTATGTGTTTGCAATGTTAAAATTGCCCCTCTTTTCACACCTTCACCAGTTCTATCCTAGTATTTTGTGAACAAGCTCATGTTTATGCTATCTCTGTTCTTTATGACTTTAAAGTGTTTGGTCATTCCCCTTTCATTTTCCATCTTCTCAGACTATAGTTCTCAAGGTCTTTAGTTCACCAGGCTCCCTGTCCTCTCCCACACCCCAGACTCCCTTCTCAGGACTGTCTCTAGCTCTCTGCTTTCATATGTGTGTGTGTATGTATGTATGTATGCATGTTTTTATTTTAATTCCAGGTAGTTAACGTACAGTGTTGTATTAGTTTCAGGTATACGATGTAGTGATTCAGCACTTCAATACATCACCCGGTGCTCATCATGACAAGTGCCCTCCTTAATTCCCATCATTTATTTAACCCTTCCCCTCACCCACCTCCCCTCTGGTAACCCTCAATTTGTTCTCTGTAGTTAAGAGTCTCTTTCTTAGTTTGCCCCTCTCTCTCTTATTTTTTCCCCTTTGCTTATTTGTTTTGCTTCTTAAATTCCACACAGGAGTGAAGTCATATGGTGTTTCTCTTTCTCTGACTGACATACTTCACTTAGCATTATACTCTCTAGCTCCATCCATGTCATTGCAAATGGCAAGATTTCATTCTTTTTTCTGGCTGAATGATATTCTATTGTATATATATACTACATCTTCTTTCTCCATTCATCATTCAATGGACACTTGGTCTGCTTCCATATCTTAGTTACTGTAAATAATGCTGCTATAAACAGGGATGCATGTATCCCTTTGAATTAGTGTTCTTGTCTTTGGGTAAATACCCAGTAGTGCAATTGCTGGATCATAAATTTTCTATTTTTAACTTTTTTTAGGACCCTCCATACTGTTTTCCATAGTGGCTGTACCAGTTTGCATTCCCAACAACAATGCACAAGTGTTCCTTTTTCTCCATATCCTTGCCAACAGGTAACACTGTTATTTCTTGTGTTTTTGATTTTAGCCATTCTGACATGTGTGAGGTGATAGCTCATTGTAGTTTTGATTTGCACTTCCCTGATGATGAGTGATGTTGAGCATCTTTTCATGTGTCTGTTGGCTGTTTGAATGTCTTCTTTAGCGAAATGTCTGTTCATGTCTTCTGCCCATTTTCTAAGTGGATTATTTGGTTTTTTTGGGTGTTGAGTTTTATAAATTCTTTATATATTTTGGATACTAACCCTTTATTAGATATGTCATTTGCAAATATCTTCTCCCATTTTGAAGGCTGTCTTTTAGTCATGTTGATTGTTTCCTTTGCTGTGCAGAAGCTTTTTATTTTGATGTAGTCTTAATAGTTTATTTTTGCTTTTGTTAGGAAAACATCTTGCTTCAGAAGACATATCTAGAAAGAAGTTGCTATGGCTGTTGTCAAAGAAGTTCCTGCCTATGTTATCTTTTAGGATTTTTATGGTTTCAGGTCTCACATTTAGGTTTTTAATCCCTTTTGAATTTATTTCTGTGTGTGGTGTAAGAAAGTGGTCAGTTTAATTCTTTTGCATGTTGCTGTCCAGTTTTCCCAACACCATTTGTTGAAGAGACTTTTTCCCGCTGAATATTCTTTCCTGCTTTGTCAAAGATTAAATCATATAATTGTGGATTTATTTCTGGGTTTTCTGTTGTGTTTCAGTGATCTATGTGTCTGTTTTGGCCCAGTATCATACTATTTTGATTGCTACAGCTTTGTAATATAACTTGAAGTCCAGAATTGTGATGCCTCCAGCTTGGCTTTTCTTTTTCAAGATTGCTTTGGCTATTCAGGGTCTTTTCTGGTTCCACACAAATTTTAGGATTGTTTGTTCTAGTGCTGTGAAAAATGCTTTTGGTATTTTGATAGGGATCGCATTAAATTTGTAGATTGCCTTGGATTGTATAGACATTTTAACAATATTTGTTCTTCTATCCCATGAGCATGGAGTGTCTTTCCATTTCTTTGTGTTGTCTTCTATTCCATTCATCAATGTTTTATAGTTTTCAGAATACAAGTCTTTCACCTCTTTGGTTAAGTTTATTCCTAGGTATCTTATTATTTTGGGCACAATTGTAAATGGGATTGTCTTCTTAATTTCTCTTCTGCTTCATTATTGGTATATAGAAATGCAGCAGATTTCTGTACATTGATTTTGGATCCTGCAACTTTGCTGAATTTGTTGATCCGTTCTAGCAGTTTTTTGGTGGATTCTTTTGGGTTTTCTATATAGAGTATCATGTCATCTGCAAATAGTGAAAATTTTACTTCTTCTTTACCAATTTGGATGCCTTTTATTTCTTTTCATTGTCTGATTGCTGTGGCTAGGACTTTCAGTACTGTGTTGCATAAAAGTGGTGAGAGTGGACATCCTTGTCTTGTTCCTGACCTTAGGAGAAGAGCTCTCAGTTTTTCCCTATTAAGGGTGATATTTGCTCTGGGTTTTTCATATATGGCCTTTATTATGTTGAGGTATATTCCCTCTAAACCTACTTTGTTGAGGGTTTTTATCATGAATGAATACTTTGTCACATGCTTTTTCTGTGTCTATTGACATGGCCATATGGTTCTTACCCTTTTGCTTATTGATGTGGTATATTACATTGATTTTGTGAATATTGAACCACCCTTGCATCCCGGGAATAAATCCCATTTGATTGTGGTGAATGATTTTTCTTAATGTTTTGTTGGATTCAGTTTGCTAGTGTTTTATTGGGAATTTTTGCATCTGTGTTCATCAGAGATATTGGTCTGTAGTTATCTTTTTTAGTGGTGTGTTTATCTGGTTTTGGTTTCACGGTAATGCTGACCTCACTTCCCTTCCTTTTCTATTTTCTGGAATAGTTTAAGAAGAATAGGTATTAACTGTTCTTTAAATGTTTGGTAGAATTTGCCCGTAAAGCCATCTGGTCCTGGACTTTTGTTTGTTGGGAGTTTTTTGATTACTGATTCAACTTCTTTGCTTGGCTATTGGTCTGTTCAAATTTTCTATTTCTTCCTGATTAGATTTTGGTAGTTTATATGTTTCTTGGAATTTATCTATTTCTTCTAGGTTGTCCAATTTGTTGGCATATAGTTTTTTCATAATATTCTCTTATGATTGTATTTCTGTGGTATTAGTTGTTATTTCTCCTCTCTCATTTGTGATTTTTATTTATTTGAGTCCTTTCTCTTTTTTTTTTTTTTCTTGATAGGTCTGAGCTCTCTGCCTTTCTTGAAGAAATTCTTGTTGGGATTGGTTAGTGACACCATGGTTCCTCTGCTCATTTTGAGATTGACATTTTGAGGTGCTAACATGACATTCATATCTTTCCTTATTCATAAAGCATCTTTAATGCCTCAGGAAGGAAGGGCAGGAGGTATTAATGGTCATCATATCTTTGGCAAAAAGATTTTCAGAAAAAGCCTTTACAAATGTTTACATTCTTGTTGCATCCAAAGTCCTACATCAGAACAAAGGGCTTTGGGGAAATGATTTTCACCCAGGCTGTCTAGTTGAGAAGAGTCGACAGTCAGTATTTGTCTAGCCTTTACTTTGAAATGTGGCTGAACAAGCCACTAGGAGGAGTTCTTTGCATGTGTAAATCTGCATTCTTCCTCGACTGTTTGCTGTAGGTTCAGACAAAACCAGGTTTGGAGATGGAACTGCTGCTTCAAGCCTTCATATTATTCAATAGACCAAGAAATTTAAAGTAGGATATTTTATTCATCTGAGGTGGAAATATACCTTCTGGGAATGGATCAGGATTCTAGCTAAGAAAACTTATTTTAAAACCTCAATTTGATCCACCAGCTTTCTTGGTCAGAAAGGAAGTGTGGTCAGCAAGCAGGTGTTTGGTTTGAATTGGGAAAGGAAGAGCTTGGCCTTTGCTTTAGAATATCAAGTGATAGCTAATTCTTTTCTTTCCTTCAAGCTTCCTCCTTCAATTAATGTAAATATGTTAATGGAATACGATTTCCCTAATAGGTAATACTGATAGTAACAGGGGTGGGACTGAACCTAATGGTTTCTTTAACATGTTTAATTTCTGATGTTGCTGTTAAATGTTGAGGAAAATTAGTCACATTTAGAACCATCTGTTTCCAAAACTGGTTAAAGTGTGGATTGCCTCCTGACTAGCCATTTTATGGCTTATGATAATAGTTGTGGGATGAAGTGATTGTTTTTATTCCCTTTCTTTGTTTTCTGCTATGAATACTCACACATTTTTCTTCTAGGGAACTGGGATTAAAAATGTCAAAGGACATCCTTCAGGTGTCTTGGTTATAATGGATGTAAAAAGGAATCTCAATTCTTACTTTCATCTTCCAACCCAATATAACTTATCTTCACTTTGTTTTTTTATTTATTTTTAAGTAGGCTCTACGCCCAACATGGGCCCTTCAATCAGGAGTCGTATGTTCTCTCAACTGAGCCAATTCAGTGCCCACCTTATCTTTAATTTAGATACAGTTATAGATTGGAAACCATAGTTATGAAGTGTGTTACATCTTTAATAGTGGTAAATACTGCATGATCAATAAATGGTTGAAGAAGGAATTTGGATGATTTTAATATGTGTTGCCTTTGACATTTTATTTCCTGGGTTGTTGCTTTTGAGGTGCTGGGAAAAGGTGGGGACATGGAGAGAATCCCTTAAGTGTATGTATGCCTTTCACAAGAAGGAAAAACCAAGTTTTAAATCTGGCAATCAAATAATTTGGTCAGTGTTTTCCTCTTTTTTTTTTTTTTTGTCTTCCATTCTTTCTACAGAGTGGCCATGAAACTTATATGTGACTGTGCATACCTTTTAATGAACAGGTCAGAATTCTGGCAAGACCACCTCGAGTACTTGTTAGGATATTTAAAATGTTCACATAATGTGTTTCTTTAAGAAAAAAAAAAAGTCTACCACTTTCAGTTGTGGGTGGTACTTCATTTTTGAGTGATCCCTGAGAACTTCATACAGTTTCCTAATCTTGGATTACTCTCTGACATGTTCTTATAGAAAAATCAGACTTTTTCTATCTCAAGTGGTATGGATATTCAAACCTGCCCCAACAATGAAGCAGTTGACAGCTCTGCTCTACAGCACTCATATAATGGAGGAAGACTTACCTAGTTTACTTGTTGCTTATCTGCATAAGGAATATGGTTTCTACTTGATAACATAAGACAAGTTTAAAAAAAAATTTTTTTTTGGAAGGAGATGTTTTAAGAGGGGAAAAAAAGGAGGAAACAGAGAGAGAGATTTTGAAACCCAAAATCAGTTCTTTATTGCAACTATATTGAAAATTTTGTTTTCCCACAAATTAAGAATTAAAATAACCCAAATGTGCAATGAAATAAAAAAAATAAAAACCATGTTACAGAGTGATCCTAACTTCCAGATGTGTAACAGAACAAAATATTACAGGTATGCCAAACTAATTGTATAGTAGAAGTAAAATTGCCCTCCCTGTATGTCACTAAGAGTGGCAATAGCTGAGATACTGGTCTGAAGTTGGATGTTACAGGAAGCTTCGGATGCTCAATTAGTGGGTTAATTCTCCTGAGGGTAGAACAGTTCTTCTCTTACTGCCTGTGTTAGTTGGTTAGGGAAGAACTGGTTATCTTCTGAAACCATTTGTTTGATCTATTGAATAGGGGTGGGGGAGAGCTAAAACGTTGGCCGTTTAAAATTATGAAATTTAGCTAATTGGTGGAGAAATTCTCTTTTTAATATCCAGGTGGGCAATCACTCATTTTGGTTTCTATAAAATGAATTTTGAAATAGGTTTGACAGTTTGTTCATTATTCCTGCATGACAGTAATTTCTAAATGACATTTTGCTTCTATTAGGGCAGTAGAATTGATTGCAAAATTTTTAAATGATAGCTTTTTATGGTACAGTTTAGGAAATACCTTAATTAGGCCACTGCGAAATAAAATGGCCCACGCTTAAACTATGTGGAATCCTCAATGAAAGTTCAGTAGAGAGAAATTTTGATTGCTGTAGTTGAGTGTAAGAGCAGAGCCATATCACCAACTGCTTATGGAATCTGTGATAAAACAGGCAGGAGCTGCTTCAAAGAGAATTGATGCGATTAGCTTCACCTATATTCTGTTGGCATTCTCTGAATTACATCCTGACCCTCTCTCTCTTCACCTTTCTCCTTTCTCCTGTTCATAGCCCTTGTATAACAAAGTCATTTATGCATGCCTTTATGTATAAGGACTTTTGGTTGGAATTTTAACAGTATTTTTTTTCCAGCTAAAAAAAAATGAATGTGGATATGAGAAAAAGAGAAAGACATCAGGAACTAAATGTTTTTCTCCCCTGGAATATCTGTTTTATACAAGGAGAATTTACAGTGTAGGAGGGAATATGACAATATTACATGTTTTTTGCTTCTTTTCTCTGACAGGCAAGTCATTTGCTGCAGGTGACTAGAGGTACATAGGTTATTTGACTAGAAACAGCTGATAATATGGACATGAATGATTATGACAATTAGTGACCAAAAGAATTCATTTTCCCACCACGAAAAAGATAACAAAGATCTTTGACATTATTTTGTATTACTAAAACACATTATCATTCTTGCTGGATGTTTATCATTTATTTTTTCATTCATTTATTCACTCTATAAATATTTTTTCCCTACTAACGGCCAGCTCTGTATGTGGCACTGGAGATAGAGTAATGAATCAGTCAGACATGGAGCTTACAGATACTGAAAATTACTTTAATAATGAGTTATAATGTTGATGAAATTTTAGGGGAGAAGTACAGGGTGCTGTGTGAATCTGTTACAGATAAGGATGATCAGATTATAGTCTAGAGGGGCACGTGGGTGGCTTAGTCAGTTAAGCATCTGCCTTCGGCTCATGTCATGATCCCAGGGTTCTTTTGTGGTCACATGCAAGAGAGCCAATGGGGCAGAACTAATATTTGAAGAGTTACTGACCAGTGATTTCCAGAACTGAGAAAAGATTTTAAATCAGCTAAAATTCAAGAGGTTTATGGCTTTAGAGCCCAAGTTGACAGAATAGTTATTATTTGGGACATTTTTAGTATCATAGCCATAGGATAAGAGCTCTGGAAGGTTTTGCACAGTTGAATGCTCTGGCCTAAAAGTAATACACGGCACTTCCTCTCAGAACTATTGGCTAGACCTAATCACATGACCTCATTCAACCACAAAGGGACAGGAAGTATAATCCTATTCTAGCATGTACCCAGGAGAGGAGAGAGAGGATATTTGGTAATCAACATTAATCATTACCGGAAGCCCAAACCATATCTCTATTAAAACCACCAAATCCAAAAGCAAACAGTTTAATTTCTATTTGATGTATCTTGTCAGGATTGATAATAACAGCAAATAAGTGACATTTATTAAGTACCTGCTATAATCCCAACTCTGGGCTTCATTCTCCCTATTTAATTAAATGTTCTCAGCAACCCTAGGAGGAAGGTAGTAGTATTCTTCCCACTTTGCAAATGAGGAAACTGCTAAGTAAATGAGAAAGAATGCTCAAATGAATAACTAGGTCATAGAGCTAGGGGGCTGGAGAGCTGGTTGTAAACTCCAGATCCGTCTTGGACTCTTCCCCCTACGTAGTCTACCTGAGTGAGTCCTCAAAGCCTCTGCTTTGGTCACTTCCTTGCCTAATAGACCAGCAATGAAGGCCTTCCTCTGCCTTTCCTCTCAGTTTAAAGCCACTAGACTACTCTCCAGAGCAGAGTTTAGGAACATTAATGTCCCATAGTAAGCATTCAAAGCACCTCAGCTTTCTAGTCCAGAGATGAAACAGCTGTTCTCTCCAAATGGCTTATACTGAAATGTAAATGAACAAGGACATTAAAAAAAAAGAAAAAGAAAAAGAGAAAGAAAATAGATTTAAGTTCTTGCCTTTTAAAATTTTTATCATTTCCCATCCAAGCTTACTGTTTTTGTTTAATCTTGCCATTCCTTTTCTTCTTCCTTGTATGCTCTTTTTCTTAGGGATATGCAAACTTTATTAGTCAGCTCCTCTTTCAAGCTCTGTATGCTTTTGTGTTTGAGAATTGGGAATCAGGTACTTTTACTGTTAGCCTCAGGGTGGATCTGAGCAGGAGGAAGCTTTATGAATAATCAAGGTTGACATCTCCAACGTTGTTCCTTCATTATAAATATTGTTAAAGGAGCTGTGACCACCATGGGCTCCCACTGAACAGAATGTGCAGGGGGCGGCAGAGACAGACTTTGATTTCAGCTCTTTTCTGGTTATCACTTCACTGATGACCCTGGAGTTGACAGGTCTCTTACATTTGGCTTTTTTTTTTTCCCCCCAGAAAGTTTCTCTTCATTTAGCATAAATGTTTGGTCTGCAGGAAGTTCGCTGGGTTCATCTCACCAACTCCAAAGGCTAAGGACCATAGTTAATATTAGTGCTTGTGCATTGCCTTAGCCTGAATCCCTAATGAATGCTGAGATGCTTTGTGACTTTAACCATTTTAGTTCCATTTGGATTATTAATAGCATCATGATCTTTTTCAGGAGGAGAACAGATTATAGTGCCCAAGGTCTCTGACCCTTCTCCCTACTTGCTGAGAAAGATTAGGCTCCACAAATGTCTGAAAAGACACAAGTATTCAATCCATATCTCAACTAAGGTTCCCTCTCCCAGTGGTGCCCCACTAATCCCTAGTTATTATATGTATGTATTAATAATATATGTGTGTACATACATATATAATTAGCCAGCCATGTTTTAGATTATTCATGTTGTCTTGACAGTGTTTTCACTTTCAAATTGGAGATAGGTGAACTTGAAATTATATCACACGAGTAAAACTTTATAAATTTCCTCCCCAGCTCCATTACCTTCTATCCACCCCCAGTAGATTCACCAAAGAGTGTTTATAGAACCAATTACATACTAAGAAATGATATGGACTCCCTTCATGTCTCAGTAGCCTTGTGAGGAAGGTGATATTGCTGTTCTGATTTCCTTGAAAGATTCAGACACCTTGCCTTAGGGAGTGAAGGGACTTGCTCAAAGCTACACAATAGGCACAGTTAGAAGCAGAGATAAAGTGCAGGGCCTCTACTTCAAACCCTCTACTCTTCTGCCTGCTTCATGTTTATTAGGAGTATTTGCTGTTCATTCATTCTGCCAACATTATTGAACATTTGTTTATGTCAGGCACTAGGGATTACTAAGATAACTAAAGCAGAGTTCTTAGGAGCTCAAATTCTGGTGAGGGAGAAAGCTCAGTTAACTGGTAGTAAGGGATACTAAATTACTGAGATATTTAACAGTGCAGTGGTTGAAATAGGGAACTCTGAGGGCATGGAGGAGAGCTGTTTCAACTTGTTCTCAGGGCCTCAGGGAAGCCTTCTTAGAGGAAGTGGGAACGAGTGTGAGGTAAAAAGGTAGGTCTCAATAAAAAAGAGCTGACCTTTCTTAGGTGGTGGTGAGAACAGAGAGTGTGCCGTGAAGCCCTTGGGCACACTGTGACAGAGTACAAGGTGGTAGGGCCCTTCCTGCCCATCCTCAAATGCCATAGTCCTCCCCTCTATTTTATGCAAATCTTTGCACCTAATCATGTTGTTGCCAAGTTCCATTGCTGGTACTTTGTGTCTTAGCTGAACAAGCTAAAGAAGTCTTCAGGGGAAATTATCTACTGTGGACAGGTGTTCAAGAAATCCTCCTTGCAGGTGAATAACTTTGACACCTGACTGCACTATGACCTCCCCTCCCAGCAGCACCCACCGCACATACCAGGAGTACCTGGACCTGACAACTCCAGGCGCTGTCACCTGGTGTTACCAAGACATGGGCAACTGACACCATGCCCAGGCCCACTTGATCCAGATCATGAAGGTGGAGGAGATTTCAGCCAGCCAGTGCTGCTGACTGGCAGTCTAACAGTTTGGTGATTCCAAGATCAAGTTCCCACTGCCCCACCAGGTCTTACCTCAACCAGTACAAGCCATGCTTCACCACCAAGAGGCCCAACACCTTCTTTTAGATGCAGAGCATCCCTGTCCTCAGGTCTGCCCAAGGGGAAACAAACAAAAAAAGGTGAGAGATGCTTTTAGGTAGAGGGGAGGGGGAAGATATACCTTTCTTTTCTAGGCCCTGTTAAAACACTTCAAATACTTTCGAGTAAGCCCCCCAGAAATTTTGATGTATGTATGTATATATGTTGCTTGGGATTCAAAAAGCCACATTCCCAAATGTAAAAATGCAGTCTTGTAAGATGTGGATATAGGGAAGACAGCAGGAATAGCAGGTTTGGAGAGGAAATTCTTGAGTTTAGTTTTTGGATGTGTTGAATTGAGATGTTTTTGGAAGTTCAGGTGAAGGTACACAAGCATTTGGCTGAGAAGTGGTCATTTCAGTTCAAGAAAGAAACCAGATTGGAGATGTAAACTTAGGAATTGTCATCGTTCCGCAAGACAGTGAAATCAGCATGCAAGCAGACAGGTGAGAAGGCCAAAATATGAACCATGAAAAATATCAGTGGTTGAAGGATAAGCAGAGAGAAGTTACCCTCAAAGGAGACTAAGAAGGACTCCCCAAAGAGGAAGGAAGAAAATAAAGGGAGTGTGGTGTCACAAAACCCTAGGGAACAGAGCATTTCAAGAAGAGGGAGGGCTTAATACAGTCTAACATTGGTGTCAGGCATATTGTTTTCGATGACACATTCCATTGGATTTGGCATCAAGGAAGCACTGTTAGCCTTTCTGAGAGCAATTTCAGTGGGGTGTGTGTGTGTGTGTATCAAACTCTCAACTGTAGGAGTAGAGGAGTGCGTAGAAGGGTAGGATTGGAGATCACCTTTTATGAGTTGGCCTTTGAACAATGGTAGAGCAATTTTTCTACTGGTTTCCTTGAAGAAGAGGAGAGATGTAGGAGAGTAGCTGGAGAGGGATGCAGTGTTGAGGGAGGAGATTTTAAGGTTGAAGAGGGCATTAGGATGCTGATTTGGTGTGTTTGGCATTACAGAGGAGGCAACCAGTTGAGCAAGTCTCCCAAGGTGGGGGAAGGGTGGTGGAGTCCAGGGTAGAAATGAATTAGCCTAAGCAAGAGAAGGAATCCTCTTCCCTTTTCACAGGAAGGACTGAAGAATGGCTCAAGACCATGGTGGATAGAAGGAATCAAGACCCCAGGATAAGTTTCTGAGTGCTAACCATGTGCCAGCACTGTGCCATTCACATACATAAAGGAACTGTTGTGATCCCCATTCTTTTTTTTTTTTTAATCTTATGTTAATCTCCATACATTACATCATTAGTTTTAGATGAAGTGTTCCATGATTCATTGTTTGTGCATAACACCCAGTGCTCCATGCAGAATGTGCCCTTCTCAATACCCACCACCAGGCTAACCCATCCTCCCACCCCCCTCCCCTCTAGAACCCTCAGTTTGTTTTTCAGAGTCCAT
>NC_138377.1:89195843-89263815 GCF_054177405.1 Leptonychotes weddellii | reverse complement strand
CCATTTCTTTGAAAAAAGTGGATGGTATTTTGATGGGGATTGCATTGAATGTGTAGATTGCTCTAGGTAGCATTGACATCTTCACAATATTTGTTCTTCCAATCCATGAGCATGGAACATTTTTCCATTTCTTTGTGTCTTCCTCAATTTCTTTCATGAGTATTTTATAGTTTTCTGAGTACAGATCCTTTGTCTCTTTCGTTAAATTTATTCCTAGGTATCTTATGGTTTTGGGTGCAATTGTAAATGTGATCCCCATTCTATAGGTGGGGAAAGGGAGGCTCAAAGAAGTCCAGTTAGTGTCCCAAAGCCATAGCTGGTATATACACCTGGGATTTACAGGCAGTATAGCTCCAGAGCCTGCCTTCTGACTACATGTTCTGCTATACAAGGAGGCAGGGCTAGTGACTCAGGTAAAAATTAGGAAGCAAAAAAAAAAAAAAAAAAAAAGCAAGCTTCAGTAAGTGGTGTCAGTAGGTCTGACTTGGGTTTCCTTTGTTGCCCTGGTTTGTCCCTCCCCAAGCTGTCTCTCTCTTTCTACTCAATGAAAATTCACCATGGTCCTTAGAGGTCAAATAATGTCTTTATTTTGAAGGTGTCAGTATTTGACTTCTCTTCATCCACTGTCTATATTCATCATCTCAGAGTGATGTTGTGTAGTAGTCAATGTTTTTCAAACTAGAGTTTTCATATAAATTTTAGGGGTTCTGTGCTTTTTCTATAGGAATTTACGTTCTTTTTAGGAAAATCTTAGAAAATATTAATATAACTATACTTTGAGTCGCTGAGATGATCATTTTGTAATTAACTCTTGTCCTACAACTTCAGAACCCATATTGCATTTGTATTTATATTTGCATTGGCACCAAGAATCCAAGTATGTTTATTGATTTGGGCTCATGGGAAAAGATCAGAAGCTTAAGATGTAAATAATATATCCATACCAAGTGAAAGGCAAATGGCCTCACTCAGCACATTATTTTGTACTTGGTGCTAAGGAGAAAACAGATACAGGAAGAATCTAGAATATCAGTCATGCTTTCAGGGAGATTATATTCTATTTGAGAAAATTAGACTATCATAAATGAAAACATTTGATATGTTTTTAGGGCTAAAGTGGGTGAGGTAAAAATGTGGCAAAAATATGAAGAAAAAAAATTCTTTTTTTAGTCTAATTTTCTCAAATAGAATATTCTGCCTCAGCATGAATGGCCCATTATCGCCACACAACAGTGTTCTGATTCCTTGCCCATATTGTGGAGCTGGAGAGTCAAGGCACTACAACCATTCCTTACCCTGTTCATCCTTGCCTCTCATTATCCACTGGGGTGGCAAATGCTGTTAGCTTGAACCCCTTGGAAAAAGATAGAAAACTGTCTTCCGCTGAGAAGTATTTACTAAATATCCATTAAAGCTCTAGCTGTTGTGAATGCAAAAAAAAAAAAAAAAAGTTCATCTGCTTTCTTGTTAAGTGTGCCTTAGTGAACACATTCCTTTCCCATGACCATATCCAATGCTGGAGTACACGGGAAACAAAAATGAACAGAATTATTTAAGGGAGGTAGGGCAAGAAGAAAGATATCTTACCCTACGAGCAGAGATTTTAGAAAGAAAGGATTTAATGAAAGTATTTAAACAGTTTCTTTAGAAAGAAAAAAAATGGCTTAGTCTTGAGGACACATGATACATTCTATTCCATTCAAAACCCACTACCTACCTCATCACCAAATTGAATGTTGATACCAGTATGTCTATTGAGCATGTAGGAGTAGAGTGGAAGGTGATTGGGTCTGTAGTCCCAGCTATATTCTTATCTCAGAAGAGGTGAAGAGAAGAAGGCAATAGCTGGGACTCAGGTAATGGGGGAAAAGAGTAAAGAGAGCATCAGTTGGGCTACTAAGGACAGTCATGCTGTCCTGTCTTTTTATGGGCCTGACAAATGTCTCTGAATCTAACCAGAGCAGCAACTCCTCCTCCCTTAGAGGGATCAGGGCTGGTAAGTTGGGCAGAGGAGGGTCTGGTGGGAAGAAGGGGCTGCAGAGTCCCTGCCTCTGATGGGTTTGAGGAGGCACCAACATGTATGTGTTGTCATTATAGGATCAAAGGTATGTTAGAGTTAGCACCAGTGTGAGATTCTTCATAGTGCAGATTGTGTTGCTCAGCTTTTCAAGAACAGAATTCAATTCGTTTTCTTAGAGACGATGAGGCTGAGAAATCAGTTCACATGCACAAATCCCACAGGAGATTGATGCTCAAACTGGAGTGATAAGGTAATAACTGATAGTGGGAGAGTGTGACTGGCATTAGCTTTCCACACCAGGCACACTCTCCATTATATTTGTACACTCAGGAGATTATATTATGGTTACAAAGTTGCTAGATGAGTCCCAAATTTGAGTAGAAGAATTGAATGTTGTTGCACAATAACTTGATGAATTGTCCTTCTCCAGTCTAAGGATATGTCTGTCATAGGAGTCAATACTGGTTATCTAGACTTAGAGGACAGTCTTGTGGACAGTAATTTTACTGTAAACTAGAAGCTTTTATTATTTTATTTCTTCTTTTCATTGAGATATAATTGATGTAACTTTGTATTAGTTTAGGTGTACAACATAATGATTCAGTATTTGTATATATTGCAAAAAGATCATAATATGCCTAGTTAACATCTATCACTACACATAATTATAAATTTTGTTTTTCTTGTGATGAGAGCTTTTAAGATAGGCTCTCTTAGATCATATGTTGTAGTTTGTAGATCATCTGACAATAGTTATTGGATTGATGCATTGCAGAGAACATTTTGGGGATGCACTTTAGTTTTATGTTACAAGTCATCTCTGGCTCTGAGTAACATTCTAGGATGACTTGTATCAGTGGTCAGTGCACAAAATTTATGTTGACATTTATTTATTTATTTTAAGATTTTTTTTTTGTTTGACAGAGATAGAGCACACAAGCAGGGGGAATGGCAGAGGGAAAGGGAGAAGCAGATACAGGGAACCCGACTTGGGGCTTGATCCCAGGATCCCAAGATCATGACCTAAGCCGAAAGCAGACGCTTAACCTGCTGAGCCACCCAGGTGCTCCTATGTTGGCTTTTACTAATTTCAGTTTCTTAAAGCAATATCTTCTTTCCTGGTCTCATAATTCTGGGTGTACCTTGTATTTGGAGCTTAACAGTTCAATATACTGAGCACAGATAAGAGCAGAATACAAGAAAGACAGTGAGTTAACTTTGCCAAGTTCTGCCCTACTTACTGAAGTAGAAAAAGCCCCCTTTTCTACCTTATGAAATTGAGTTTAGTAGGGGTCAGGAATGCCTAAGAACACATGGTTGGAAGTGAAGGATCTTAAAGTCCAACTTAGGCTTGCATCTAAAGGAAGCACTTGCGGAATTAAAAACTTATCTCTTCTAATTGAAGCATTTCATATAGAAGTCAGGACTTCAGCTGAGTCCTGAAGAGAAGGTAGGAGTAGGGAAAGGAGAAAATTTTGATTTAATGAACAATTCTGTATTGCCCTGGCTAATCCACCTCTTGGTTTTTGTATTCAGTTCTGGCCACTATACTTTTCAAAGAATGTGGACAAACTGGGGTATATTTACGGCTGTGGTTCTAATCTACCATGTCATATTCACAGGAGGAAAATATTCACTTGGATATTTTTAGTTTCTTCCCGGGCTATGGCACAAAATAAAGTAGAAGGTAAGTTATTCTTAATTCTGGGTACAGTTGCTATAGTAATTTACCTTTTCTTTTCTTATTGATCAGAAGTGTGATGGTGTTGCAGAATGATGGTTGAAATCCACTGACTTAAAGATCAGAACCCAGGATGGTGATGGAACCAAAATCATGTTCTATGAGGAATGATTCAAGGAACTAGGCATCTTTAGAAGAGAGTGTTCGGGACATGGTAGGGAATTGCAAATATTTGGAGGTTTGTCATATGAAAGAATTAGATTTGTCCCATGAGACCCCAAGCGGTATAATTAGCATCATGAATTTAAACTACAGGGCAAAGAAACTCTGACTCCAAATAAGGAAAACATTTCTAAGGTGATGTGATAAGGTGGAATGATCTCCCTTGTTAGGTAGCGACCTCCCCATTGCTGGGACTGTTGGAGCAAGGGCTGGAGAACCATTTGTTATGGATGTTGCTGAAGACACTTAGGTTCTGGTGAAGACACCAGATATGCTTTAAAACTCATTTCAACTCTGAAATTCTAAGACTAAAGAAAAAATTGTCAATTATTGATTTCTTATTATGTATAAACACCAGAGTATTAACAACTCATTAATAACCCATAAATCAAAGCTTTGAAATCTTTGACTTGTAGGAGTCCAGCCATGTACTTTCTCTTCAAAACTCAAAAGCTGAAAAGGTCCTGGCTTCTAACGACATTACAATGTTGATTGTAGATTATTGATTGTGTTTGAAAAAATTATCCTTGAAAAGGAGAGTTTTTCAGGAGCCATTGCATTAGAATAAAGGAGTCCTTGAGAATAAAGGGAACTTAAGAATAGAGGTGTCCTTGGAATTTGTCAAGAGTTTATTTTCCCCCCAATACCAAGCTTATGATAAATGATTATTAAAGTAAGGTAGTCATCTATTTGCTGTCTACAGATTTAGAATATAAATGTTATGGGAATGTACAAATTTGCTTCCAGAAAGAGTATATAGAGAGAAAAGGCCAAGTTGTCTGAGGTTGTCTTTGTCAGTATGGCATTTTTGTTTAATGTAACATGGAACATTTGTATTGGACCTGCCGTCGTTATTTTAAGTTACCTTTGGCTTTCAGTGCTTGTAGAACACAAAGTATTCTTAAATTCAGATATTATAATGGACATCATAGTAGTAAATTTTTATCATATGCATTTTTTCTATTTAGTAGGAATCAGCAGTCTCATTGCAATTACTCTAAGTCAATGAGATGTATAAGTAGTGAGGTTTTACCATACCAAATCACATTTTGGTTAAATTCAGTTTTTCTTACCTAAAAAAAAAAATTGAAAAAGGAGCAAAGGGGAAGGTCACTGAGTGCTGATGGCTGATGACCACTGAGAAAATTGCTTAGCAGGTTAGATAATGTAATGTTATAAGAGAAAGAGTTTGAAGAATAATTCTCATTTATTTCAGTCTTCCATTTCTGTATTCCCACCAGAGTATCTAGAGCACAGTAGGCATTCAACCAATGTTTGGGGATGAATGACTTTTAGGAAAAGGAAATCTCTAAATTTCAGTTTTTCCTTTTACTGAGACTTTTTCTGCATGACTGATTGAAAAGTGTAAATTTCAGTCATCATCTAGTTGTTAAATATTTAGGCTGCCAGATCATTTATTTGATTGATGCTTATACCTTTAGAATTGACTGACTGCTTTGGCTCAGGGTAGACACAGCGTGAGTCATATGCTGCAGTTCTTGTCAGTCAGTGGTTGCATTTCTACACATAAACAGTTGACTTATGTTAGTCACATCAGGCACAGACATAAATCATGACAGTTCAATAATTGGTACTTGGGCCTTTTCTGGTTGGAATGATTGCTTGGCCATTCTGATATTGATGACACTGAATACCCAGTGATTAAACAACACTGGCCAGCTGAGTAGAGGAGTTTCCTACTCAGAGAAGATCTTAAAATACAGTGTAAAATAGAATTGGCCAGTGAATGGGATTCATCTAAGTGGGAATGCAATTCTAGAACATGGTGGAGAGTGACTCCACTGAGAGAAGCTGAGCAAAGTTGGAATAAAGTAGGACACAATAATGTATTTTTTAGGTTTCTAGTTGTAGGGGACAGACTTTAAGGTGGTCACCATGGTCTCTAACTTCTGGCATTTATGTCTTTGTATAATCCCTTCTTGTGTGTGGGCAGGATTTTTGACATATTTCTAAGCAATAGAATATGGCAAAGGTGCTGGGATATCACCTCTTTGATGACATTACATTATGTAAGGCTCTGTCTTGCTAGCAGACTTGCTAGCAGAATTGCTTTAGAGTCTTCCTGTCTGTACTAGCTTTGAAGAAGCAAAATTCCATGATCCTACAACTGTAAGCATATGAATTCTGCTAACAACCTGAGTGAACCTGGAAGTGGATTCTTTCCCAGCTGAACTTCCAGATGAGAATCCAGGCTTGATCATAGCCTTGCAGGGGACCCAGCTAAGCTGTGCCTGGATTCCTGACCCACAGAAACTGGGAGATGATAAATGTGTGTTGTTTTCCACTGTGAAGTTTCTGGTAATTTGTTACACTACTAGAAAATGCATGTACTAGTCATTGTTCTTACCTAAAAATCTTGATTATGGTGTTGGTATTCAAAATCTACACCCAGGAGTCACCTGGAAGATGCCATAATATGCTAACTCCCCTGGATTAGTTTACATAGATACTGAATATTGACTTGTCCCAAGGAAGAAAAAGAATAAAGGATATGGAGCCCATATTCCTGTTGTCAAGTCTAATCATTTGTATGTTTGAATTTTAACTAGGACATTAGTGTTTAAAGAAAAAAGAAATATGATTGAATTCCCATACATGTAAAATCTTGGATAGGAATTTATGGTCAGTGTGGTAGATATTCTTTGATTCTTTGCTCACCATTGTTTCCATCTTCCTTGCCCTTGCCTGGCTTCTCTGTGGGTGGGATATACTTCCCTGTCCCACTGATGTTGGGCTTAGCCATATAAATTGCTTTGGTCAGGGGCACCTCAGTAGCTCAGTTTGTTGAGCATCCGACTCTTGATTTCAGCTCAGGTTATGATCACAGAGTTGTGGGATCAAGCCCTGTGTTGGGCTCCACACTCAGCAGGGAGTCTGCTTGAGATTCTCTTTCTTTCTCCCTTTGCCCCTCCCCTCCAAATAAATAAATCTTTAAAAAAATTTAAAAAAATAAATTGCTTTGGCCAGTGGAACATAGTAAAAGTGATAGCTTACCAGTGCTGAACTGAGGCTTAAAAGGCTTGGGGAATGTCTGCCAGCAATTTTGCCTTCTGGAGAAAAGCACACCTAAGGTAGCCAGTGCATTTTTTAGACTGAATTCCTGAATGAGAAACACCTGGAACGCATCTGAATTTGACCTGCTTGAAACCAAACTGTCCTAGCCAGAGACCTATCAGTGAGAAGTAAATATATATATATATATTTTTTAAAGATTTACTTATTTATTTGAGAGAGAGAATGAGAGACAGAGAGCACGAGAGGGAAGAGAGTCAGAGGGAGAAGCAGACCCCCCGCTGAGCAGGGAGCCCGATATGGGACTCGATCCCGGGACTCCAGGATCATAACCTGAGCTGAAGGCAGTCGCTTAACCAACTGAGCCACCCAGGCGCCCCGAAGTAAATATATATTGTTACAAGTGTCCAAGATTTGGGGATTATTTGCTCTACAGCTTATTGCAACAATTGGTGAATAATCAAAAGTCCAGAAGCTCATTCGTATTAGATTCTAAATTAAGCTAGTACTGTTTTTATCCCTTACCACAGAAGTATGAATAAAGTTGTTAATTATTTTCCATCTCCTGTCCTATTGAATACTAGTGTTGTTTTAGATATTGTTCTGTCAAACAAAGATTCTATATTCATGGAAGTTGAAAGAAGACTGATAATGTTTATTAGCTCTAAGAAATTCTGCCTTGAAGAAAGGACTCCTACTAAATATAATTTAACCCAATATTTCCAATCTTTTTTGACTGTGGAACCCTTCTCACCCCCAGAACAACAATTCATACCCTGTTCCTTAGAACCAGTGAATACTTCTATTCATGGTAGCATGTGCTCACCTCTCTGGCCTTGTCATATTGCAAGCAGGTGGTGTGCATTATAAATGTGGAATGGTGCCTTCAAAACTCAAGGTTATTAGGCAGATACCACATAGATCACTGATTAGTATATCTCTACATGAGATAACACAAAACCTGGGTAAGAGAGATGCCCAGATTAAGGCAGATGATAGGGTCTTGTTATTGCACAGTCCTGGATCTTCAGTTAAGTCAAGATCATGGGGAGTCAGTGCCACTTGTTCAAGTTGTAATGGGTTTATATGAATCCTGTGAATGATTGGTTCAAATATAATATGGAATGATTCCATGTTTGGTCCAAATTGGTCTGAAATTGCTGATTTGGAGGTCTGACATGTAAGTCTAAGGGATCACTTGGTAGAAGTCCGCATGAAGTGTGTGGTCAGACCCATGGGGTTACCAGCATTTCCTGCTCTCACTAAATTTTCCAGGGGGCAGGATGGGGGGTGGAGATGAGCGATCCTTCTGACTTATGGCTTAACATAGGGATCTCAATTGCTTATAAATGCATTAAAAATGAATAAATATATTTCAACATGAAAACACTTTTAAAACATTCCCTAAATACATTAAAACCCCAGTTTGGCAGTGAGAAGTGACTTCTTGTGTTCCCTTAGGGCTGTATCTTCAAAGTACAGTTAATTCCTGATAATCTCATATCTGCCTCTTGAAGATACTCAGGTATTAAAGAGATTAAAGTGGAGGCCACCGTTGGAATATATCCCTAGATTGAACACTCGCAGTCACATAACCAAAACATAAAACTGCCCCGATTTCCCCAAAATGCTGACTCTGACCCTTCAATAAAACTTAAGCTTTCTTTATGTCTATGGGACCTTTCAGCTTCCTAGCTAATCAGCTACAAGTAAGTTTATGACAAGTAATAAATAAGTAAGCTTATGCATGAAAAATAATGTAAGTTTCTAATAACAAATCACAATAGAAAACTATGTACTTACTTATATCCCACTTTATAAACGGAGTTGTAACTACTGAGAGTGGAGAATTTCTTAACCACCTTTTGCTTGAAGTCCTGAACAGTTTGTTTCTCTCTCAGTAAAATATTCGTATCAAGTAAAGTTCTCTGAATTTTCTTTTGAAATTTTCCTTTAATGGGAGTTCTGGTTATTTTATTTTAAGAATTTGGGAGCTGGGTCTGTGCTTTTTCAGATGGGAATGCCAGGGCATTCTAAGGCAGGTGGGTGGCAGTGACTGGAGGAGCCATGGGGATAACCTCCTTAAAAAATGGTTTTGATGGAGGAATGAGATTAGCATATTAATTAAGGTCTTCATATCCAGTAATGATCTCATTTGCTTATAGAAACAGATGACAACAACATTGGGAGAAATATCTTAAATCTTTTTTCAGGGAGTATTTTAGTGGATTTTGGTAAAGTATAAGAATAGCTATTCCAGAGCTCTGGAACCTAAAGCCAAATGTGTTTCCCATCACTGTATTTGTTTTCATATGCTGATCCCCCCTTGTTTGCTTGCTTTTTCTCATCTATGAAACAGGGAACTGTGACTGAGGACTGGTTATAATGTTTCTTGATAAACCTTCCTAAAGCAATGTGCTGTTGCGAGTAATGGGCTCCATTCATTATTAGCCCAGTTGATTTTCATTTACACTTGGCTCTAACAATTAGCTTGAGCAGGTGTGAAGGTGATGGAGGGGCTGGGACACCCAGAGGTCAGCCTCCGCTGGATGTGATAAATTAACCATTATTACCAGCAGTGAAAGTGGTTCTTTACGCTTGTCAGCAACAAACAAAGGGACAACATATCTCACATAAACTCACTATTCAGAGCTGGGTTTGCTAAAGGATCAGAGTTTCCTTCCAGGCCCTACAGACAGATGGGAGGGAGGCAAAGAACCCATATAAGTAGAGGTGACGGTGCCTTGAAGGGATGACTTGGTCTATAGAGTGGCATATGGATGCCTCACCCTGGGTGGTTTTGCAGTGTTCACCCATTCCAATATAAAGTCATCAGTAGCCTCTGTTGGTGATGGGGGATCCACCTGTGCATAAGGAATACTAGGGAGTGAAGAGTGTATATCAGCAAACTGATAGTTTTATAGGGTGTAGATAGATGCATATTTCCATATACTAATCAATAGATTTTTTGAACAATACCTTATAATTGAGCACATTTATATTCAATGAAAAGGAGTTAATCAGCATTCCTGTTCTCCATCTGTACCAGTTTTAGACTTCAACAGACTTACAACTCAGAAAGAAGGTGTAATAGTGTCCACAGAGGGCAATACCACATCCTGTCTACTATACTCCCAATGGATCTAAATGTCCTACTTCTAAAAAAAAAAAAAAATATCCTACTTCTAAAACAAGAAGTGTTTTCCCACTTTGTTACATTCTGGTATGGAAACTCACTGAACATACCAAGAGGTGAAACATTCAAATAAGGAAAGAAGTAATAGGTAATCACTATGCATATATTGAAATATATTAAAATCCCATAAATTGAAATATATTGAAATCCCATAGATATAGTTTGTTTGGTTTGACAGTGTTTGGGGGATTGTTGTGGACTGTGTCCCTCCATCCCAATTCATATGTTAAAGCCTTAATCCCCAGTATAACAGTATTTGGAGATAGGGCCTGTAAGAAAATAATTAAGGGGGACAGCTCTCTACTTGATATATGAGATGATGCTCAGTTCATGAATTGCTTAATAAAGTCAATTATATCTTAAAAAAAAAAAGGTTAAATGAGGTCATAGGTTGGGGCTCTGTCCCAATAGGATTAGTGTCCTTAGTAGAAGAGACATGACAACTCACTCTCCCATATGCATGCATGGAAAGGCCATGTGGCCACACAGTGAAATGGTGTTGTCTAAAAGCAAGGAAGAGAGCCTTTACCAGAAACTGAATTGTTTGGCACCTTGATCATGGAATTCTAGCCTCCAGAAGTATGAGAAAATGGTCTTACACAAGTGTTTTTTAAGTCAGTCTCTGGTATTTTGTTATGGCAGCCTGAGTAGACTAAGAGACTAAAAATCTGATTGAAACGTTAGAATACATAAGTGGACTCGCTGACCATGAATTTTGTTTTAGAATGATTAGACAGCCTTCAGTGAGGAACCCTTGACATAATAAGTCTTTGCTCTTGGTTTGGTAAGACCACATAGAATTTTCCAGGCTCTGCCTTGGGGTGACTGCCTGGCTGCTAGGGTCCTGTAATCTAAGTAAGGCAAGGCTAGGGGGAGGGTCTTAGTTTTATGTGTTCTCCCTATTTTGTGAATGGTATATCCACCATCATCAGTACCTGGTAGTTTTTAGTCTCAATACCCTCTGCTTTACCCTCATTAGACAAAAAGCTTTCAGTACTTTATTTGAGTGGGGGCTTTTTCCATGGCCTGGATCTGGGAGTTGAATTATTTCTTAAATGGTCTTCAAACAAATATTCCTTATTCAATTCCCTGCTGTGTTCCCACCTCCAGATGTTTCCACTTAATGAGCCTTCTGAAATTGCTGTGATCTCTGAAAGTGAGACACTCTTTGGATCAGAATTTGTATCCTTTACCTGGGACAGCAGTGGTGGAGACACGGGGCTAGGTGGGTGTTGACAAAAGATTCTTGGGATACAGTTCAGATCAGAGACATAGGGAAGTGGGGCTTTATGAAGAATCATGCAGAAAAACTAGGAACAGCTGAGAAAAGGGGCACCTGGGTTGATCAGTCGGTTAAGCATCTGACTCTTGGTTTCCGCTCAGATCATGATCTCACAGTCGTGGGATAGAGCCCCGAGTTGAGCTCCATGCTCAGTACGGGGTCTGCTTCATATTCTTAATCCCTCTCCCTCCTCTTCTGCCCCTCTTGCTTGCTTGCTCTCTCTCTCTCTCTGTGTGTCAAATAAATAAGATCTTAAAAAAAAAAAAAAAAAAAACAGCTGAGAAGAGATCCTTTGAATAGTGAAAAACAGCTAGTCTGAAATACTATCCTGGCTCCACTGTAAGAATCTTTACACTTCTTACTACAATGTCTGTGAAGAGAAACTATAAGAAAAAAGGAAGAAAAGGTATAGCAAAGTATATTAGTAAATGATCAGCCTTCACCAGAAAGATGTTGTCACGAAGTAGAGGAAAACTGTGAATGAATATTTTGACATAAATCTTAAAAAAAGCCCCAAACCTCAATAATTCAGTTACTTCTATTAACAAGTACCACAAGGTGGAAATGCAGTATTTGAAAGAAAAGATAGACAGTAGGCAGGGAAGAAATATAAACTAGTAGAACTTAGGAAAGAACATTGCGTGTTATACACAACTAATGAATCATTGAACACTACATCAAAAACTAATAATGGGTAACTGAACATAATAAAAAAAAAGGAAAGAGAGGGAAAAAACACAAAAATCAAGACAAAATTGGAAGAAGTAACAATGGAAAATACTGATACGGACATAAAAGTAAGAAAAGTGAACACAGTGAAATAGAAATAAAAGAATTTTAAAAAGATTATAAGAAAATAATAGACACAGATGATATATGTGGGGGATCCAACAAGCATATAGAGTACCCAAAGATGAAAATCAAAAAATGGTACAGACGGGTGTTTTAAAATACAATTGAAGAAAAAGACTTGAATCTGCAAAAGTAATACTGTGTGCTGGGGAAAATTGACCCAGAGCTATCATCATCAGGACAGATCCTAGAAAAGTTACAGGACTTTGAAGATAAAGAACTGTTGGGAAGACCAGGGGTGAGAGTGGGAGAGTGGGGATTTCACTTAAATGAAAAAAAGTCAGCTGGTATAAGACTTTTCCACATCATCTTTTAATAACAGCAGGTTATATAGAGCACTACCTAAAAGTTTCTCAAGGAAAGAATGAGCCAGCCAAACTGTTCTTCAAATATAAATGGCTGAACATGCAGGAACCCAAGGAATATTAGATGCCTTGGACATGAAATTTAAGAGGATGCCAAAAAGTTCTGCAATCAAGAATAATATTTAATGCAATATTAAAATAAAAATTAATGGAAAACAACCATGATAAAACCAAATTTTAAAGACAGGATCATTATTACTGATTTTTTTCTTTTGCCTCAGGCTCCAGTATGGCTTGGCATAGCACTGTCATGAGCCCTTCCTGAAGAAACTACTAGAAGACAAATTTTAGTTAACCACAGTATGGCTAGGTTGATATTAGTAAAAGAATTCGAGGTAAACATTGAATATATTTAACAGTATAATTAAGATTAAGACAAATGTGGAGATTATAACAGAAATACAGATTATAACAGAATAACAAAAATATATAAATATTATTTGACTTTTAATAATTACATTCCCTATTAAGCAACAATTGAGTCAAAGAGGAAATATAAAATCAAATGTTTGGGATAGCTAAAAAATAATAATATAAGGGTGCTTGGGTGGCTCAGTGGATTAAGCATCTGCCTTTGGCTCAGGTCATGATCTCAGGGTCCTGGTATTGAGCCCCATGTCGGGCTCTCTGCTCAGCCAGGAGCCTGCTTCTTCCTCTCCCTCTGCCTGCCACTTGCTCTGCTTGTGCTCTCTCTCTTTTCTTTCTCTTAAATAAATAAATAAAATCCTTTAAAATTTTTTTACAAAAGAAAATAATAATATAAATACTACATATCAGGAACTATGGGATATAACTAAAGCAATTCTCAGAAGAAAATTTATATATATATATATGTATATACATATATGGTAAAAGTAGAAATACATGTTATAAGAATCCTACTTAAAAGTTAGAAAAGGAAAAACAAAATAAATTAAAGAAGGAAAGAATATAAATAATAATGAGTTTAGTAAAACTAATAAATCCTAAAGCTTTGGAAAAATGAGCATCTGCTTATTTATTCAGTAAAAGAAGAAAGTGCAAATACAATCTGCAATTTAATGCAAATTAGTAGTTTATCAAAATACTTAAAAGGTTGGGGATATCTAAACGGTACATCATAGAAATAGAGGAAGTTGTCCAAGAACCAGCCCCCAAAAGTGTGAAGGCTAGATGGTTCCACAGAGAAATTCTACAATACCATTAAAGAACAGTCATTTTAATGCTATTTTCAGTTGTCTAGAACATTGATAAAAGAAAACATCTCCAAATTCTCTTTAAGAAGTATGGTGCTGGCACAAAAACAGACACATAGATCAATGGAACAGAATAGAGAACCCAGAAATGGACCCTTAAATCTATGGTCAACTAATCTTTGACAAAGCAGAAAAGGAGGAAAGAATATCCAACAGAAAAAAGACAGTCTCTTCAACAAATAGTGTTGGGAAAATTGGACAGCCATATGCAGAAGAATGAAACTGGACCACTTTCTTACACTGTACACAAAAATAAATTCAAAATGGATGAAAGACCTAAATGAGATTGGAATACATCAAAATCCTAGAGGAGAACACAAGCAGCAACCTCTTTGACCTGGGCCATAGCAACTTCTTACTAGACATATTTCCAGAGGCAAGGGAAACAGAAGCAAAAATGAACTATTGGGACTTCAAGATAAAAAGCTTGTGAAGAGTGAAGGAAATTAACAAAACTAGAAGGCAGCCTATGTAATGGGAGAAGATATTTGCAAATAACATATCTGATAAAGGATTAGTATACAAAATCTATAGAGAACTTATCAAATCCAACACCCCAAAACCAAATAATCCAGTTAAAAAATGGCAGAAGACATGAATAGACATTTTTCCAAAGAAGACATTCAGATGGCTAACAGACACATGAAAAGATGGTCACCATCACTCATTATCAGGGAAATACAAATCAAAACTACAATAAGATATCACTTCACACCTGTCAGAATGGCTAAAATTAGCAACACCGGTAACAATAGATGTTGATGAGGATGCATGGAAAGGGGAGCCCCCTTACATGGTTGGTGGGAATGCAAACTGGTGCAACCACCCTGGAAAACAGTATGGAGGTTCCTCAAAAAGTTAAAAATAGAGCTACCCTATGACCCAGCAACTGCAATACTAGGTATTTACCCAAAGGATGCAAAAATACATATTTGAAGGGACACAAGCACTTCGGTGTTTATAGCAGCATTATCAACGATAGCCAAATTATGGAAAGAGCCCAAATGTCCATCAACTGGTGAATGGATAAATAAGAGGTGGTAGGTATATACAATGAAATACTACTCAGCGGTCAAAATGAATGAAATACTGCCATTTGCAATGAAGTGGATGGAGCTAGAGTGTATTATGCTAAGCAAAATAAGTCAGTCAGAGAAAGACAAGCGCCATATGATTTTACTCATATGTGGAATTTAAGAAACAAAAAGATGAACATAGGGGAAGGGAAAAAAATAAGATAAAAACAGGGAGGCAGACCATAAGAGACTCTTAACTATAGGAAACAAACTGAGGGTTGCTGGAGGGGGCGGTGGGTCGGGAGATGGGGTAATTGGGCGATGGCCATTAAGGAGGGCACGTGATGTAATGAGCACTGGGTGTTATATGCAACTGATGAATCACTAAATTCTACCCCTGAAACTAATAATACAGTATATATTAACTAAAGAATTTAAATAAAAAAAATTTTAAAAAGCCAATGTAAAACTGATATCAAAACCTAATAGGAATTACACACAAAAAAGAAAATTACAGACCAATCTCACTTAGGAATATAGAAGTAAAAAGGCTAAGTAAAATACCTACAAACGTAATCTGGAAACATACTAAAAGAACAAATCATGTGGGGTTTTATTTGGAAAACATACATTTGAATGTTAGAAAATATATTACCATAATTCATAATACTAGTAAATCTAAGAGATCATATTATATCCACATATGCTGAAAAGGCTTTTGAAAAAATTCAACAGTATCCTTTATAGAAAACACTTAATAGAATAGGATATTTCTATCCTAAACTTAAAATATATTTATCTCAGACCCAAAACAAACATTATTTCTAAGGGGAAACTCTGGACTTACTCCCAGTAAAGTCAGGGTTAAGGCAAAGATGTGGAGTAGTTAATATTGTGCTGGAGGCTAGATTTACTCCTCAACACCTTAAAATAGGAGAAATATATGAAAATGACAAAGGAGCAAACATTAGTGGCAAATAATATTTTTGTATACTTAAATGGGGGGAAAATCGAGAAGTATTTAGTAAAATAGGGTCTAAAATTAATAAACAGAAATTAATAGTTTTCATATACACAAAGAACAATCAGAGAAGATAAAATGAAGGAAAAAAACCCCTGCAATCCCACCCAAAAGATAAAATGTTTAGGAATAAATTTAGCAATAAATGTAAAAGTTATGTATGAAGAAACTTTAAAATATTTCTGAATGACTTAAAATAGTTGAAAAAAGCATCCTGTTCTAGATTAGGAAGATTAAATGTCAAAGAGATGTTGGTCTTCTCTAAGTTAATTTATAATTTAACATAGTACCTCAAAAATACCAAAGAGATCTTTTTCTTCAGAACCAAAATTATTCCTACAGATGGGCGTCAGGGGTGTGGTTGCTGAGGCGTCCAGAATATCAAGAACCGGAGCATCTGCACTCACATGGTGTAAATGAGCATAACTGAAGCCAAAGGAACTCTTCCTACTTCCCCTCAGTCTCCGACCTAAGTCCCCTTGAGGACCCTGGGATGAAGTCACTGCACAGGTTTCCATGTACTAACCTGAGGTGCAGCGCCATCAAATAAACTTGAGCATATACCATGACAGAGAGAAGTGGGTAGGGCCTTGCCTGAGAGGCTCAGCCTAGAAGGGCAGTGTACTTTTGTCACTGGGGCTGCATCCTGGAGAGTATTGGCTAAGCCAAGAGAATGGACCACAGATTCACTAGCTCAAATTCCAGCACTGAGGCTGGCAGGACACCTAACAGATGGACATTACCCTGGAGACCCAAAAGTGCCAGCTGGCACATCCCCCAGGGATCTCTTTCTCTCAAGTTCACCAGGATGTGTATGACCCCACTCTCTCCAGACAACCAGATTCTTAAGAGAAATAGCAAGAAGGAAAGGTTGACAGACTGAACATTTTCTGAAAAGGCTGAATAAACAATCACATCAGACTTCGCTTTGAACTCACACATTTAGCTATTTTTTCCTAAGTAGTGGATGGGAGCTTTTGAAGGAAAACATCAGCTTTAGATGAAATAAAGAAGCTACATTTTTCTCTCCACTTCCAAATCATTAAGTTAAATTTGTGGTTCTAACATAAAGAAAAAAAAAGAACTCCCTTCATTTCTTGGATCATTTCGATCTTAGGATATTAGTGCCATTTGCTAATTCTGTTAGAAATATATGGAAAATATTATCTGAGTTGATATTCAGTAGTAGAGGCAAGTAAATGTACAAATGCTATGGTGACCAACATTTAAATTCTGGTATACACATTTTGAAGGCAAGAAAGTTCATTGTGGAAGGAATGTATAGCATAATTATAAACCAGTTTAGAAGTAATAATGCCAATAAATAGCTTTTGAAGAAACACCATAAAAAGTGAATACAAAATAGTACTCTGTTAGGTTGAAAATCAGGTTGAGAAATTTAAAAATAGAACAACTTTAAGAAGCGAATCACAGAAAAATCAGATTTTAAACACACCATTTTAAATACATGCAGTCTATTTGCTCTAAAGTAAAAAATAAAAAATATCTATTGATAGTGTTACTAGCTTTAGTTCTTTAAGCACCTCAAGGCACTTGGGAAGTGTTCCTTTGCAAAGGGCACCAAAAGCTGATTTCTTCGCTAAAAAGTTAGATGTGGGTATGGGGAATAATGAGGTCAGACAGTGTGTGTTAATTAAAAGTTGAACAAAGAAGGCAATGGAAATGAATTTTTATTAATTTTCATGGCAAATAGCTGTCATGAGGATGATTATTCAGAAACCAAGAGAAGCATATTACTTGAGCAGTTTTTATTCCATATTTCTAGGGGTTTCCACCTCAAAAGCTCTATCAGCAGGTGAAAGTTGGCTTCAAATTTAGATGTCAAATTTGCCACGGTGAAGGTTGCGGTAGATGAACTCTCAGCAGCTCGTTTATTACTTGTTGGAGTGATGGGTTGTGTGAACGTGATGTTAAAAGAACAAAGCTTGCAGATTCAGGCCCAAAAGAGTGAGTCAGCTTTGCAAGGGAACAAATTATATCCTGGAGTCCATGTACCTACCATCTCTTCTGACATCTTGAAATTAAATTCATTAATAGGTAGAGGGAGGAAGCGAGAATGAGTGACTCAGAACTCCTAGAAAAGCAGTTTAAATTACATTTATTGATTACTAAAGTCAGCTTCAAATGAGAAAATATTTAGAGTAGATCATTTGTTAACTATACCCATGTATATGTTAAAAGGCTTTAATCCTGCTTACGGTACTTTAAAAAATTCCTTAGCTTGGAGCTTTTCCATACAGTATTGAAATAACACAGGTCTTTGTGATTATGCCATTCTGAAAAATGCCAGAGTAACAGGAGGCAAGACTACAGATAGAAAAATGTGAAGAAAAAAAATCCAATTGTAATATTGTCATTATAGTATATAGTACTTAAATTGCATTGATCTCTCAAGTCTTTCACCTTAATATCTCAGGAATGGACACTAATAATGAGTAAATTTTAAGAAATAATCCACTGTGGAATTTGCACATCCAGAAATGATCTTGGGGAGCCTGTTTTAAATGACTTCTTTCTAAAGCACTATTTTCTCTTGTTCCAATGAAATCACTTGATGGGTATTATCTAATAGCCTGTTGGTGTTAGAAGCCTTCAGAGGACTACTTAACATTTATCAAAGTAACTGTGTTTTGGGAGTGGACAGGTTCAGTCAATTGCTTTCACCATCAGATAGCATTTTTTAATCCTGATGGTTTGTAAAGCCATCTGTGGTTTGACTTCTAAAGAATTTAATTGTGTTTATATGCTACAATTTATGGCTTAATTGTACAGTGTCTGATATCTGCTAATTACTTCAGGTGTGTTCACCTGCCTCTACAAAGATTGTTTTTCCAACACCTTGAGGGCAGAGGCCAAATCTTATACTTTTGTGTACTTTTCATTTTCTAGTAAAAGTAGTCTCCTACTTTGATTTTCAAGGTTCCTTAGGGAAGAAAAGGTGTGTGTGTGTGTGTGTGTGTGTGTGTGTGTGTGTAAGCTGAAATGGCATAAAGCAAAGAGTATTTCCCGCTTTCTGAAATGTATATATATCCACAGTGACAATTGCTTTTACTAAATTCAAAGAACATATATAATGCAGGTGTTTTTCAAAAACTATGATTAATTGTCTTTAATTTAACTAACTAATTATATCATCCTCTTTCTCCAGTGGGAATATTTCACACCTTCCCTGGGTAGAAAGTTTTCAGCATTTTAGGACTACTTATTCTAGAAGGTAGGTTTATCCATTGGGATTTATTCAGCTGCAAATAACAGAATATCCAGCAGGTCACTTTGCAAAACCCTACATTACATTCATAAAGGAGAAGGTATCAGGAATGTCTGTTGGTTTGGCCAACCAACAGTACCATTCTGCTTGCTTTAGGAATCCAAGGCATTCCTACTGAATAACTCTGATTATCAATGTATGTACTTCCTTATACTGGCTAAAATTTGAACTCCCTAGAATTACTGTCTCTGGAATTTCATTCTATTTGAAAAATATGGAATGATCTCATTCTCTTTTCCCCCAGAAAACTCTTAAGATATTTCTTAACAGCTTTATTGGGGGGTATAATTTATGTACATAAAACTCATCTGTTGTTAAGTGTACAATTCAGTGATTGCAGTGAATTTAAAGAGTTATGCAGTTATTACCACAATTCAGGTTTAGAACATTTCCATTACCCCATAAACTGCCCTTGTGCTCATTTGTAGTCGATCTTCAATTTTCTCTCTCCCACCTTCAGCACCAGGCAACTACTGATTGGCTTTCTGGTGCTAAGGTTTTTCTTTTCTAGAATTTTTAAATAAATGGGATCATATATTATGTTGTTCTTTGCATCTCACTGATTCCGCTTTGTATTATGATTTGAGGTTTGTGCATATATGTATGGGTGTACATATATGCATATATCAATGTTTGATTCCTTTTTATGGCCTCCAGTTTTGTTCTTATCCAGGATTACTTTGGCTCTTTGGGGTTGTTTTTGTTGTTGTTGTTCCATACAAATTTTAGGATTGTTTGTTTTATTTCTGTGAAAAATGCCATTAGAGTTTTGTTAGGGATTGCATTGAATCTGTAGATTGCTTTGGGTAGTGTGGGCATTTTAACGATATTAGTTATTCTGATCCATGAAGATGGAATATCTTTCCATTTATTTTTGTCTATTTTTCATCAGTGTCATATACTTTTCAGTATACAGATCTTTCCCTTCCTTGGTTAAATTTATTTCTAGATATCTTATTCTTTTTGATGCAGTTGTATATGGGATTGTTTTCTTAATTTCTCTTTCTGATAGGTCGTCGTTAGTGTATAGAAATGCAACCGATTCATGTTGATTTTGTATCCTGCAACTTTACAGAATTCATTTATTCTAACAGTTTTTTAGCAGCATCTTTAGGGTTTTCTATATATAGTATGTTATTTGCAAATAGAGACTTTTATTACTTCCTTTCTGACTTGTATGACTTTTTTTCTTTTTTTCTTCTTTTTCTTTCATAATTTCTCTGGTTAGGGCCTCCACTACTATGCTGAGTAAAAGTGGTGAGAGTGGGCATCCTTGTCTTGATCTTAGAGGAAAAGTTTTCAGCTTTTCACCATTGAGTATGATGTTACGTGTGGGCATGTCATATATACCCTTTATTATATTATGGTACATTCCCTTTGTGCCTAATTTGTTGAGACTTTTTGTCCTGAATGGATGTTGAATTTTGTCATGCTTTTTCTGTATCTATTGAATGATCATATGATTTTTATCCTTTTTTTTTTAAAGTAGGCTCCAGTGCAGGGCTTGAACTCACAACCTTGAGATTGAGACCTGAGCTGAGATCAGGAGTTGGACACCCAAATGACTGAGCCACCCAGGCACCCCTATCCTTCATTTTGTCAGTATTGTGTATCACATTGATTTATAAATGATAGACTGTCATTGCATCCCTGGAATAAATCCCAACTGATCATGATGTGTGATCTTTTACTATATCGTTTGCCAGTATTTGGTTTGCCAATATTTTGTTGAAGATTTTGTATCTATATTCACTGGGGATAAACATATTAATCATAGTTATTTTAAATTCTCTACCTGATAATTCTAATATAAATGTCAAAGCTGAGTATTGTCTGATGCTTGCTTTGTCTCTTCAGACTGTGTTTCTTTTGGCCTTTTAACCTGCCTTGTAATTTTTTGTTGAAAGCTGGACATGATATATTGGTTAAAGGCTTTTAGGGTGAGGTTTTATGTTTATCTAATTAGGTTGTGTTTAATGTTTACTGTAGATGTAGGTGTTAGGCTTCAATTTTGTTTCCTGTCCTTGTTTCTGTCTCCCCTGTTGTCTTTGGATATCCCTAGAAATTCCTTTTTAAATAAAGTTGGTGTCTTGCAGCTCTCAGTTATAATCCATTGTTGTTATACTGGAGCCTTGTTGATAGGATGGTAAGTATTGGGGAGGAGAAGCAGTCTATAATATGATTAAATTTCAGGGTTTTTTTGTGCCTGATTCCCCTCAGAATCATTTCTTAGCCTTGTTTTTCCTCCCCTGATGTGAGACAGAAAGGGTAGAGGGGGCTCAAGTTGTCTGGTAAAGTAATTTCTTTTGATGGTAGGCCTTTGTTAGGGAGAACAGATGTTTTGGTTGTATTTCATAATGGTTATTTTCCCTTCTCCCTGCTGAAGATTTCTTATGCTATTAGTATCAAAAAGAGTAGGGGAAGACTTCTGGGAAGATGGTAGTGTAGGAGGATCCTAAGCCCACCTCGTTCCATTGGACATACCTAGGTAACAGCCGGATCAGTGCAGCCAGCCCAGAAAATGACCCAAAGACTGGCAGAACAGACTTTCCACAGTTAATCATAGAGAGGAGGCCACATCAAAAAGGGATAGGAGGGATGGAGATGCGGTCAGTCAGGAACCAAGCTCCCAGGAGACTAACCACAAATAGGAAGGACACCATAAGCACCAAGAAGGGAGAGGGGCAGACCCCACACCAGGCACCCCACACACAGGGGACCTGTGGTGGAAAGACAAGTCCTCATAACATTTGGCTTTGAAAACCAGTGGGGCTTAACTTTGTGATTTTTTACAATCAGTGGGGCTTAACTCTGGGTACTTTAAAAATCAGCAGGCTTAGCTCTGAGAGAGCTGGAGGGTGGTAGAAAACTGAGTCCCTGCACTGAAAGAGCTAGCATAACAAACAACCCCACTGAGATATAGCATAGAAGCAGCAGTTTGAAAAGCCCTGGGGTATACATGAAGGAGATTTATTTACTAATCTCAGAATGTGTGCTGGAGGGGCAGGGATCTTTAGGAGATTTCTCCAAGAACAAAAGGGCCAGTGAGCACCATTTTTCTCCACACTCCCTCACCCCAGCCTAGAGAGCAGGACAATTGTGGGAACCAGCAAACACATTCCACCTACCTTGCTAACATCATACCTCCCACCTCCACGCTGTCCTGCAGATCTGTCCCCTCCAACCTGCCCTACTAAGCAGGCATCCCTTCAGAACAGTTCCTCCCACATATTCTACAAGCAGCACCATTAGGGGCTGGTGCCACTCCAAAGTGACTCCTGAGAGGGGAAGATAACTACACACCCATTCATCTACAGCCGTAACTGCTGAACCCTATAACTGGCAATACAGAGAGAAGCCCTGTCAATCAGTGCATCTGCAGCCCCTGCAGACAGACTGAGGGCAGGCATCTGGTTTGACTGCTGACACCACCCAACTATAAGCCCACAGCAGCTCCAGACTGGCCCCTTAACAGCATAGGGACCAAACCCTGCCCACAACAGTCAAAGTGGGCCATTGCAGCCAACTGAACTGAAGGCAAATGTGGCTCAGCCACAATAGTAGGGTGCATGCAACCCACATAGGAGACACTTCTGAAGCATCTGGTTTTGATGAACAGGGGACATTGTGCTACAGAGCACCACAGGGCCTCTGCTTCATAAGGCCACTACTTTCAGGATCAGGAGATGTAGCTGACTTTCCTAATATATGGAAACAGAGAGACCAAATGAGGAGATAGAGGAATACATCCTAAATGAAAGAACAGGACAAAACCACAGCAAGAGAGCTAAATGAAACATACATAAGCAGTATGCCTGATGGAGACTTGAAAGTAATGGTCATAAAGATACTTACTGGATTTGAGAAAAGAGTGGAGGATCTCAGACCTTCAACAAAGAGATAGAAAATATAAAAAAGAACCAACTAGAGATGAAGAATTTAATAATGGAAATTAAAAACACACTAGAGGGAATCAACAGCAGATCAGAGGAGGCAGAAGAATGGATCAGTGACCTGGAAGACAGAGTAATGGAAAACAACCAAGCTGAATAGCAAAAAGAAAAGAACAAAAAATGAGAATAGGTTAAGGGAACTCAATGACATTATAAGCATAATAACATTTGCATTATAGGGATCCCAGAAGGAGAAGAGAGAGAAAGGGGGGCATAAAACTTATTTGAAGAAATAATAGCTGAAAACTCAAATCTGGGGAAGGAAGCAGAAATCCAGATCCAGGAGGCACAGAGAGCCCCTGACAATCAACTCAAGGAGGTCCATCTGAAGACATATAATAATTAGAGTGGCAAAAATTAGTGATAAAGAGAGAATTTTAAAAGCAGCAAGAGAAAAGAAAACAATTACATACAAGGGAAACTCCAGAAGGCTGTCAACTGATTTATCAGCAGAAACTTTGTAGGCCAGAAGAGAGTGGCATGATATATTCAAAAGACTTAAAGGAAAAAACCTGCAACCAAGAATACTCTATCCAGCAAGGGTATATCATTCAGAATAGAAGGAGAGATAAAGAGTTTCCCAAACAAAGTTAAAGGGGTTCACCACTAAACCAGCCTTATAAGAAATGCTAAAGAGGAAAGAAAGACCATATACAAGAGTAAGAAAAGTAGGAAGTGCAAAAGCAGTAAAACTACGTATATCTATAAAAATCAGTAAGGGGGGCACCTGGGTGGCTCAGTCGTTAAGTGTCTGCCTTCAACTCAGGTCATGATCCTGGGGTCCTGGGATCGAGCCCCTCATTGGGCTCCCTGCTCTGTGGGAAGCCTGCTTCTCCCTCTCCCACTCCCCCTGCTTGTGTTCCCTCTCTCGCTGTCTCTCTCTCTCTGTCAAATAAATAAAATCTTTTTAAAAAATAAAAATAAGGGCACCTGGGTGGCTCAGTTGGTTAAGTGACTGCCTTCGGCTCAGGTCATGATCCTGGAGTCCCGGGATCGAGTCCTGCATCGGGCTCCCTGCTCAGCAGGGAGTCTGCTTCTCCCTCTGACCCTCCTCCCTCTCATGTTCTCTGTCTCTCATTCTCTCTCTCGCAAATAAATAAAATCTTTAAAAAAATGAATAAATAAATAAATAAAAAATAAAAATAAAAATCAGTCAGGGATTCACAACATAAAAGGATGTAAATTATGATACCATATATTTAATACATGGGGACAGGGAGAGGAGTAAAAATTTAGTGCTTTTAGAATGGGTCCAAACTTAAACGACCATTAACTTAATATAGGCTGCTGTATACATAAGATGTTATATATGGACCTAATGGAACTACAAGTCAAGAATTTCTAATATGCAAAAACTAAATAGAAAGGAATGTAAGCATGTCACTAAAGAAAGCCATCAAACCACAAGGGAAGAGAGCAAGAAAAGAGAGGAACTACAAAAGCAACTATAAAACAAGTAACAAAAAGGCAACAAATACGTACCTATCAATAATTACTTTGAATGTAAATAGACTAAATGTTCCAGTCAAAAGACATAGAATAACTGGATAGATAAAAACTCAAGAGCTGTCTATATGATGCCTACAAAAGACTCACTTCAGACTAAAGACACTTGAAGACTAAAAGTGAAGGGATGGAAAAACATACACCGTGCAAATGGAAGCAAAAAGAAATTTGGGGTACCAATACTTAATATCAGAGAAAATGGATTTCAATAGAAATATCATAAGAAGAGACAAAGATGGACACTACATAATGGTAAAGGGAACAGTCCAACAAGAGGATATAACAATTGTAAATATTTATGTACCCAGCATGGGAGCACCTAAATGCATAAAGCAACTAGTAACAGACAAAGGAAGAAGTTGACAGTAATACAATAATCGTAGGGGACTTTACCACCCCATTACATCAATGGGTGGATTATCCAGACAGAAGATCAATAAGGAAAGTGGCTTTGAGTGACATATTGGACCACATGGACCTAACATATGTATTCAGAACATTCCATCCCAAAACAGTGGAATACACATTCTTTTCAAGGGCACATGGAACATTCTCCAGGATAGATCACATGTTAGGCCACAAAACAAATCTCAATAAATTCAAATAGATCAAATCATATTATGCATTTTTTCTGACCACAATGATACAAAACTAAAAATCAATCACAAGAAAAAATCTGAAGATAGCACAGATACATGGAGGCTAAATAACATGCTACTAAGCAATGAATGGTCAGTCATAAAAAAGAATGAAATCTTGCCATTTGCAACAACATGGATGGAGCTAGAGAGTATTACGCTAAGTGAAGTAAGTCAGAGAAAGACAAATACCATATGATTTCACTTGTATGTGGAATTTAAGAAACAAAACAAACATACAAAGGGGAAATAAAAAGACAAACCCCAAACCAGACTCTTAACTCTGGAGAACAAACAGATGGTTACCAAAAGAGAAGTTGGTGGGGGGATGGGTGAAATAGGTGAAGGAGATTAAGAGTACACTTATCTTTTTTTTTTTCAGATTTATTTATTTATTTTAGAGAGAGAGAGAGAGCGAGCAGGGGGAATGGGCAGAGGGAGAGGGAGAGAGAAACTCAAGCAAACTCCCCACCGAGCATGGAGCCCCATACAGGGCTCAATCTCACGACCCTGAAATCAGACCTGAGCTGAAAGAGTTTAACCAACTATGCCACCCATGCGCCCCAAGAGTACAGTTACCTTGATGAGCACTGAGTAATATATAGAATTGTTGAATTATTATATTGTATGCCTGAAACTAATATAACACTATATTGTTAACTGGAATTAAAATTTAAAAAAATTCATTTGTGGGCATGTGAGTTAGGATGACAAAGGAGTAGGGTGATCCTAAGCTTACCTTGTCCCTGGAACACAGCTAGATAAATATCAAATCATTCTGAACACCCAAGAAATCAGTCTGAAGACTGAGAGAACAAACTGCACAACTAGAGGTAGAAAAATGGCCACATTGTGGAAGGTGGGAGCTGCAGAGAGTTGATTTGGGGGAGAAAAGAATTGCAGATGCTGTGGAGGGAGGGAGCCCTGATCACAGAGAGAGGAGCGAGAGAGAGAGAGTGAAGCAGCATGCAGGGGATTGCACAACAAAAACTCTTCCTCAAAACATTGACTGGGAAAAGGGGAGGGCTGACTACTGCAAGTCTTTATAAGCAGTGGAGCTCAAAGTCTGAAGTTTTAGAAGTCCACACTATCTCCAGGGTTGTGCTTGGTGGGCTTAGCAGTGCTCCTGTAGGAAATAAGGGCAGAGGCCCGGGAGTGGGCAGTGTGGTCTGAGGATCCCTGGGTTGTACTGGGAGAAACAGTTCCCCTTCTTGGAGTGCATTTGGGACAGGTGGCATGGCCTCTCCGTGGATAAAAGACCCGGAGGGCCCCATTGAGCTGCCCCCTTCACTAGCATAGGAACAGAGACTTCTGTTGAGGGGAGCAAACCATAGCACCAGCTTTTTGCTGCTTCACCATAAACTCTGAACCACTTTGGGGTCATACAACTGCTTTCCTGGGACAAACTGGCACTGGTCACATCATGGTGAGACAAGTCCACATGCCATGTGGATCTCTAAAATTTGGAAGTTTTGAAACCCAGCTGTGTGCCTGAGATAAAACACAGGAGTACTGTGCTGCCTGGTAGGCAGCTAGCTTAGACACAGACAGGATAAAGCAGGGATCTGACAGGAGCTGGGGACACAAGAGGGGAGAATGTTCTTCTGTGAGGGCTTCTTGAAGAGTGGCAGGTGCAAACTCCTTGTTCTGGGATAAGAGAGTGGAACAACGCCATTTCCTCCCTACCCATCAGCAAGGTCGGACTTCAGTGAGCAACACAGCATCCTCCAATGGAGGCTGGAGCCACTTACTCCAAGCTCCACCCCCCTGAGCCCTGTAGGAGCATCTCCACTAGGGCAAGTTCACCTGAGAATCAGCGCAGCAGGCCCCTCCCCCAGAAGACCAGCACAAACCCCTCGCACACAGCACACCTGCTGATCATAGAGTGCTGTAAAGATTCAGCTCCAGGGGAAGCAGGATCTAGCTTCTTTTAACAAGCAGACCAAAACATAATCTAGTTAAAACTTGCCACACAGTGGACAAGGTCCAAATACCCTGCACTGAAGGCAAGGAGAAACCCTGCAGAGGACTGACATGAGGGAAGGAACAGCCTTCACACAACACAACAACAGAGTACACACTCTGTAACACCTCCTGAAGCACCAGACCCAGGACAGTATAGGACCTCTTCTTAATATGACCATTACTCTCAGAAGCAGGAATATAACAGGCTTTCCCAACAATCACACAAAAAACAGTGACCTAAACAAAATGACAAGATGGAGGAATTCACCCCAAAAGAGAACAGGAAGAAGTAATGGCCAGGGGTTTAATCAATACAAATATAAGTAAGATGCCTGGACCAGAATTTAAAACAAGTCATAAAAAAACAAGCATAGAAGACACTAGAGAATCTCTTACTGCAGAGATAAAAGAACTAAAAACTAGTCAGGTCAAAATTAAAAAAAAAATGCTATAATTGAGATGCAAATTGACTGGATGAAATGACAGTGAGGATGGATGAAGCAAAGGAATGAATCAGTGATACAGAAGACAAAATTATGGAAAATAATGAAGCTTAAAATGAAGAGGGAAAGGTATTGGATCACAAATGTATACTTAGGGAACTCAGCCACTCCTTAAAGTGTATTAACATTCATATCATAGGAGTCCCAGAAGAAGAGAGAGAAAAAGAGACAGAAGGTTTATTTGAGAAATTATAGCTGAAAACTTCCCTAATCTGGGGAACGAAACAGACATCAAAATTGAAGCACAGAGAACTCCCATTAAATTCAGCAAAAAGCTGGCCATCACCAAGACATATCATAGTCAAATTCACAAAATACACAGACAAGGAAAGAATCCTGAAAGCAGCAAGGGAAAAAAAGTTCTTAACCTACAAGGGAAGACAAATCAGCTTCACAGTAGATCTGTCCACAGAAAATTGGTAAGCTGGAAGAGAGTGGCATGGTATATTCAACATGCTGAATGGGAAACATATGCAGCCAAGAATACTTTATCCAGCAAGGCTGTCATTCAGAATAGAAGGAGAAATAAAGGTTTCCCAGATAAACAAAAACTAAAGGAGTTCATGACTAGTAAACCAGCCCTGCAAGAAATATTAAAGGGGACTCTTTGGGTGGGGAAAAAAAGACCAAAAGCAACAAAGACTAGAAAGGAACAGTGAAAATCACCAGGAACACCAACTTTACAGGTAACACAATGGCACTAGATTCATATCTATCAATAATCACTCTGAAAGTAAATGGAGTAAATGCTCCAGCCGAAAGACGTAGGCTAACAGAATGGATAAGAAAACAAGACCCATCTATATGCTACATACAAGAGAATCATTTTAGACCTAAAGACACCTGCAGATTGAAGTGAGTGCATAGAAAACCATCTATCATGCTAAGGGATATCAAAAGAAAGCCAGAGTAGCCATACTTATATCAGACAAACATGCTTTTAAACCGAAGACTGTAACAAGAGATGAAGAAGAGCACTATATCATAATTAAGGGGTCTATCCATCAAGAAGATCTAATAATTGTAAATATTTATGCCCCCAACTTGGGAGCACCAAAATATATAAATCAATAACAAACATAAAGAAACTCATTGATAGTAATACAATAATAGGAGCTTTTAACACCCCACTTACAGCAATGGACAGATCATCTAAGCAGAAAATCAACAAGGAAACAATGGCTTTGAATACCACACTGGACCAGATGGACTTAACAGAATATTTCAGAACATTTCAGAACTTTCAGGACATTTCATTCTGAAGCAGCAGAATACACATTCTTTTCGAGTGCACATGGAACATCCTCCAGAACATCACATACTGGGTCACAAGTCAGCCCTCAGCAAGTACAAAAAGTATTAGACATGTTGCCAAAGGCAAGGGAAACAAAAGCAAAAATGAACTTTGGGACTTAATCAAGATAAAAAGCTTTTGCACGGTGAAGGAAACAATCAACAAAACTAAAAGGCAGCCTACAGAATAGGAGAAGATATTTGCAAATGACATATCTGATAAAGGGTTAGTATCCAAAATCTATAAAGAACTTATCAAACTCAACACCCAAAACCAAATAATCCAGTTAAGAAGTGGGCAGAAGACATGAATAAACATTTTTCCAAAGAAGACATCCAAATGGCTAACAGACATATGAAAAGATGTTCAACATCACTCATCATCAGGGAAATACAAATCAAAACCATGTTGAGATACCACCCCACACTGGTCAGAATGGCTAAAATTAACAACACAGGAAACAACAGATGTTATCAAGGATGTGGAGAAAGGGGAACCCTCCTACACTGTTGGTGGGAATGCAGACTTGTGCAGTCACTGTGGAAAACAGTATGGATTCTTCAAAAAGTTAAAAATAGAACTACCGTACAACCCAACAATTGCAGTACTAGGTATTTATCCAAAGGATACAAAAATACAAATTCAAAGGGATACATGCACCCTGTTGTTTTTAGCAGCATTATCAACAATAGCCAAACTATGGAAAGAGCTGAGATGTCCATCGACGTATGAATGGATAAAGAAGATGTGGTGTATATATACAATGGAATATAATTCAGCCATCAAAAAGAATGAAGTCTTGCCATTTGCAATGACGTGGGTGGAGCTAGAGTGTATTATGCTAAGTGAAATACAGGTCAGTCAGAGAAAGACAAATACCATATGATCTCACTCATGTGGAATTTAAGGAAAAAAACAGATGAACATATGAGAAAGGGGAAAAGAGAAAAGGAGGGAGAGAAGCAAACCATAAGAGACTCTTAATGATAGAGAACAAACTGAGGGTTGATGGAGGGCTATGGGTGGGGGATGGGCTAAATGGGTGGTGGGTATTAAGGAGGGCAGTTGTTATGGTGAGCCTGGATGTTATATGTAAGTGATGAATCACTAAATTCTACTCTGAAATCAATATTACACAATATCTTAACTAACTGGATTTAAATAAAAATTTGAAAATAAAAATAAAAAAATTCATTTGTGGACAAATCATGTATTTTTCTTTAAAAACAGTATGAATCACATAAAATGGCAAAAGTAAAAATTTGCTCACATATTGTAATTATGAAAAGTATATAGTACACACTAAAATATAATATTTAATAAAAAAATAAACTACAAGTGGGTCAGTCAGGAAATCGAAGAGGAAATAAAAAAATACATGGAGACAAATGAAAATGAAAACCTAATGGTCCACAATCTTTGAGATGGAACAAAACCTGTTCTAAGAGGGAAGATTATAGCAATATAGGCCTACCTCAAGAAGCAAGAAAAATCTCAATCTAACCTCACACCTAAAAGGGCTAGAAAAAGAACAACAACAAAGCCCCAAGCCACTAAAAGGAAGGGAATAATAAAGATTAGAGCAGAAATAAATGAAATAGAGACTAAAAAAATAATAGAACAGATCAATGAAACCAGGAGCTGGTTTTTTAAAAAGATTAATACAATTGATAAATCTTTAGCCAGATAATTTTTAAAAGAGAGAGGACTCAGATAAAAAAAAAAATCACAAATGAGGAGGAAAAATAACCAACACCCCAGAAATACAAAGGATATTAAGAGAGTATTATGAAAAATGTTATACCAACAAATTGGACAACCTGGAAGAAATGTATAAATTCCTAGAAATATATAACCTTCCAAAACTGAAATAGGAGGAAATAGAAGATTTGAACAGACTGATTACTAGCAATGAAATTGAATCAGTAATCAATGACATGGATGGAACTAGAGGGTATTATGCTAAGCAAAATAAGTCAATCAGAGAAAGACAAGTATCATATGATCTAACTGATATTGAGAATTTGAGAAACAAGACAGAGGATCATAGAGGAAGGGAGGGAAAAATGAAACAAGATGAAACCAGAGAGGGAGACAACCATAAGAGACCCTTAATCTCAGGAAACAAACAGGGTTACTGGAGTGAAGGGGGGTGGGAGGGATGGGGTGGCTGAGTGATAGACATTGGGGAGGGTATGGACTATGGTGAGTGCTGTGATGTGTAAGACTGATGAATCACGGGCGCCTGGGTGGCTCAGTTGGTTGAGCGACTGCCTTCGGCTCAGGTCATGATCCTGGAGTCCCGGGATCGAGTCCCGCATCGGGCTCCCTGCTCGGCGGGGAGTCTGCTTCTCCCTCTGACCCTATCCCCTCTCATGTGCTCTCTGTCTCTCTCATTCTCTCTGTCTCAAATAAATAAATAAAATCTTTAAAAAAAAAAAAAGACTGATGAATCACAGATCTGTACCCCTGAAACAAATAATACATTATATGTTAATGAAAAAAAAAAAAAAAACTAACAGGGGCACCTGGGTGGCTCAGTTGGTTAAGTGTCCGACTCTTGATTTCACTTCAGGTCATGAACTCAAGATCATAAGATCGAGCTCCACATTGGGCTCCATGCTCAGTGGGGGGTCTGCTTGAGATTCTCTCACTCCCTCTGCCTCTTCCCCCTGCATGCACTCTTGCTCTCTCAAATAAATAAATAATAAATATAAATTTATATACAGAGCTCTGTATGAAAGAAATTGAAGATTAAACAAATGAAAACTATCCCATGCTCATGGATTGGAAGAACCAATAGTGTTAAACTGTCCATCATCTAAAGCAATCTACAGATTCAATACAATACGTATCAAAATACCAGTAGAATTTTCCTCAAAACTAGAATAATCCTAATATCTATGTGGAACCACAAAAGACCCTGAATACCCAAAGCAATCTTAAAAAAGAAGAACAAAGCTGGAGGTATCGTAATCCCAAATTTCAAGATACAGTACTAAGCTGTAGTAATCAAAACTGTATGGTACTGACACAAAAGTTGGCACATACATAATGAAACAGAACAGAGAGTCCAGAAATAAACCCATGCTTTTATGGTAAATTATGACAAAGGAGGCAAGAATATACAATGGGAAGAAGACAGTATCTTCAACAAATGGTCTTGGGAAAACTGGATAGCTACATGCAAAAGAATGAAATTGGACCATTTTCTTATACCACACACAAAAAAGCCCTCAAAATGGATTAAAGACCTAAATGTGAGACCTGAAACTATAAAGTTCCTAGTAGAAAACATAGCAATAATTTCTTTGACATCAGCTGTGAAAACATTTTTCTAGATAATGTCTCCTCTGGCAAGGGAACCAAAAGCAAAATTAAATTATTGGGATTACATCCAAATAAAAACCTTTTGGACTGTGAAGGAAACCATCAACCAAAAGTCAGCCTACTGAATGGGAGAAGGTATTTGCAAATGATGTATCAGATAAAGGGTTAATAACAAAATAAATAAAGAACTTATGCAACTCAACACCAAAAAACCCCACAAATAATCCAATTAGAAAATGGACAAAGACCTGAATAGATATTTTTCCAAAGATGACATGCAGATGGCCAGCAGACATGATGATGCTCAACCTCACTAATCATCAGAGAAATACAAATTCAAACCACAATGAGCTATCACTTCACTGTTGGAATGGCTAAAATAAAACAAGAAATATCAAGTGTTGGTGAGGATGTGGAGAAAAGGGAACCCTCGTGCACTGTTTGTGGGAATGCAAATTGGTGCAGCCACTGTGGAAAATAGTATGGAGGTTCTTAAAAAAATTATAAATAGAATTACCACATGATCCACTGAATTCCATTACTGGAAACTTATCCAAAGTAAGTGAAAGCACTGGTTTGAAAAGATATATGCACCCCTGTGTTTATTGCAGCATTATTTACAGTAGCCAGGATATGGAAGCAACCCAAGTGTCCATCAGGAGATGAATGGATAAAGAAGATATATATAGAATAGAATATTACTCAGCTATAAAAAGAATGAAATTTTGCCATTTGCAACAACGTGGATGGACCTAGATGGTATAATGCTAAGTGAAATAAGTCAGTCAGAGATAGATACCATATGATTTCACTCATATGTAGAATTTAAGAAACAAAACTAACAAAGAAGAAAAGAGACTCTTAAATACAGAGAATAAACTGGTGGTTGCCAGAGAGGAGGTGGAGGGATGGGTGAAATATATAAAGGGGATTAAGATTACACTTACCTTGATGAGCACTGAGGAATGTATGGAATTGTTGAATTATTGTACACTGGATACTAATATAACACTGTATGTTAATCAAACTTGAATTTAAAAATAAATTTAAAAAAAGAAAGAGCAGAGAAATTGTTTCTACAAAGAGCAATGAGTCTGCTTGAGAGTACACATACCTTCTTGTAAAAATCGTTTATCCTATGAATTGTAGCATGACTACATCATCATCTCCCTCGTAATATTCTTTTGCATTTTATAGCATTTTAACATTTTCAAAGAACTTTCACCCACCTCATAATATTTCATGCTTACAACAACCCTATGGATGACTGGCTGGAATTATGCCTGCTTTATAGATGAATGAGGCTTAGGAAATCTGTATTGCCCAAGATACAAGGCATTTCTGCAGTGCTACAAAGTAGCTAGTAGGTACATCTAGGCCTGGAACTGTAGCTGGAAGTCATAGCTCCTAGCACAGTGCTCCTTACAGTATTATTATTTCATGTTGCCAAATTTGGGAAGATTTATAAGGTAACTTCAATAGTAAAAAATACAGCAACTTCAAATACAGTTTTTCCCAATATTTGGTAGAAAACTTCATCCTGGGTGAATAGGAAGTAAAGCACTTACTGTCGTAACTAAGAGTTTCAGTCCTGTGCCTTTCCATTCCATGTACTCTAGGCCCTCCTCATATCTTCCATGCCTCTTTCAAAACCTTCTCTTAGAGCCCAAGCAATGATAATTGGCAGCGGGACCATTTAATAACCACTGGATCCATAAACCAGAGCCTGAGGCTTTGGAATTTTCAAGAGCTTAATAAAATGTTGGAATTCTGGAAGAAAATTACTGAATGAAAAATCTAAAACTATAAAATTGATATTAATAAATGTTTAAGGTTTTATAAAATGAAACGTTTAACAATCAACTGCAATTCATTTCAATTCATATAATTTTTTTAAAATATTTTATTTATTTATTGGACAGAGAGACACAGCGAGAGAGGGAACACAAGCAGGGGGAGTGGGGGAGGGAGAAGCAGGCTTCCCACTGAGAAGGGAGCCTGATGTGGGACTCGATCCCAGGACCCTGGTACTGTGACCTGAGCCGAAGGCAGATGCTTAACAACTGAGCCACCCATGCACCCCTCAATTCATATAATGTTATGCAAATCTTAAATGTGGGATGCTGGGTATTTGATATAATGTGAGAGAGGTAGGACTTCCAAGAAAGCAAGAGTGCATGGAGCCAAAAAGAGGCCTTAGAGCAGCCCTTGCTACCAGCTAGAACTTTTCCCTTTAGTTTTAGCAGCACTCCTGAAATGATGCCACACAGCCTCTTCTGCTTGCAAACGATGGTGGCCCTAGTGGTTTCACTTGTCTCTTCTGGACCAGCCTGTGCTGTGACCAAGCCTGAGGGTGAAAGGTGTTCTTCAGTCCCAAGGTGAAAACTACCCAACAGAATAGCAATTTCAAGGAAGGAAGTCAATGTTCCTTAGAGGCAATGGCTGGTCTGAGAGAAGAGGAAAAAATACATGCTTAATCTTTTGATCTGTTTAATGAAAGGCATGTTCTCAAGTGAATAGATGCAATACACAGGGGCTTAATTACTGAGCTTGGGGAGGGAAAATAAAACACACAAATAATATGTTTATTCTGTGTGGGAGTATATAACATATGCAGGACATAATCACGGACATTTGAAGTGGATAATGTGTAAGGTTATCCTGGCCATTCCCTGGAGCCAGAGTGGGGTCAGTATTACTTTGTATTCCAGACTCCTCTGTCTCATCTAATTGGCAGCATGGGTAAGGGCTTTTTTTGCCCTGTTTCTTTAAAATCAAAGATTCCATGGAGGGGCAGGGTATCATTTAAAGCCTTTTGGTGTGTATGCATTGTCTTATGACTTTTCTGTAAATAAGGGGTCCCTCCAGCCCCTGCAGGTCCATATAGTTCAGGGATGAAGTGAAGAAAAATACAGAACTTCTTCTCTTTTCCTCGAAAAACCCACTTGTCCAAATTCTTAGAGTAGCTGAGCTGATGGCAGGGGTGGTGGGAAAATGATTACTCTAATTCCAAGCATCTCTGGCTGTGATAACAATCTCTTACAGTGGTACAGGGCTTCCAAAAGTTACCAAGTACTTATTACCCACACTTGCCTGTGCAATTCATGACAGCTCTAGGAGAATGTGAAGTTAGGTATAAGCCCCTTCTAACGACAAGAAAACAGAGTCAAAGACGGTGTGTGACTGTTCCAAGGTTATGTTGTTGGTGAGTGGTGAGAGCAGAACCCAAACCCAGCCATTTGGCTCAAATTCCAGTGATTCTTTCCACATAATTAGGAATAGGTTTTTTGTCCCACTTCTCTTCCTTTGGAATGGTGAGTAGCTAGATCCAAAATAGTCCAAAACTCAAGAATGCTTGAGTGGTGTGTGTTCCTTCTATAGCGGTGTAAGAGAAAGCCCAGATGGTTCCTTCAGGATAGGCCTACTAGGAGAATGGGCTACCACTGGGGAGGGTCACTAAGTAAAAGGGTTCAGTCTTTAATTGTTTCTGTTTAGAACCTACTTACCTTTTAGGGATGGTGGTCAGAAGCCCTAGATATGGAATGAGGTAAGCTGGGTTCAAGCCTGCTCTGTGCTACCTGGGCAGTTCTAAGGAAATTATTTAATGTTGAGCCCTTAAGTCTTTGTTCTCAAAGGGATTCAGTAATTTTCAAGAATGATTATTATGGTGTAAGATAAAACACTTAATGTAAGTTTAAAAATTAGTAAAAGGAAAGAGTAGGTAGGACATTTTGAAGCACCTTTAAGCCTGAATCATGTGAAAGGGGAAAGGCTTAAGGATGCACTGGGGTAAGGAACAAGGTGAAGATGTCTGCTACAAGTATTGGTAAAAAAGCAACTGAGAGTGTAATGGTTTGTATTTTAGGGACAGAGTGGTGGTTCTAATATCTTGAGCATCAAAAAAGTCACATCAGGTATTTCCTTTGAGAGCAAAATGGAGCTCAGAATGAGATTCCTAAAATACATTGCATGAAATTCTGTTCAGTTGCTGGAAAAAGGCCACAGATTGGGCTCTAAGTTTCTAGGCTGCCAAAGCAGGAGAGAACCACAGTCTGATTCAGGGAACAGCAAATGTTTTCTTTAATGGGTCAGATACTAAATATTTTCAGCTTTGTGGGCCATATACATCTCTGGTGCATTTTCTTGTTTGTTTGTTTTGGTTTTTACAGCCCTTTAAAATCCTTAGCTTGTAGACCATATTAAAAGAAGCTGTGGGCTAGATTTTTTCTTTTTAAGATTTTATTTATTTGAGAGAGTGAGAGAGAAAACAGGAGTGGGGGGTAGGGGCAGAGGAGAGGGAGAAGCAGACTCCCCTCTGAGTAGGGAGTCTGACTCTCGGCTGGATCATGACCTGAGAGGAAGGTAGATGTTTAACTGACTGAGCCACCCAGGCGCCCCTGTGAGCCAGATTTGACCACAGTTTGCTGACCTCTGTGAAAGAGATGCTTTTTGTCAATGAGGTAAAAAGCTGCTATGAGGAGACAGTAGTTGTAGATGCTAAAATCCTAGAGAAATGTGTCTAGAAACTCTTCACTCTTCATTGAGTGGACACTGCATGGCAGCAGTTGCTAGAGTAGGCAGTTAGCTAGATATGAGCTGGAGTCAGGGATGGTGGTAAACAGTGGTTTCCTGGCTTTCCACTTCCTAGGGCTATCAGATCAAGAATAACAGGGGCAGAGCATGCACTGTTCTTTCCAGCCTGTGTCCTACAATAACCTATAACTTCATTATCATATATTTACTTTGTGGTTTTGACATCCCCACACCCATTGGGGGAAGACAGCCATGACAGTTCCAGCAAGAAAACTACCCCTCCTAACCAGTAGGAAGAGTCCCTTAGATTGGAGACCACCCTATCTATGACTCATAACTTAGGTGAACATAAAAAGAAAAGACACCCTTAACCCCAGTGCAGTTGCTGCCTCTGGGCCTCCCTGCTCTCCCATCTAGAATGTACTGTCCTTAATAAACTGCTTTGTGCTTGCTCTTTTCCTTCTGGCTGTCTTTATTCGAGCACAGATCCTCACATAAATCTTTCATGGGGAATCTAAGAACCGAGACCTCCATTCACACAACACAGAATCTTCCAGTGGTAACACAGTCATATTTTTAAAGGTCATCGAGGGGAAGGATTAATATCCTCTGTTGAAAACTGACTGAGCCAGACAAGAGTGCTTCTGATCCCAAAACTGTATCAGCACCACTCAAGGTGAGAGGCAAGTTATTCTACCTGTCCAAGCCTGTGTTTTCACCTCTTCTCTAAGATGAGGATAACTGTAAGTGTCCTGCTCGCCTTCTAGGGTAATTGCAAGGATCAAATGAATTTCTATATGTGAAATTGCCTTGTAAATGATTCTAACAACCCTTAGAGTGTTGGTTACTATTTATCAGCTCAGGCATAGTCAGTTGCTGGTAGTTGGTCTGTGCCCACCATACCCACAAGAAACTCCAGTCTAGTGAGGGAAGAGAGGAAAAAGAGGAAAGTACCTCAACCCACATGCAAAGACATAGGCACAGACCAGCCCTGGTCTTCAAGGAGCTCATGGTGGGTGAGACCAAAATAACACCAAGGTAACAAAGTTAATCTAGTATCATTTGTGCTAAAGTGACCCACCTAGAGGCACCAAGCAACTTAGTTTTAGAGATACATTTGCTGTTGCAGTATACTAACACCAGCCTTTAACTGAGCACGTATTATTTTTATTTTTTATTATTTGTCAGATGTTGTTCTAGCTTCTTCACATATCATCTCATTGAATTTCACAATCCTAGGAAGTAGGTCTTACTGTCTTCATTTTTTTTAGATGAGGAAATTGAAGCTTAAATCATCAGGCAAATATGTGGCTAGTCAGGGGAGGAGTTAGATTGTGGTGAATGAATAGAAGTAGGCTAGCCTGGTAGGCTTCCTGGATGCAGCAAATTTGAAGCATAGTTTTAGAGAAACAGAAGGGCAGGGGCAATTGTGTGAAGGTTTGCTGTAGGATTTGGCAAGTGAAATGAGTTCAATTTCCTCTTATTATTCATACTGCCCAATTCTCCAGGTCTTTCCTGCCACCTGACTTGCCTCCTTCTGATTCGTTCAGAAGGATGAGCTAGGCAGGGAGTCAGCTTGCAGGGGCCGAATATGTCACTGTCCTTTGTGCATTGAACTTAATTTCATGGAAACTGCTGGAGGCTTGGATCCAGGAGTCCTTGGCTCCACTCACCTCTGTCCCCAAGTTATTTTGGAACCTTGGGTTGTCCCTGCTCTGGGCTCAGTTGTTTCCTCTGCAGATTGAGAGTGTTGATCTCACAGGGTCCTTCCACTTGTGAAATATCCTGGATTACAGTATCCTCAAAGGCAGGAGCTAACATCTAACAGTGAGGGAGTAATGCTTTCTCAGGAATGTCAGAACATGAGGCATTAGATCCTGGGTCCACAGGAAAGTGAGGTGTCCTGTAAATGAATTTCCCAAATAGCTGAGGCTGGCATTTTTAAACACATAAACTTTGTTGTACATACGTAACTGCAGACATAAATCTTTTCTAAGTTTTTTTTGTGATTTTTATTTCTTATTAAACAGAGCGTATCAAATATCAGTGATCTTTTCATTTATAATCCAGCCCATTTTTGCACTGTGAAGTTCACAGATGTATTTATTGAGTTATGTGAAGTTGCTTTCCCTTGCACTAAATAGCTCCTGGATATCATTTTCAAGAAATCTTATATCTGATTTCTGGGGTTTTTCAGTCTCTATCATATCATATATTACCTCTTGCCATTGTCTTTGTGGTGTTGCTATTAACTTCTTGCATGTCTGAGTTTCTGGCTTCAAACATGCTCTGAGATAGGAAATCAGATTACCTTCTTTGTTTGGATATAAGAATAAGTAGGATTAGATGGGCGCCTGGGTGGCTCAGTCATTAAGCATCTGCCTTCGGCTCAGGTCATGATCCTGGGGTCCTGGGATCGAGTCCCACATTGGGCTCCCTGCTCGGCAGGAAGCCTGCCTCTCCCTCTCCCACTCCCCCTGCTTGTGTTCCTGCTCTCGCTGTCTCTCTCTCTCTGTCAAATAAATAAATAAATAAAATCTTAAAAAAAAAAAAAAGAATAAGTAGGATTAGAAGGGAGCACGTGGTTATCCTGTAAATAAAGTGAGCTTTGGAGAAGAACTTTTGAATGTCCACTTCAGTTATTTTTAGCTTGTTTTGGGGTTCTCAGCCATGTTACAGGTAATCAAGAATGACTAAAAAGCAAACTTGAGATTAGGGACGTTTTTTCAGTTTGGCATATAAATGCCAAATAGCTCTGTAGTTTATTCCTTTTCCCACAGGCCAATGTCCCAGTCAGCTAAGGAATTGTAATTCTTTTAATCTTTTTTTATATTCTCTGTTCTTTTTGTCAGACCTCTTGTGATTTTAAAGTTGTTCCCTGAATTTCCACCCTCAACATCTCTCAGCTTCTGGGTTACACAAAAATAAACGTGCTACTCTGTGGACAAATGTCTGCAAAGAAAAGAAGAGTGTCCTCCTTTGTAACAGCAGTGCCTGAGACTGCAAGTGCTGAATTCTGTGGGTTCCTCCTCTTCTTGCCTTGTTAATTGCTAACTGATTTCATCATCCTCAGCTTCTGTAACCTTTGGGTCATCTTCAAGCCCAAGAACACAGTATACATCTCATTTCCAAACTCAATTCTTCCCTGAATGACATGGGGAGACTCTGTAAACAGGTTGAGTTGTGAGTATCATTTATATTCATTAGTACTAATTATTATGTACATGCAGCCAGAGGCTGAAACACATCTTTTATAAATGGAAAGAGAGCATAAATAAATGGCTATTTCTGCATATTATGTTGACTATGGTTTCTCTTCCCTTTATTTCCAGGCTGCTATGATACCATGTTCCACCTTCCCCCCATAAGGGAACTTGTTCAGTATTTCTTGTGTCTGATTTCTTTTTGATAGGAGGGTAAGGAAGGATAGGACATAATCACTGATCCTCTCATTTGTGGTCTGTTAGCCTTTCCCCCCTTTCTTTTGGTCTCATTATTTTATGTTACCAATACTTTGCATGCCATCAGAATTATGTTGGAAGGGGACCTGATGAATTCTACTTCCTTGATCACAGTCCTCAATGTTGATGAGGGTGAATCTGGCCCATCACTGCCTGAGTGGCACTAAAGTCAGAGTTTTTTCAACATGCACATGGTGGCTGGGCCACCAGTAGCAACAAGGGTTAGCAGCCCTTCCCACCTGATTGGCAGATGGCAGTTCAGTTTTTTCTACTTTGCAAAGATGTGGTCAGCAAAGGAACAGCATGCCAGAAAGAAAGGGGTCAGCTTTTCAGTCCACTCCTTTTAAAAGGTTGCCAGCCTCTAATCTAATCCAGTGGTTTATTTGCTGCTCCTGTCACCTTTCCAAAGTGCTGTGAACTCAAAGGGTTTGTGTTTGCATCTCAGAGGGCTTCTCTTCACCTTGGAGTTGGTCTCTTATTTCCACTTTCATTTCTGTTCAACTTGAATATTTGAGAACAAAAGTCTGATGTGCTACTTTCATTATACAGATATCACTATGGCTCAATATGAAATGTGGAAAAAAAGTGTTAAAATATATGAATCCCCTGCTCATTCCTTGAAAAGTCATTGACTGGTAATAGCATCAAATTATTATATGTTAGTTTGCTTTCAGTTTCTTGGTCCAATTGTAATTTCAAAATTGAAAGTTCCATTTGTCCCCCCAGTGAACCAGTGAACCAGTTTTTAGAACTTGTATCTTAAACTGTGGAAGCACTAAATTTTGAGGATATCTACATTAGAGGCAGTTCCGTCATGCAAACTGAGGCCCAAACAGAAAATGGGAGATTCTCAGCTAATTCCTCAGAGTAAATTAAAAGATGCATCTGTATTTAAAATGGTAAAATCAATAGAACAAAAATACATCTAAGGGTCATCTAAAGCAATGGTGAGTTTTAAAAAAGCTATTAAAAAGTACTTAATCGTGTCTTTTTAGGTTTATCTATATTTATAAAGAGCGATTTTTCAATTAACATACATTGGTGTAATTTGTTGAACCTCTCGATGGAGGTTAGGGATAATTTATCCTCCTACTTTCTTTCAGTGCATATCTTTGCACATGCAAGCATTAGTCCAAGAAGTTTATGATTTGGAGAAGATAGATAAGTCAGCCTGGGCAGAGTGCCAAGCACAGGTTATATGGATTATGCTGAGAGCCAAGATTGAGGGAGAGCCTGGATAAGAGATGGTACCAGAGCAGGGTGACCCAAACTCAGGCTGGCAGTTCAGGATTTTGGGACAGGTCATGACATGCAGGAACCTAAAAACCCATATTTGTTCTAGCTTTATTGTTGACAAGCTATGGATTCTTGAACTTGGACATCAGGTCCTTTCTAGGCCTAAGTTTTTCACTTTACAACATGGGAATAACAAAATCTGCTTTATGTTGACTGTGAGAAGGCAATGAGACCCAGAAATAGAATTGTTTTTAGAATCAACAGCGCCTACTGATCAGAAAGTGCAGCATATTGGCTTGGACTTTTTGCCAAACCAGTTTACCTAGTCATTTTTTAGATAGTATAATGTGAAATATAAAAGTAAAAAACTATGGGTAACACTATGTTGTATCACCATTCAAATTTAAGTCTCATAATGATAAGGGTAAATTATCTAGCAGTAGCACAGATAGGGTTTGTTGGGGTCTGAGGGATAAAATTCATTGTACAGTATCTACTTTATTGTGGAAACAAAAACTGACAAATTTCCAAAAGTTTTTATTTTTACTGCTTGCCAATCTCTTCAATTATCCTCACACTCGAAAACAGTGTCATAGAGATCAACAGCTTGAGCTAACTACAGGTCAGACGTATATTTGTTCAAATACAATAGGCTGCATCTTGATTTTTTAAACTATCAGAGAATGTGAGTTTTGCAGAGTCCACTGAGGAGGTAACAGTGTTGCATTCTACCATTTGCTCTGGTGGTTTGTGAGTTCTTGCTGGTGCTGGTAAGAGGCTCTGAATTTTGAGACCTTTGTGGTTCTTTTTCCCAGCAACCATTTTTATTTCCCTTTCTTCAACCAAATTCCATTGAAAATCTAGCACATTTGCTGGTAGTATAGCCACTGTATTAAAGTGACCGTTTCAAGTTGGCTCACATGAGCACTGAATAAACACATATTGATATTATAGAACAAAATAATATATTAGCACATTGCTCATTTGTGCTCCAATAGTCACCCTGATACTATTTGTCATGTGGGGAGTGACAAACACAATTACACCCAAGTGCTAATAGAGTGGAAGGGCAAAACTGCCTGACCTCGGCATCCCGGGTCGATTTAAATGTTTGATGTCTCATTGAATTAGTATCACAGTGTGAAAGACAAAGCTCAAACTAATGGAAATGAGCCTGGACATGCAATACTGCTGATTGGGCTGACATAATTAGAATAATATTCCACGCAGAGCTAATAACAAGCCAAAGAAATAAATAACCAAGAGATAACCTAATTGCTGCATGCTAAAACGTTCTTTTGAATATGCTAAGGTTAGCATTTTCTATTTACTTATAAAGCACACTGATGAGCTTAAAAGAAAAACGTAGTGAGCATAGTGGAAGGGCTGGACACCAAAATACACTGCCCCCTGGAGGGCCCAGCCCCTCCCTGACACCTGGTGGCTGCCACAGTAAACAATGTTTGCAGGCCTACTCCATGTCAAAGCACGTGTCTGGGAGAGGGAGATGGTGACAGTGTGAACCAGACATATACTTTGCCTCCAGGAGCTTATGGCCCCATGGGAGTGATGAGACGAGTATAAAAACAGAGTGGGAGGAGGTCAGTGTGAGAAGATGGATGGAGGAGGGTTAAGGAAATCCCGCTGTGGGAGACTTCACTTTCAGCAGATATGCAGATTCTCTAGCCTGAAGACTCGAATAGAAAGTACAGTAACTTACTGGGGTTGTACTCTGGTTTCTTAACCTGATACCTGAGGAAGATTCTAATTCATCATAGATTCCAGTATCCCAAGGAGGAAAGGCAATATTGGGATTGGTGTGGTAAATCTTTGCTTATGCTTGAGGAGTACTAATAAAAATCCCTTCCATTTGTGTTGATTTTTATAGTTTTCACAGTAGTTTCATCTACACTATTGCGCTCAGTTCCTACAAGTTCTAAGGCAAAGAGGCATGCTCTGTTTACCTTATTCTAAGTGTCCAAAGGGAAATGATGAGGTGCAGGAAAACTCTCAAAAGTAGACTTCTCTGGCCTCATGGAAATGAGAGCTCACATTTATTTTGGTTCATTGTTGTATCCCCAGTGCTGTAGAATGCTGCCTGGTACATAAGAGGTGCTGAATAAATATTTGTTGAATGAATGCTTATGTACTTTACCTTGGTTATCTCATTTAAACCTCCCAGAAATCCAGAGGTGGAACTATCAACAGCTGCATTTGACACATGAGGAAATCAGAGCTCAGATAGGTCAAGTGACTTGCCCCAGGTCAAGCTAAAAATTGGTGTGACCACTTCTGACCCAGAGCATGTGGTAGCTGTGAGTGTAGATTCTTCTGAGGAATTTGGTTATGAAAGGAAAGAGGGAAAACAGATTATAGGTTGAGCTGGAGACATGGCCTTGAGATGGGGATGCTATGAATAGATTTCTAAGTAGGGGGAAAGCAACTGTGGCGAAGAAACTGTTGAGTCTCATAGACTGTGAGAAGCAGAACTAGTGAATTTACTGCCTTTAACAAACAGGAAACCTGAGACTAAAAAACCAAGTGACCACACAACTAGCAAGTGGCAAAATAGGAATTAACGTTAGGAATCCTGAGGCTTGTTCACCATTTCAGCATTATTTGCATATCCTTGGCTTGTATACCATCAAGTTTCAAGTTATATTTTCATAATATCTTCACACAAAGTAGTAGGCAGCATGGAATAATGAGAAGACAAGTCTAAGGATTAAGAATTATGTGTGTCCTTGTCTCAGCTTTGCCACTGATTGGCTGTGTGCCCTTAGGTAAATCTCTTCAGCTTTCTGGGCCAATCTCTTCCCATCTTTTCTAAAATCGTAATGACCTATGGAATATTTTTGAATTATCGACTATTTCAAATGATCCCAATCCAGCTCCTTGTGATTATAAAGGTTATCAGGAGTGGTTTCTGTGAAATCTTCCAAGTTCCTTAGCAGGTTTCTCATACTTTTTTGGTCTGTGGTCCACCATAACTGAATCACCTAAACCACTGTTTTTATAATTAAGATATCCCTTAAGACACCTTGCCAAAGGAAAGAGGTAAAATGGCATAGACTTTTGTGAGAACGTGATGGAATAATATGTAGGTTTGTGAAATATTGGATGAAAATTGTTCATGCCCAATTATAGGTGTCACCCACTCACTGATTTTTGACTTTTTTTTTTTCCACAAAGCCTTTGAGTATCTAGTGTGAGGCACGTGTGGTGTCACTTATCTGCACAGATGTTGTAAGAGGTCAGCCATCCTGTGACTTCCTGGTAGGTTATAGACATTATTTTAATAACTGTGGCCCAAGGTGAGACATGATAGAGATGTTCTTTAAATTCCCATGGTAAAATTTGCTTCATGTAAAAGAAGATGATGTGGAAGAGGAGGAGGAGGATGATAAAGATTTTTTTATAAGATTGACGTGGGCTTTTAATATTTCGGTTCATTAAATCTTTTATTAAATAATGGAAACAGCTAAGCGGTTGAGTTCTAGTTGAGTTCTAGTGTAATGGAAGCAGTTGAGTTCTAGTGTAATGGAAGCAGTTGAGTTCTAGTGTAATGGAAGGAGTTGAGTTCTAGTGTAATGGAACTTGAAATGGTGAGCTCATTTATGTTTGATTTCAAGATATAAGTGTATACTTATGAGGTCCATGTAGACTTAACTACAGTCTAGTCCTCGAAGGGAAAAGAACTTCAGGGATTCCATATCTACACAGGCATTTTTTTATTAAAGCAATATCAAAATGTTCAAGATGGGGTGTTTTCTCCTGTGTTTATAATTATTGACATTGTGTTAGTTCAAACTTCATCATTTCTCACCTGGATTTTGCTGATAGCTTCCTAATCAGTTTCTCTTTCTTGTCTATGTAATTTCCAAGGGATATTCCTGAAAAGGCAGCCCATGTGTGCAGTTGCTTAGCTTCATATTGCTTAGAGGCTGCCGTTGTTCTCAGGATCAGTCTAACTTTAGATGAGCAGCAGTGCCGGTGTGGAGGTCTGGACTAGGTTCAGCACCCTTCACTATTATCTCTTAATTCTTCCCCTCTGCATCCTTTGCTGTAACTTTATAAAACTGCCTGGAATTTCCTGAGTAAACTCTTCTCTCCTCCCCATCCCAGGTTTGTGTCTGCACTGTTCCCCTGTCAAGAAAGCTCTTCCTTTTCTTTCCTCCCTGACTTACTCCTCCTGGGTCCTTCAAGACTCAGCCCGAGAGTCACTTTCTCCAAGAAGATGCACCAGGTCTCAGCTCTTTCTGAGTTCCTCTCTAAAGGAACCAGAACTTTTGATTGGTTGTTATAGGTCTGTCTTTCCCATGAGATTCAAGGGCATGTGCAGACAGCAGGCTCTAGAGTTAGGTAACAGAAGGTCAGCTCCTCCATTTGCTAGATGTGTCCTCAGGTAAGTTCCTTAACCACTCTGTGCTGCAGTTTCCTCATCTGTGAAACAGGGATAATAAAAGTACCTATTTCTTAGGGATATTGTGAGGATTGCACATACACATTTCAGATTTTATTCATTTATTTGAGAGAGAGAGAACACAACCCAGGGGTGGGAGCAGCAGAGGCAGAGGGAGAAGCAGATTCCCCGCTGAGCAGGGAGCCCAATGCGGGGCTCAATCCCAGGACCCTGGGATCATGACCTGAGCCGAAGGCAGACGCTCAAGTGACTGAGCCACCCAGGCGTCCCACAATTCTTTTTTTTTTTTTTTTTAAGGTTTTATTTATTTATTTGACAGAGAGAACACAAGCAGGGGGAGTGGGAGAGGGAGAAGCAGACTCCCCGCTGAGCAGGGAGCCCAGTGTGAGGCTTGATCCCCACGTTTAACTGACTGCACCACCTGGGTGCCCCAACACATATACAGTTCTTGAAACAATGCCTGACAAATAATACATGCTATCTAAGTATTAGCTATTAATTAGTGGTAGTAGTGGTAGTAATAGATGTAAACTCATTTAGAACAGTGCCAGGCATGTAGTAACTATTAAATTAATTGTTAGTGATGATGATTAGCTTCACAAGGCAAGTTGACTTGGGAGCCTTGCAGTAAAGGGTAAGGCCTCAGAATATAGAGGTTTGGGGTGTCATTGAGATATGTCACTAGGAGGTTGAATGGTGACTCCTACACTGAAGGAGGCAATTATTCCCTGCATTCCTGGCTCAGATGCCTAGAATCTCAGCTCAGGATAGGTTACTGCAGCTTTGCTATTGCCCTGGAGATACTTCTTGGCAAGCAGCATAGTTCGAGATATGCATAAGATGGCAGCAACAAATGTGGTTCATGGCTGACTCATTGACCTTGGCAGTGACTGAGAAAGTCAATATTTAAAAAGCAATTTTTCCCCCTCTGGTAAGAAGTGATACTGGTGTTGGAAGGTGGGGAGGGGAGCAACATATACTGAATGAAACCTGCTCTTTGTGATATGGCAGATCTTCTCAGTGTAAAATCGCTCAATGAATTAAACCCGAGGCCTGCCTATTTCCCATGTTGTTCTGGGGTTCACTGAACAGTTCTGGAACCTGGGATGTCTAAATACATGACCTTCAAAATAGGAAAGGCTTGCCTGGAGTTCCTTTGCCTCTTTACAGATGAAGTTGTTTTTGTTTTTGTTTTCTTGCCATAGCTTTCATGATCTCTCGTTAAAAGGATGATGATAAATGTCACTTTTGTGTGTGTAGGTATGTGCACATTCCTTGGAAGGAGAGGTAGGCCTACATAGGAAAGTACATTATTTCATTTCATTGAGGGTTAAAGGCTTTCGTTCAGTTTTTTACCAGTTGATTCTGAGATAGAGCAATGCTGACCCAGCAATGGCTACATGTGTTAGCAAAGGTATTTCTTTGCATTTGGTTTGCTGATCAGTTACCTAAAGAGGTGTATTCAAAAGAAGGAGCAGAAAGCCAAGTGTGGGAAATGCAACAGCCAGTTGCCACTCACAGTATAATCCAACCAGTAATGAAAAGCAGTACTACTTACTGTACTTAGTCCTTCAACCAGATCGGTCATATACTTAATGTACTTGTAGGGTCAGCCATTTTTGGTAGCCAAAGCTAAAGGAGGACACCCACTCATTTGCAAGTTAAGCCTCTGAGTGGCCTGAAGAATTCTTCCCAAGAGTTATTATTACAAAGGGATTTTCAGAACTCAAAGCATGCCCACACATTTCGAAATAAACCAAATACTGAAACAGCTCTCTTAATTCATTCTGGCTTAGATCATCAGACCAAACAAAACAGTGAATTTATTAGACTTCTTGTGTGACATGTGTGTTTAGAAACTTTATTGTGGAGGCTGGAAATATATCTGGGAAGGTATCATTTGATCTTTGAGTCACTGAGGTATTGAAAAGATGCTGAACCAATAGCAGGGAACGGGTGGCAAAAAAGGATGAGAAAATAATTAATTCTAATATTCTGACCTACCATTCATCCATACAGGACTTCCAGTAGCCACAAAGGAAGCTGTGCCTCTGTTTTATTCGGTATGAGAATTATAATTTTAGTGCTTTCTGCTTTTGCTATACAATCCATTATTTTTATTGTTCAACTGCTTTTATGGAGAGCTTCTTGTGTGCAGAGCACTACCTACTGTGTGTAAGAGAAGACAGTATGCCCAGCATATGTGCAGTGTGTAAGGTGACCCCTTATTGTGTAGCCCAACATTTCACTTTTTCATATTGTTTCTTAATTGGAACAGACTTGGGAGGGGTAACAGAACCCTTACTTATTACATTTTACTCTAATTGTGAAATTATAGAAGAAATATAAAAAGGTTAATGTGGAAGCATGAGAAATTTGAAATCTCTTGGTAAACTAATTTCCATTGACTGTTCTTAAGAAGGAATGGGTAGGCTACCAACTTTTAATTTGAGGCTAAGGGATATATTTTGGGAATGGGCCATCTGAAATAGCATCATCACCACAAATTAAACAAAGCTATTTTATATATCCAAGCTTGGTTTACCATCTTCCTCAGAATTTTCTGGCTGACAGAGATCAGAGCTGATAAGTCATGTTAACTAAGTCATGTTAAACTAGTATCAACTGATGCTGAAAATATGAGCCATCTATAATTGTCTTCTTCATATGATGGAGATTTCTTGAATGATCAGGAGATGGGATTCTTATTGTTTTGATACCAAAATATATTACTGAGTCACAAAGAATAGTAAGATTGCAGCAAAAGACACTAGGAAATTCTGTTCAGGATCAGGCACATCAGAATTTTCTAGGGCTTGAATCTGTCATTACGGACATTGATTCTGATAAATTTGGAAATTTTGTAGGCTAGAGATTTCTACTGTTAGAATGCAGAATACACCAGCTTTTACATTATGGAATGGAAATTCTCCTATTGGAGGGCATATTGCATAGAGGGCATGAATAAAATAATATGAGTAACCACCCCAGTGTTGTTGCCATTTATGTTTTACATGAAACATGAAACTAAAACACATCCCCATTGTGTGCTGGCTTCTCTGCCTGGAGCTGACACTCAGCTCTTAATAACAGTGCTTTACATTGTTGGACACTTATTATGTGTCAGTCACTGTTATGAATTTTACAAGCATTACCTCATTGAATCTTCTTAATAGACTTAAGTGGCAGTTACCATTATCATCTTCATTTTGCTGAGAAGAACCCTAAGACCCACAAGGTCAGCCAGACAGTAAGTGGCAGAGCTGATTTTAAACCCAGGTCCATCTGAGTTCCAAGTGACTGTTCTTAGTTTGAACACAGAACACATATGTCAGGAGTCCTATGCAAGTCCCAAGATGTACTACCATTCCCATGGAATTCCATGGTTAATCTGAGTATACATGTTATTGGCCAGTGGCCCTTCTTGCAGGTCAGCTGTTTACTCTCAAAGCCTGGAAAGTGTATATGTTGGGATCTGATTTGCCTTGACCCCATATCTCTTCTCTCCCCATGCTTGGAGTCCTTTGTCATTCCCTGCTTCTACCTTTGGGGACAGTCCTGAACGGAGGAGGTGAGCATGGACTCCTGCTTCAACCCAGCATCAGCCAGCACTAGGTTAGTCTGCCCCACCCTGGTGCTTGGACCAATCTTATTGCCAAGGCCTTACCTTGTCCCATGGTTTGGGTAAATGGGTGCCTGCTCTGTAATGGGCCCCTTGTACTTACTCAGGGACCTTTAGACCATCACTGGCACACTGATGTGCTCTGCCTGCCTGTCAGGGCATACTCCATCCTGCTTTCTATCGCCAAGGCTTACCTGGACTCCCCTCTGTTTCCTATGATTATCCTTTCATTCTAGCTTCTGCCTTTCTGATGGCACCGTTCCCACGGTTTGTCTTTTACTCCCTACTACCTGCCCATGGGCACAGCAGGCTTTCAGCTTCAGCTCTTTTAGTGTCCACTTTCTGTTGGTAAGTCACCATTTACCATTCTGTGTCCAGCCACCCTATTGAACAGTAAGAGTTATGGATACCACATAAATGATAGTAATGATTAACCACCATGCTATTTCCATCCCCAACCACAGTGTTTAGCATTTGGTGGGCATTATTATTAAATAGTTACTGAACGTCTGAAATATATAGTGCCATACATTGTTTGCTTGACGCTTGCTAGTTTTATATAATTTATCTCATTTTATTTTATCTCTTTAAATTGAAGTGTAGTTTATATATATTAAAATGCATAAATCTGAAGTGTACAATTTGATGAATTTTGACATCTGTGTAACCAATACTTGAATTAAGATATACACGGAACTTTTATCACCCCAAACATTTCTCTTGTGTCCTTCCCAGTCAATCCCTGAACTCTTCCCAAAAGCAACCACAGTTCTGATTTCTTTAGGTGTGGTTTGGTTTTGCCTATTACTGAACATTATGTACAACTAAATGTGTGTGTGTTCCTGGTTGATGAGGGATGGAGTGCGACTGTTAGTCAAAGAAGTCTTCATAGAGGGAGGAAACAGGAACTATAATTATCTAAGAAGATTTAGAGTACAGTTTCTGGAGAGAGGCAGCTTAGGTTAAAATCTCAGCCACTGACTAGCTATGTAATTTGGGGAAGTTACATGATCTCTCTAAGCCTCAATTTTCTCATCTAAAAAATAGAGATTCTGGGAGTGACCTCATGGTGTTGTTTGGAGGGTTATACCAGGAATATATGTGAAATTCTTAGGTCATGCCTGGCATGTAATACAGTAAATCTTAAATAGCTCCTTCTCCTCTTTCTGGTTAAATGAGATGGTTTGTCTGTCAGACATAGTACTAGGAGCTCTCTGTGATCACGTTTAGAACTTATACCAACACTGAGCAGTCAGAGCTATCATACCCGTTTTACATTTGATAAGCTGAGGACTAGAGAGGTGAGTTATCCAACATCACAAGGTAATCAATGGCAGACTCCAAAATCCAAGTGACATCTGTGAAATTCTAAGTCCAGTCTTTCCCTACTTTGACACTTGACCTCTCAAGAGGCCTCTTAAGCGTTGCTTCCAAGGAGTTGTAAGGCATGATATGACAGAAAGGAATAACGATTAACAATAGAAATTGCTAGTAATTGGGCTTGCTGGATGGCAGGTATTTTGCCAGACCCTTTCCATGCAGCTTCATTGATCTTGGCCAGAAGCCTCCAAGGTGAGCACATCATAAACCCTCTTCTGTAGAATAGGAAACTGGGACACAGGTTGGGTAAGTGAGTCTTCCAGTGTTACCCAGCTGATAGGGGCAGATCCAGGAATTTTGTATGTGAGGAAATGGGGAGTGCTCTCATGATATGATAGATTTGGATGGACACTAGAGATGAAAAACTTGGTTAAGGGCCGATTCCAGTATTCAGAGAAATGATTGGTATGCATAATTGTGAGGATGCACACAATGAAATGAGACAACTGGCCACCAAGTCCAAAGTAACCCCCCTTTTTTTAAACAGATTTGCTATGATAGTCAGCATGCATGAATTCCATTCTGCCATTTACTGGCTGTATAGCCTTGTACAAATTACATTATTTCTCAGAGTTCCCTCACTGGTTAAAACATGTGGACAAAATATGCCTGTTCCTCAGAATTGTTAGGTAATTAAATTAACCACTATATGTAATGTGTATGTCATCCTGCAGAATACCTGGCAGGCCCTCCATAGGTGATGGCTATGATTATGACATCACCCCCATCTTGGAAAGCACAGAGGAGAAAGAGGAGTTGGGATAAATTACAACTTATCAACAGAGAGCTATGCCTACCACTGGAAATGGGGGAATGTTGGAGAGGAGGAATGTTTTAAGGGGGTTCAGATTGGGCAAGGGTGGGAAGAAGATCATGGGTTTCATTTTGGATACAGAAGAGTGTTAGAACTAATAGTTGGAAGTAGAGATTGGAGAAACTTATTTGTGTACATGTAGCAATCAAATCCATGTGAATGGATGGGTTATTTGCAGGAATAAGTTAAAGAAAGTGAGATAGAAAGCACAGGGCTGAGTAGCATCTGGTCAGTAGTAAGTAGTGGATTATGTGTGGGGGTGTGTGTGTGTGTGTGTGCGCGCGTGCGCATAAGGGCAAAGTAGGGAGTTGTGTTTCTTATAATAATTACTGTGGAACAAGCACTGGCACTTCAGATCAAGGACATTTTCCCCTATCTAATAGCTTCAAATAATTGCTACAGAACAGGCGAACAAAGTAAGATAAATTTTGCATTTAGCATATGTGGAAATATTATGAATAGCTGCAGACTCAGTTCACTTTGATGCCCTTTGACAATCTGATAATTTTTGCAAAGATGTACTTAAAATGCTGTTTCATGCAAAGTTCAGATATTTTTCCCTTGTTTAAAAAATACACAACATCATTAATTTGCAGGCCTGTATATTAATTTTGCTGAGAGCACCGTTTATTTCTTCCTTCCACTTTGTTTAAAGTCAGTTGTTGACAACTCTCAAGCGTGTCAAACTCTCATCGCCAATAATTGCTTAAGGACCCCTAACTTCTACAAATGTTGGTTCCAGCTCCAAACCCCATGCTAGCCCTGGAAGAAAAAAAAAGAGAGGGGGAAGAAAGAACTTCTTCTGATGAATTTTTGATTTTCCTTCTTAACAAAGAAATGTCTGAGATTCAAAGCAATAGCTTAAAGTGATATTATAAAATAGAATATGGAGTGCACTGTTGTGAATGACTCTTTGCTTTTAATGTGGGGCTGAAAAATTGTCAGTGCCTTTTTTGATTAGATGGGATTTTTTTTTTTGTTCTTGATCTAAGAATTGAGGAGAAAAACATGCTACTTGCATTTGAATATGGCATGAGCAGAGCTGTAACGTATTGGAGATAAAGTAATAGCAGCGATGCCTTAAGGCAGCACCTGTATCTCCGGGTCAGTGCCATCTCTCTTTAGATCGCCGCTGCGCCACTCTTTCTGTGGCTGCTTTATTAGGCCTAATTAGGCGGGCTGTCACTTTTATTGGTGATGGGAAAGGAAGATAAGTAGATCACTTGTGTCATCTATCTCTATCCGGACGTGTCTAAAAAGTCTAAAGTGATTGCTGTAGGCCACAAATATATACCACAAGAGGGAGAGGGAGCAGAAAAAAAATAACACCCAGAACTGTAATAAAAAAAAAAAAAAGGAACAAAAACCTCTAGAAATGCCTTACCTTTGGCACTGCTGTGTATAATTTCAAACCCACAGAGAAGAGCTTGTGAAACATCCTGGAAGCCCTTTTGTTCTGAGGGAGAGGGTTGTCTAACGTATTTTATGAGAGCTGAATGGAGTGGGGTAGGGGAAAATGCTTCCTACTTAGGAGTCTAGCAATGGGTTCTCAAGAAAAAGTTGGTTGTAACAAGAATCCCACATCGGGGCACCTGGGTGGCTCAGATGGTTAAGCGTCTGCCTTCGGCTCAGGTCATGATCCCAGGGTCCTGGGATCGAGCCCCACATCGGGCTCCTGGCTCAGCGAGGAGCTTGCTTCTCCCTCTCCCTCTGCCTCTCTCCCCTGCTCATGCTTTCTCTCTCTCTCTCTGTATCTCTGTGTCTCAAATGAATAAATAAAATCTTTAAAAAAATAAAAAATAAATTAAAAAAAAAGAATAAAAAAAAAAAAGAATCCCACATATGGTATTGCTGAGCAGTAGAGTCACAGTAAAGAAGAATTCCGGAGCTGTGATTTGTGTGTGTTGTGTGTGTGTGTATGTGACTATGGCACGAGCAGAGCTGTAATGTATTGGAGATAAAATAATAGCAGCGATGCCTTAAGGCAGCACCTGTATCTCCGGTTACACTGGTTATACTGGTGATTGTGACAGTGGCTGGGAAGGGGTTTCTTGAAAGTTTTAGTAATTGGATTCTATACGGAAACAAATAATTCCTCTCGTTTGCCTGTAAAAATAGTGCCAATAAAGATAAATAGCCCAAAGGACTTTGGTAATATTCTCTTCAGCTACGGTCAGCTGCCTGAGGCTTTCAGAATATGGCTTCATTTCTTCTCAGAAGGACTCCTTACTTAACTGGGCATTTCTGATAAGGACCAAAAAACCCAGTTTTTTCCAAATATTAGCTCTATGCTGTCTCACCTATCTGGTTGTGGGGTAAGCTCTGGTTACTGGACCTTGATTATGGTCTGGTGATTATGGTTTTGAATTCAATCCCTTTGTCCAATCACATCTCCTTAGTGAGGTGATAAATTATACATTGAAGCCATATTTTATACTTTTCTTCTATCCACTCCATGCCTAGGACTGCGCTAGGTATGTACCAAGAGCTTGAAAAATAGTGGTTTCATTGGTTTCTTAATTCCTGTGACTGACTGGACTTTTCAGTGTCAAAGGAGAACTTTAATTTGTTCTTTTATATGGAAAATGACAACCCTCGTAAAATAATTTAAAAAATAATTATGAAGTACCTCTCAGTGACACTTACACAATACCAAGATGTTTGGGCCAACTCAGTCTGAATTTTTGTTCATGCCTTTGATGTTTATTATATACATTATCAAAAATATAGATTGATGGGTAGAATTTATTCTTGAGAAGTCTGTAGTTTACACTTGCTCTTCTGGGAAGACAGAAAGTATTATAATTAGGAAACTGCATGGGAAAGGCAAGGTCATGTCAACGACCTTGCGAGTCAGTGTGTTGGTAGACTTCATCATTTTTTTATATTGCTTTAATCCATTTACATAAAATAACTGTAATTTGTAGCACCTACTGTGTATCAGACACTTGGCTAAAAGTGCTTTACATACATTATTTCATTTTAGTTTGATCAAAGCCTCTAAAGTAGCCATTACCCATTTTATAGATGAGAAAACTGAGGCTGTGAGCAATCGAGTAATTTTCCCAAGTCCACATAGCGAGTGAATAAAAGAGCTGGAATTCAAGTTCATGTCTGTTTGATTGCACAGTCTGCACTCTTAACTCCTGTTAGGCTCAGTCTCCTGCTTCCGCATGTCGCTCATGAGAATGTTTTACCTTTTTTTTTTTTTTTTTAAAGATTTTATTTATTTATTTGACAGAGACAGCGAGAGAGGGAACACAAGCTGGGGGAGTGGGAGAGGGAGAAGCAGGCTTCCCGCTGAGCAGGGAGCCCGATGTGAGGCTCGATCCCAGGACCCTGGGATCATGACCTGAGCTGAAGGCAGACGCTTAACAGTTGAGCCACCCAGGCACCCCATGTTTTGCCTTTTTGAGAACAAAAAAAAATATCAACTCATGGACTAATGGAATTTTAAGTTAGAGGCAACTTTTATCACTGATTTTGTTGAGTTGATTGAGTAGCCTTAGAATATAATAATTGGACTTAGGAACAATTTTTATTTTGATCTTTGACTTTGAACATTAAGCACCACTTGTAAATAATTTGGATTCATTTTGTCTGAAATAAATGGTGCAGCCATCAGGTTATGGAAACATATGTCACCTGAGGCTGAAAGGCTATCCCTAAGCAGAGATAGGACTTTAAGGGCACCTCTAAGAGCTTGATTGACCAAGATATTGCCTCCCTTCATCCTATCAGTTTATTGTATAAATAAGAATTTTAAAGCATTTATAGAATGATTGCTGTATGCCGTGCAGGTCTGTATATTATTTAATCCTGTCAACACCTCTGAGATTGGGGCATTAATACTCTTCTTTTTTAAACAGGTAACAGAAGTTCTCAAACCCAGTCTCTGTTCTTTCCACTCTTCTTTATTGCTTTCTAGGAAAAGGTCTTCTGATGGGCATAAAGAAAATGTTGCATTACCTGAAATTTCAGGGAAGGTATGGTAGTGGGGGTACACTTTTGGCAATAGAAATGTTGGAACAGGACTGTGGTTGTCTGGAAAAAGGGAGCTTCCCATTTGAGAGTGATGAGATGAGGATGAGAGTGGAAGGACTTAGGCATGTTTGGGTCACCTTACAGTCTTGCTGGTATCAGTTTTTTCAGTTGGTACAATGTATGATCTGTACCCAGTAAGGTCTTTTTTTATGAGCTCTTTGCTAGATCCAAGCCGATCTGTCTTCTTATTCTATCCATTTCTAATGAGTCAGCATAGTCTGATGCAGGGCTGGTAAACATCTGACATACCACCACTCTCCTTTCCTGGTGTCATGACATACGTTGCCAATTTGTCACAGTATCTAGCTTTCCAAGGCCAGACTCAATATCAGAATCTAAACATAGTGCTTCACATAGTTATTACCAATTGGCATACAACTTGAGACTTACTTGTCAACCCTGAGTTAATGGGGTTAATGCTAATTCTTCTCTCTTCTAGCCATTTGCAGGAACTGAGGCAAGATTCGTCTTTCTGAGGCTCAGCCACCATCCATAAAGAAGAGGTATTATCTAATCCATGAACTCCAAATTCATGGAAGTATCAAATAAGATTTATAATAAAAATAAGAAATCTCATTTTCAATGTAAGGAGATATTTTTACTGAAATTGACTATTTTGATAAAACCATAGTACATTAGTCCAATCACCCAAAGGAGTATCTGTTGGTTTTGCTCCTTGCTTCACTCTCGTACAACGAACCAGTCTCCAAATCCTGTTGATTTTGCCTTTTATTTTATTTATTTATTTATTTTGCCTTTTGCCTTTTAAATAGCTCTTGAATCTTCCCCCTTTCTACTCAGGCACACTGGTATGGAGTCTGTGCCCTCATTATGGGCCTTTTAGGTAAGTGGCCTTTCTGTCACTCGTCCCCTAGCTTCTACTCTATTCTCTACTGCTCGATGCCAGAATGACTTCTTCAGACAAGTCATGTTCCTCTCTTTATACTTCCCATGGGTCTTCCACATTCACTATAATAAAACCTAAACTCCCTCATCTGGCACATGTAGCCCTTTACTTCCCTACTCTTTCCATTTGCCTTGCTCTGCTCATCATTCTCGCAATCCCCAGAGTCATTATGACACTGTGTCTTTCCTCAGGTTTTGCCATCTGCAAGTGCCATTCACTGTCCTTCTCCACTTGGCAAACTCCGACTTCACTTCTCAATTCAGTGTTGCTTGGCTGGGCCTCTGGAAGAGTTGTAGTGAAGAGAAACATTTCTGCAGATGGCTTGGGATGGGCTACCCACCTGTGTCTACCCACCTGGGTCTGGTAGTGGCATCCTCTGCAACTAGGAATTGAGCCATGGGACAAAAGGACTCCCAAAATGGAGGCAGGTGGCCATCTCTAGTTCTAAATACTCACAGACCAGTAGTGTGGTTTCCTCAGGTAAAGATGCTCAAGTCTTTACTCTAAGAAGAGTACTTAGGGCCTGGAGTAAGGAGAAAGGGAGGGAACCTAACTAGTTGTGTAGATTTAAAATTTTGGCAAAATCCTTGCCTGCCCTATTCAATGAAAAACGTCATCTTTTGTGCACACCTCAGACTCTGGGAGCATGACAGGACTTCTGCTCTTTGTGGCTGCCCAAACACCCCAGCAAGTGCTTAAGGGTTACTCCCTCCCCTTCTTCCTCCTTTTCCTCCACTTCTGTATCTTCCTCATTCCCTATAATTAGCAATAATTATAATGACATTTTTAAATTTACAGAACACTTTCACATACATCATTTCGCCTGCAAAACAACCTTGTGAGGTACATTGCTATTATATATCAATTTTAGGGATGAATAAATTGACATCCAGAGAAGTTCAATTATTTGTTTAAAATCACATAGTTGGTAGGTTATGGAATTAGGATTTAAACTAGGTCTTCAACTCTAAATCTCAGAGTTGTGTTGTTTGTTTTTATGAAGTATTGTGACATATTTAATTTGGAACTGTGTTTCAATTTGTAGCATCTTTCTTGGTATTAAAAATTGCTGTTTTACAAACTCTCTTCAAGCATCTTGCTTTGATTGCTTTAGATAAAAAGCCATTTTATGTGCCTGCATGATATCCTGTATCATAACTTGCCATTGTACTTGTCTTACAAATCTCTCTTTGTGTTGGTCTCCCAAGGACTGTGAGCAACTGCAGAGCAGGGTTTATCACACATCATGCCTGATTTATCACATATCATCAGGCCCAAGCACACAGGCCTGGTGCAGAATAACCATGTGAGAAAAGTTTATTAAATGAATGAATGATTAATGATAAAAACTAATATTTATTGAATGCTTAGTATTACTAGCCACTTTGCTTTCTCTTTCTATACATTAACTCCTTCAGTTTCAGTTAATTACCACAAAAATCCTATGAGGCGTGTACTATTATGATTCCCATTTTATAGGTTAAGTAACTTGCTGAGGGTCATCCAGCAACTAGTGAATGGTAGAGCCAAGATGTGAGCCCAGGGCGTATCCTGCACACTATCCCTGAGGCTCTGCTACCTATCTAGTGAATGAGTAACATCTGCTTCAAGGGATGTGATGAGAGGGAGGTGCTTTGACATCATTTCTGAGTCCCAACTCTGCCTTTAACCAGCTGAGAAGCTTTGAGTAAGGCACTTAACTTCTGTGTGTCTCGATTTCCTCATCTGTAAACCAGGTGATAATGTGTGCTTCACAGGTAGGTTGGTTGTGAGGATCAAACTCTATGATGGCTAGGATGTTTTATAATTCTAAACAACTCTCTAGATATTTTGTCAGTGATATTATTGCTGTAGTTGTCACAAGGCTGACAATAGTCCCTGCTGGTGAGCCACAGGTCTCCTGTGTGTTTTGCTCAAGGCTGGCCCTCTGGGAGGCTCCCCAGCACTGCGTTGAGTCCAGCAGGGAGCCAGTGCCCCTGGACTCATCAGTTAGCTGTGGAGGGGTGTTTCTAATTATTCTTTAGCCCCAGGGTGAGCCAACACATTCATCTTTATCTTCTCGAAAGAAAAAAAAAATTCTCTTTTGACCTTTGGGTGAAGTAATCAGAATTCTTGACATTTTTTTTTGTCTTTTGCAAGAAAAGTAGCTTAGCCATACCCTTTCCTCCAATTCCTCAACTCCATTCTTTATTTATGTCTTTTTCTTTTCTTTTGTTGTTCACTGACAACATAGAACAGAGATGAGAAGCTCATATAACAACTTGAGAATCAGTTCTTTTGTGAACTACCTTTTCAGTATCCTTCTGGACAGTAGGATTTTTCTGGCTTCTTGCCTAGTATAAAGGTTAAGCTTGTGAGCTGTGGGGTCAGATTTGCCTGGGTTCAAATCCCAGCTCTACAGCTTCGCTATTGTATAGAGCTCGATAAGCTTCTTAGTTCCACTAAGCCTCAGTTTCCACATCCATAAAAAGGGGGTAGTAGCAACAATAGCTCTATCATGGGTTTCTTGTGAAACCTAAATGAGCTAATGCTTGTAAGACATTCACAACCATGTCTAGTGAATCATAAATACTCAAAATTCTTTAAAAAGTACTTCATTGTTTTAAATTCTACCACATAGAAACCTAAGCTGCTGATCACAATATTGAATACTGTGAAATAATTTCAAAAGAGGGACAATAAAATTTCATTAGGCTACTTTTTGGATGAGGCCCAAGCCTCTGACTGAACAGAGAGAAATTGACTACTGTTTGCTTTTATACATAAAATCCTATAAGCATTTGGGTATTTCAAGACAGTTGTGTAAGTTAATAAAAACACTCACTTTATTTTAGCATTATCTAGCATGTAGAATCAGCTCTGGGGCTTTGGTTGGGTGAGCCAACCAAAATGACTGCAGACCACTGCAGTCATTCAGGTTCTTAAGCTCAGGGTTACGATGCCCTGATGTGTAGTGGTCAGTTGTGAGGGATGACCCAAAGAATTGATCGTTATTGATAAGGTAAAGTTGTGAATATTTTCAAAAAATTTATTACTTTTGCAAATTATAGAGTAGATTCAAGGCTATTTCGAACTCTCTTGTATTCTGGGAGGTGTCTTGAGTGGGTGAGGCAGGCAGAGTTATAGCTAGCTCCCTGAGACCTGGAAGTACTTTCAGCATATGTGAAGCCTGGGAATTCTTGTGGTGCTTTACTTTCCCATGAAATTTTTTGGGATATTTGAATCTGCATATATGTTCAAGTTCTACATGTTAATTATCACTTGCCATGTGTTTCACAGTGCAGAAAACTTGAGAATTGCTGGGTCAGTATGATCTCCCACATAATTTTGGAGGATTTTTTACAGCAGTTGTTTTTAAACTGCATTCCTTAGAGCCCAGTGGTGTTGCCTGCAGAGCCTTGGGGGTAAAAACAAAGTGAGTAAATGGAGTTCTAGGTTCTCCATCTTTTACTTCAACCAGAGCAGTGCTGTTTTCATTTGTGTTATATTTTGGGATTTCACATGAGGTTTTGAGAAAAATACACTATATTTTTTCTTGAAAATGTTAATAGCATCCACGAAAGATAGTCTTTCAGCCTCTGTTTGAGTGCCTCTACCTTATAAGTTACCCTGTTCATTTCACTACTGTATACCTCTGCTGGGGAAGTTCTCATGAAGGCCCTGAATCTGCCTCATTATAGTATTTACCGCCGGTCCTAGTTTTGTCTCCTGACAAAAACATAGAACAGGTTTGCTTCTTTTACTGCTCAGCAGCACATGACTGTAAACACTTTTAGAATTAATGCTTCTGAAAAGTGGCCCAAAGGGCCATTTTTAGTTTTCCTGAGGGCGTGGATTAGGGTATTATTGGAGGATGGTTGTAGAGCCAGTTATCTGCTAGGAAGCCACCTATCATCCACATCTTTATCTTCACCTCTTCATCATTTCCCACTCATTATTATGCAAGCAACAATTCTCCTGAAATGATGAAGAAAAAAATTCTCATTTCCTCATGGAAAGTGGTCCTAAAAAACACTAATTCCTATTGCTGTTGATGAAGAAGAAAAAGCAATCACATCTTACGAAGTGATGGTGAAGAGTTATAGTAGGCCTACTCAGGAATTTTACAAGTCTATATGTTTAATGTGATTGTGGGAATATTTGTGTTAACCTGAAATTATAGTTACAGTAAAACATCTTCTCTTAATGGTCAATAAGAGAGCAAGGAGAACTCATTATATTAGCTTTTCCGTTATTCAGAAAATAATTGTATTAATGATTTTCTGAATTTCCATATAATCATATAAACACTAGTTTTACTCCTTAAATTAAAAAAGCCACCTTGAAAATGTTCAAATACTATTGTTCTAAATTAATGGCTTCTTCGTCTAATTAGTAAGCATTATTGTTGCAATATGTTTATACTCACACAGCACACCAGAGGCCGCACAAGCCACTCCTGTGTACAAGCAAGCATGAAAAGAACGGAAAGCAGAGTTCCAGAACAGTTCCATTCTTTTACATTAAAAGAAAAAAAAAAATTTCATGGCTAATTTCCTAATTTCCACTTGCTTGGCAGTTCTCCGTCCTAAAACACTGCAAAAAATAGGGCTGTTGATGGGCTCTCCCCCCACCCCCCATCCTCCTTTAAAAGCCCTGTCACAAAACAGGATTGTGTTGTAGCCCCTATTTGAATATTGAGCAGGCTAACTTTGCTTTTGCTCCTGCCAGATCTCTTCAGGCGGGGAGAACAGGCCACCTCCCGGCAGAGGACAGTACTCACTGCCCACTGCAGGTGATATAACCTATTTTGAAGCACATTTTAAAGAGAGATTCTGTATTTTAATGGTCAGTTAGTAGCTGGCTACCAACCGTCTGTGCTTTCCGCCTGGGGACAGGAATGCCAGGCTTATTAAATATTGAGAAGTTGTTCATTACTATGGGGATCTGTGACAACAGCCTATCTGCATATTGAGAAAACAGCAAATTTACATTCTTCAGAGTAGCTGTTCCAGTTCTGGGGAAGGACTAATGTTTGTCTGGCTAAAGATGCATAAAAATGCAAACTCTATCTTGGAGATTTGCTTTGTTGCTTTTTCTTTTTCCTTGAAAGTGGAAGTTTCAAAAACCAAACTTGCTTATGGAGAGAGAATTAAAAGCAAACAAACAAACCTTTTGAAAAATCTAGATATCTAATACTGGCTTTTCTTTTTGAGAAAGTGCCAGATGTTTGAAATACTAACTTACATGTTGGGACATTATAAGAAAATGCATTTAATTAAATATGGAATCTAAGGAACTGAAAAATTTGGTAGGATGTAGGTAAGTTGTAGGGGATAAAGTAATGAGATATTAGCTCTTTCCTTGAAGTCTTAATAATTAGAAAGCCATAATCACCCAGGGCTCAGTCAATGCCAGCTGCAAATTAGCAATCCAAGAACATGCAACCCATTTTGTCTTCAACAAGAGACTGTATACATGAATGTAGTTGCTAATTACCAATTAAATGCCAAAATCTCATGAAGACTATTACAGAGGGTTAGGCTGGTGGTCCAGCCAGCCCATTATTCAGTTTCTGACCATAATCTGAATTGATTGCCCAAAAAGAAGTCCCTGAAAATGTCTGGGATGTAAACCAGGTATGTATAACTTTCCTTCATGATCAGCTATGGCTCTATCACTAATGAGTTTCTATAAACCCTTGCCAACTCTATTTACAGTTTAAAACAGTGATTCTGTGGTTCAGTATGAGAGAGGACTAGTGCCATCTTCTGTTGACTCTCATCAGTCTGCATTGTGACCAGACACTTCTATTGCACTGTTTAGCACGGTGTGTACGTGTATTTATAAATGAGAACAGTGAGGTTGTTGATCACAGGGATAATCCCTGGTGCGTTGTGAACCATGTCCTTGTGTTTACTCCTTCTTCCCCACTCCTTCTGATTCTTCTCTTCCTTTGGCTATAGCATATTTGAGAGTCTTTCTTTTTCGGATACACTGAATCAGAGACATAGCATCCACAACATCATTCTTAGATATTAGAGGTGTCCTCTAATCATCCCTAACCTCTGCTTGTTAGAACAGTCATTGAGAACTAAACTCTTTCTGGAATTTGCCTTTCATGTTTTTCAGTGGATGCGTGGTATATTTCACATGCTTTTCCATCTATGACATTTGTCTTATTCCCTAGCTAATAACTCTCAGTTTGTTACCCCATTTTGCTGCTTTTGAAGAATATATTGATTAAGAGCTTGGTTTGACCATCTCAATATGAATCTTTTCTCCACAACTTATTAATTCTGGAAACCTAAGCAAGCAAATCACTTTTCTGTGTCTCAGTTTTTCAGGTGTGCATTGAAGACAATAATAATATCAGCCATACGGGATTGTTAGGAGGATTAAATAATATCAAGTGCTTAGTGTCAATGCCTAACACATAATAAATGCTTAATACATGTTAGCCATTATTACTATCATTACGAATTCAACAACACCATCCAATGCTAATTGAACATCTTTTCTGAATAGGCACTGAGGATAAAGAGATAGTAAAATATAGGCATTATCTTGGAATAAGCACAGAGTCTAGTGGCAGAAATAGACAAGCAATTGTAATGCAATGGATAAAGTACTTTTGTAATGGCATATTTACTGATTCTTATTTGGCTCTTAAAACAATTCTGTGAAGATGTTAACCCCATTTTCAGATGAGGAATCTGGAGCCCAGGGAAGTAAGCTGAAGAGCCTGTAGTCATGGGGCAGAGACAGATTTCTCTCTTAAACCTCTTGCTTCCAATATTACCTCTTGCTTTGTGCACCAGGCCAACCTGCCTCATGGCCCTACATTCTCCTATTGTTGCTGGTAATTTTGCATGAACATTCCTGCCTCTGTTTGACATTGTAACTTTCCATGCATTATGGTATCTGTTGTTTCTATTTGGGACCATGGTACTGTGGAAACAGCACTGGGCAAAGGGGTCAAGGTTACTACTGTAAGCATATTTCACGTCTTTTATATTGCATAAGTGCTTAACTGGTGGCCTCACCTCTCTGGACCCAAGTTCCTCAGTTTAATGAAGGATTTGATAAGCACAGTGGTTTTTAGAAGGCAGGTTCTGGGGTGGTGCCTCAGTTGCCAGCTTGGGGAGTGAGATCCACCCCTTTGTTAAAGGGTTCTGCTTTTACAACTGTGTTGGTACATTAGTGTTTCATGAAAGATTGTGTTTGAAGAAAAGGATTCTGCTGCTGCAAATAGTTTGAAACCCTGTGGACAAAATTACTTCTAAGGTCTTAGCCTGAAATTTCTGGATTTTAGTTGTTGAAACATGGTGAAAAATGCTAGAAGGAGGAAAAGTTGTTTATTAATATATCCTCACCCTCCCAGTCCCTTCCAGGAAAAGCAAACTACAAATGATTTTTAATAGCTAAATGGGTAGTAATTAAGTTTCTTAAGATGATATCTCTCATGTAAACAGAAAATTAGTGACTGTTCAAAATCAATGTGGTTATGTAGTAGATTGCTTTTGGGGTTGAAGGACATGGGTTTAAGTTCTGGCTCCAGCATGTACTCTGCATGACGTTCCTCAAGTCACTTTACTGCCCTTAGCTTTGATTTCCCTTGCTCAGCCTTGCTCTTCCAACAACACAGGATTGTTAAGACAGACATAACTGGAGTGAACATCGTATAAACCATAGCAGCTATGAAAATGTTAATTCTCCTTTTATGATTGTTTTTAACATACTGATAAAGTTCCAGTTAATATTTGTGAGGTTTTCAAATCTTCACCTTCTCAGAGTTTCAGACATTTCTCTCCAACATGCTCCCATGGCAGGGATGTCTCTGGGATTTGTTCTGACAGACAGGTCTTTAGTTAACAAAGAGAAGAGAGAGGTTGTGTGTGTGTGTGTGTGTTTATTGTCATTGCTGTCCAGGCTGACAAATGGGTTTAGGTCCAGACTCCTCCTTGCATTATTAATGAAAAATTGCATATCACCTGAGGCTAACCTAGCTCCTTTCACAAGTCTTTGGCGACTAACAATCTTGCTGCCATCTGAAGAGAAGTCTGCCAAGCAAAGAATCTCCTCCCTGTTCTTTCCCTTAAGAAACACTTTAGCATGTCTAGCACAGCACTGCTTCAAATTAGGTTTGAATAAAACACTGTGATAAATAAGTAAGTGTCTCCCGTACACAGATTGCCACTTGTTTAGGAATAAAGTATCGATTTTTGAATGTTGCTGAGATTTAGACATGGGTTAATTAAACATTTACATATATGTGCTGAACAATATATTGCATGGTACAATAATGTGCACTTTAATCAGAAACCATGGGTGTTTGTGTTTGCTTTTTCCATGTTAATTGGCACCATGCTGGCTCAAGCTTAGGTATTTGGCTAGATGGAAGAAAATAGACATGGTGTTTTAAATATTTTAATTAGGACCAGCAGTTCTCAGCTCCCTCATTTCTCATTGGATTGTTTTTCACGCATGAATAAATTAGCTAGCATGGAAGTACTCTGTAGAAAGTGGTTGCCCTCTGGCCATAAAAAGAGTCCTGTTCATTAATACTTTAATGAAATTAGCTGTGAGCAAAATATTATTCCTTTTAACTGTGTTCTAATTTCTTAATTTTAATTAGGCACATAATTGTAGGGTGCTGAAATTATCTTCACGTTCAGCAACTAAAGTCCCATCATCAGGAGCCTGTGGCTGAAATACCACACACTCCCAACACGTTCCAGCAGGAAATTTTCCGTCCAACTTTTTCCCCATTTGCTTCACCAAAGATCCCCCTCAGCCCTCCTTTTGTGGCCATGGTATGATACTTCAGAGTTTCTGCTCCTGACTCAAGCCATTGGTAATGAAGCTATTGGACTGTGGATCATTTTAGAAGTGATACAGTGTGGAGGTCTACAAAGAATATGGTCTGGTGGGTTTTTTTTCCTTCAGTTTTTGTCTCCTCAGGCCCCCACCTAAATATCTGTCCCCCTGGTCTTATGTTAGAGTTCTCTCTGTCTCTCTTTATTATTTATTACTTTATTGGCTTGTTCATTTTGAATCTGTAAGCTCTGTGAGGGCAGGGATTTTTTTTTTCTCTTTCAAACCCCAATTTGTGACATGTAATTCCTACATTATACAAATATAGTTGTTGAATGTTTAATGGAACTGTGAATTCCACAATGCTGAAATTTTCTGATACAACTTGTGGCATTTTACAGTGCTTTAGGTAAATAAGATAGTCCACACATAAATACCAAAATGAAACTTCTGAATATGATAGAACAATACTCTCAATTTGCTGAGTTTTCACTTTAGAAGGAATAGTGTGGAATCTGGATTAAAATTTAAGGAAGAAACTAAAAGCCTATACACATTACTTTGTATTACTCCCTAAAATTGAACCTGAGATTTATCATAACATGTATTCAATATATATGATGCAATAATTACTGAAAAAAATGAAAATTCATTCAATAATTATATCATTTTTGCCCACCACCCCTACCATACTTAACATAACCTCATACACCTACACTGATAATTTTGAGTGAAGCACCTGGCTCACTTATTTAAATATTTTAAAGGTATTAAATAAATGTAGGTAAAGGGGCACCTGGGTGGCTCAGTTGTTAAGCGTCTGCCTTCTGCTCAGGTCATGATCTCGGGGTCCTGGGATCGAGCCCCGCATCAGGCTCCCTGCTCGGGGGAAGCCAGCTTCTGCCTCTTCGTCTCCCCCTGCTTGTGTTCTCTCTCTCTCGCTGTGTCTCTCTCTGTTAAATAAATAAAATCTTTAAAAAAAAAATAATTAAATGCAGGTGAATATTTTATAGGTCCATCAAGAAGTTTCATATTTGATCTGATATGTAAAATAGGTATAATAATAACACCTTCCTCATAGGCTTATTGGGATTGTTAACTGAGATAAATACATATCAGACACATAGTGTCAGATATCATCTGACATTCTTAACACTTGCATATAGATAGTCATTTTGTAAACTAACATTTGACAGTATTTTACAGTCTGCAAGCCCCTCTTACCTGTGTTCAAATTTAACTGCATCTATTTAATAAAAATAGAGATAAAATATCCTATTTTATAGAATGAGGCAAATTTTATTCCACCTGTTTTCTTAAAATACCATTAACAAGACCATGTTTCAGATTTAGCTTGATGCTTACTTACACTAGAATTCAGAGATTCCAGTTACTGAGTTTGTAAATGCTACAAACACAGAGGAAGCACCATGCCCTTTACCCATACCACTCTTGCCATTCCTAAAGTAAACAAGATCCCAAAGTTGCTTTGTATTCTTCCCATGTGTGTTTTCAGCTTTTACTATATATAAATCATGAATAATATGCAGGGATCAGGAGCAGATCTGAGTTTTGCATGCCAGAAATTTATAAAATTTTGTTGCCTTTTAAAGTGATAATTTATGTATAATGAAAAAATAAATTGTAACAAATTACAAATTTTTAAAAACTCACGAATATCACAAAAATCTAGAAAAATATTTTTGTTAATTAACTGACACACTTCTGTTACACTTTTTCTCTAATTTTTTTGGCTACATACTATTTCACATGAAATGATTTAATAATATTGTCTGTATAGAGAACCCCTCTCAAAATCAATAAAAATAGATCAACACCCCAACATCTAATAGTAAAACTTACGAGTCTCAGAGACAAAGAGAAAATCCTGAAAGCAGCTCGGGAGAAGAGATATGTAACCTACAATGGTAGAAACATTAGATTGGCAACAGACCTATCCACAGAGACCTGGCAGGCCAGAAAGGACTGGCATGATATATTCAGAGCACTAAACGAGAAAAATATCCAGCCAATAATACTATATCCAGCTAGGCTGTCATTGAAAATAGAAGGAGAGATAAAAAGCTTCCAGGACAAACAAAAACTAAGGGAATTTGCAAACACAAAACCAGCCCTACAAGAAATATTGAAAGGGGTCCTCTAAGCAAAGAGAGAGCCTAAAAGCAACACAGACCAGAAAGGAACACAGACAATATACAGTAACAGTCACCTTACAGGCAATACAATGACACTAAATTCCTATCTTTCAATAGTTACCCTGAATGTAAATGGGCTAAATGCCCCAGTCAAAAGACACAGGCTATCAGATTGGATTAAAAAACAAGACCCATGGAT
>NC_138377.1:89158345-89195343 GCF_054177405.1 Leptonychotes weddellii | reverse complement strand
GGGCGCCTGGGTGGCTCAGTTGGTTAAACGACTGCCTTCGGCTCAGGTCATGATCCTGGAGTCCCGGGATCGAGTCCCGCATCGGGCTCTCTGCTCAGCAAGGGGTCTGCTTCTCCCTCTGACCCTCTTCCCTCTCGTGCTCTCTGTCTCTCATTCTCTCTCTCTCAAATAAATAAATAAAATCTTTAAAAAAAAAAAACAAACATTGGGGGAGAAAAGACCATTGTATTTATAGGTTAAAATTCAAGGAAACATTCACATTTTAAAATAATCAAAGCATTTTTTTAATTAGGATATTTCATTCAACTAGAGTTTGTGAGTTATCTACTAAACTTGGAGATTTATGAGAATGGGTTATGTCTCTTTTTTTTGGAATCCCTAATGCCTAGAATAGTGTCTGGAGTAAGATGTTCAATAAAAGTTTTCAAATTGAGCTCCATTACTATTACAATAAAGTTACCTTTCTGAGCACATCCTAATAGGGGTAGGGAATTAGAAGATGATTTGGTGTGGTGAGTCTAGACTGTAAACATTTTTCCATATAACCAATATTCTATTAAATTTCTTAATTTAAAAAAAACAATATCCATTTCAGTAGTAAACGCTTAAAATGTTGGGCCTATGTCAATAAATAAGAAAGGAAAGAGAAAGAGAGGAAGCAAGAAGAATTCAGGTGGTGGAGCCCAAGAAGTGAGGACTTTGTCCTTCAAGGTAATGTGTTAGAAACTCATCAACATACTCTTTTGTGCTGGTGTGGGGTATAGCACAGTGGCCACAAATTTCTATGGGTTTCAGGACAAAATGGCCACATAAATGTGGCCAAATTGAAACTAGATGGACTAAATATGCTATTAGATATTTGTATTTTTAGACAGTCTCAACTGGTTATCAGAGGAGGAATTGGGCAAGGTTGAGTATCTGTTAAAGAACAGTTTAGTCATGAGTTTTTACTGCATGAGTTTCTTTCTTTCTTTTTCTTTTTTTTTTTTATTTATTATGTTATGTTAGTCACCATATAGTACATCATTAGTTTTTGATGTAGTGTTCCATATTCATTGTTTGCATATACTACCCAGTGCTCCATGCAATACGTGCCCTCCTTAATACCCATCACCGGGCTAACCCACCCCCCATGCCCCTCTGAAACCCTGTTTGTTTCCTGGAGTCCATAGTCTCTCATGGTTCGTCTCCCCCTCTGATTCTCCCCCTTCATTTTCCCTTCCTTCTCCTAATGTTCTCCATGCCATTCCTTATGTTCCACATATAAGTGAAGCCATATGATAATTGTCTTTCTCTGCTTGACCTATTTCCCTTAGCATAATCCCCTCTGGTTCCATCCATGTCAATGAAAATGGTGGGTATTCATCCTTTCTGATGGCTGAGTAATATTCCATTGTATTTATGGACCACATCTTCTTTATCCAGGATTCGTCTGTTGAAGGGCATCTTGGCTCCTTCCACAGTTTGGCTATTGTTGACATTGTTGCTATGAACATTGGGGTGCATGTGCCCCTTCTTTTCACTACATCTGTATCTTTGGGGTAAATACCCAGGAGTGCAATTGCTGGGTCATAGGGTAGCTCTACTTTTTAACTTTTTGAGGAACCTCCATACTGTTTTCCAAAGTGGCTGTACAAACTTGCATTCCCACCAACAGTGTAAGAGAGTTCCCCTTTCTCCATATCCTCTCCAACATTTGTTGTTTCCTCCCTTGTCAGTTTTTGCCATTCTAACTGGTATAAGGTGGTATCTCAGTGTGCTTTTGATTTGAATTTCCCTGATGGTTAATGATGTTGAACATTTTTTCATGTGTCTGTTAGCCATTTGTATATCTTCTTTGGAGAAGTGTCTGTTCATGTCTTCTGCCCATTTTTTGACTTGATTATTTGTTCTTTGGGTGTTGTTTGAGAAGTTCTTTATAGATCATGGATACCAGCCCTTTATCTATAGTGTCATTTGCAAAACTATAAGCTACCTTGGAATAAATCTAACCAAAGAGGTAAAAGATCTATACTCTAGAAACTATAATACACTTATGAAAGAAATTGAAGAAGGCACAAAAAGATGGAAAAACATTTCATGCTCATGGATCAGAAGAATAAACATTGTTAAAATGTCTATGCTGCCCCAAACAATCTATACTTTAAACGCCATCCCTATTAAAATACCAATGGCATTTTTCAAAGTACTGGAACAGACAATCCTAAAATTTGTATGGAACCAGAAAAGACCCCGAATCGCCAAGGAAATGTTGAAAAAGAAAAAGCTGGGGGCATCACATTGCCTGATTTCAAGCTGTATTATAAAGCTGTGATCACCAAGACAGCATGGTACTGGCACAAAAACAGACACATAGATCAGTGGAATAGGATAGAGAGCCCAGATATGGACCCTCAACTCTGTGGTCAATTAATCTTCAACAAAGCAGGAAAAAATATCCAATGGAAAAAAGACAGTCTCTTTAATAAATGGTGCTGGGAAAATTGTACAGCTATATACAGAAGAATGAAACACGACCATTCTTTACACCATACACAAAGATAAACTCTAAATGGATGAAAGACCTCCATGTGAGACAGGAATCCATCAAAATCCTAGAGGAGAACGTAGGCAGTAACCTCTTGCCACAGCAAGTTCTTTCAAGACACGCCTCCAAAGGCAAGGGAAACAAAAGTGAAAATGAACTTTTGGGACTTCATCAAGATAAAAAGCTTCTGCATAGCAAAGGAAACAGTCAACAAAACTAAGAGGCAACCCACAGAATGGGAGAAGATATTTGCATCTTCTGTTCTAGGTGTTGTTGCTACAGCCTCCCTCAGGCAGGTGGTACAGATGATTGTAGTTCTTGATTATGCTTTTCCTCTGGGAACTGAATTCAGATTGCTTTGCAATTAAAAACAAAACAAAATCAGTCTTATAACTTGGGAGCAATTTTCTGCTTTTCCACAGAATGCTACAAGAAACAAGGAAGCTAAGAGATTTGTCATTTCCACTGGCAATCTAGTTTTGCTATATAAACAATTTAAAATATAATGTGCTATACGGTCTGGTAGCATGTGACATGACCATGGGGAGTGTTTACTTTTTACCTGTGGTCAGTCTTCCATCAGCCTGAATACTCTTAGGACTCAAGATGGAAAGACTGGAATCACATAACCTCTAAGTCATCATTCATCACTTGGCCAAACAATTGCTTCTGATTGAGCAAGCAGGAGTATTATTTATTGATAGAAGTAGTTGTAAAGAAACAATTTTGACATTGTCAAAGAAGCAGCCTAGGATTTAAATCATCTAGTACTCAGAATGGAGCGGAAAGTATCTGTCTGTCTGTCTCTGTATCTGTCTGTCTGTGTGTCATCTATCCATCTCTTCATCTTTCTATCTATTCCTCGCAAAATGGATTTAAGAGACTTACACAAATACAAACGCGTGCACATACATACATTCTTTTCTGTGGAAAAGATTGGAAGATGATAGGTATACAGATAGGCATAGAAATAAGATTGGAAGACTATATCCCAAAATGTTACCTCTGCATGGTAGAATTATAGATTATTTTTATTTACTTCTTCTTTTAAATTTTTATTTACTTCTTGAGCTTTGCTGTATTTCACAATATTTCTGCAATGAATATATATCATATTGTAACACTATGATATAATAAGAAATATATATTTGGTTTTTATCCTTGGTTCCTGGCACAGAACTCCTAAAACCCTTATAATTTCCAGAGTAGTAGAGGTAATAGGAGGATCTTCTGTTATAATATTTGTTCTTAGTACTTAGTTCCCCGACTAAGAGTTTCTAAGACCTTTGGAATCTCTGGAGTGATAAGATTGTCTTTTTGTATGCTAATGAGATGACAGATGGCCTGAATAGCTTCAGGATGGGGAGTGGTCACCAGAAAGACCAAGCATGACTTGAGGCTTGGAACTTTCAGACTCATTCCCTGTCCTCTGGGGAGGAGAGAGGGACTGAAGATTGAGTTAATAATTGATCATGCTTACGTGATGAAGCCTCCATGAAAATCCCTGAACTATGTAGTTTGGGGAGCTTTTGGGTTGGTAAACACGTCCATGTGCTGGGAAGACAGCATACCCCAACTCCACTGGGACAGAACCTCCTGTGCTTGGGACACTTCTGGACCTCATGCTGTGTACCTCTTCATCTGATCTTTCATTGGTATTCTTTGTAATTAACCACTAAATGTAAATTAAGTGTTTCACTGAGTTGTGTGAGCCATTACAGCAAATTACAAACCAGAGGAGGGGAAGGGGTTGTAGAATTTGATTAGTAGTCAAGTTAGACAAGAGTTTGGGTACCCTTGACACCTAATACTTGCAACTAGAATCTGACGTGGAGCAATCTTGTGGGACTGAGCCCTGAACCTGTGGGGTCTGCACCAATTCCGGTTAGTGTCAGAATTGAATTAAATTATAAAACACCCATTTGGTGTCCACAGAGAATTGGAGAATTGCTTGGTGTGGAAAACCCACATATTTGGAGACAGAAGTACTGTGAGAAGAGAAACAGCTTTTCCTTTCATATACTTTAAATAAGAAAATAAGTGTTAAATAATTAACTGGTTTTAAAAAATAATTTCTGACAGAATCTTATTAAATAATAAATAGCAATGTGTTTAAAATTACATATACCCACTCAATAAAAGAAAAAAATGTAAAGAAGAAAATAAGAATAGGAAAAGTAAGCTGAAAGAAAGATCAAGTTTAGCCATAAAGAGGCAGGCTGTAAGTATGGTAAGGTTGGTAAAAGGGGGCCTCAAATTTGTTATTGAGTTCTTCCTCCCCCAACAAAACAATGACAACATAATGGGTGATAGTCTCATGTGCCTGGGGCTAAAGTAAGTCAATTTTTCAGGAGAAGCAAGAGGATTTTGGGTCCTTGTACTGAAGACTACTGTCTTTTGGGAGTCTTTCTAAAGAGGAGCTTCTTTCTTCAGAGTGCATATAGATGTTTTGGAGGGCAGTCCTTTTAGGACCCAAGCAGCGCCCGGGCATGGGGAGAGTAGGAGTGAGCCAGCTCACATGTCACCATGGCAGTTCTCCTGGCATATCCCTCCTGGCCCAGACTGTTAGCACCTTTCACCTGGTTGGCTGCACCTGCCAATGAACTCATGTCCCCATGGGCTCTCTGGCTTCCTTCCAGCTCATTCTATACATGGTAGCCCATGACCTTAAAAATTACACATCAGATCATGTTGTTACTGGTTTTCCACTTCTGTTCTTTGACTCACTTTGAATATATTTCATGACAATCAGAGTGATCTGAGAACTTAGATAATGAATGTCACTAGTCACAACCTTTCAGTGGCTTTCAACTTCCTCTTCGAACAAAGACCAAAATCTTTTTTTTTAAATTTACTATATATCTGAGAGAGCAAGAAAGAGAGAGAGGGTGAACACAAGCAGGGGGAAAGGCAGAGGGAGAGGCAGAAGCAGATTCCCTGCTAAGCAGGGAGCCCAACTGGGGCTCGATGAGATCATGACCTGAGCCAAAGGCAGACGCTGAACCAACTGAGCTACCCAGGCACCCCAAAGACCAAAATCTTTACAATGGCCTCCAAGGCCCTTGGTGATTGGACCTGACCTTCTACCTTTCAACTTCATTTCTGTCTCTTTCCTCTTGAATACTTCTTGACATAGTAGGTGTGCTGTCCTGCACACCTTCCTACTTCAGGCCCTTTGCCCTTGCCATTCCCTGTGCCAAGGAGGTGCCCTCCCTGATCTTTTTATAGCTATTCATCTTTTTTTAATTTATAAATCCAGACAAAGTCTGCTCCCCCTTATAATTTCCTATAGAAGCATATACTTTTCCTTCCAAGCACTCACTACAGTTTGTAGATTTATATTCATTTGTTTGATCTGTGTTGATCTTCCATCCCTAAACAGGTTTCATGAAGGTGGGGAATCTCTTACTCACCATTGTATCCCTTGTGAACAGAGTGTTCGAGCTCATGATGAGAACTCAGTAAATGATTGTTGAATAAATAAATGCATGAATGAGTCTTAATGTTTTCACTGGAGGATCCTTCATCCCCCTCTCTCACCCTTCTCTTTTAATCACTGGTTTGGAAGCAATAGTAAGGAAATTGGAAGTCTGGTAATTCCTTGCTCTGGAGTATCTCTCTGAACAGAGTGGGGATTGTGGGTTTCTGGACAACTAAATAAAGGTCCCAGAAGAACATAGCTAGCACCATCGTCCAGTCAAAATTTTGGATTTTGGATTTTGGATTCAATGCTGTGTTTTCTGTTTGTAGCTTTAGCTCTTTGGGGGTAGGAACAGTTTGCCTCTGCTCTCTTTCTCAGTGCAATTATTCCAATTTTGAGAATATCTCAGTTTATTTTTTAAAGATTTTATTTATTTATTTGTCAGAGAGAGAGAGTACAAGCAGCGGGAGTGGCAGGCAGAGGGAGAAGCAGGTTCCTTGCCAGGCAAGGAGCCCAGTACGGGGCTTGATCCCAGGACCCCAGGATCATGACCTGAGCTGAAGGCAGACGCTTAACCGACTGAGCCACCCAGGTGTCCCTGAGAACATCTCAGTTTTGAATACAGAGAGGCATGAGTTCTAATATTGCATTGAAGTCATATCCAGAGTTCATGCAAGAAAAGGAAGCATGGATTAATTTGGTAGGATTTTGTGAGGGTAAACAGTGGAGGTTGAAAAATATATGTAAAAACATTGATCACTTTTTGAAAAATAAAGTTTTTCAGAGTATTGACTTATTTAATTTTAAGCTTGGAATTTGGTGATGTTCCACTGTTTGCTGCCTCTGTTTCTTTTTCTTTCAAACTATGACTGGAAGAATTTTTATATCAGGAATCAAAATCCAATTTTAAACCTCTAAATGTATCTCTGAATATTAGATGACAAGATGGTGTATCATATTTGTAAGAACTTCCTGTGGGAACATGACTGTTCAGCTGCAGTTAATGATCCTTGCAATTCTGTTCAAAACCACTTTTTTTGGTTGTTGTTGTTGGACTGGCATTGTCTTCACGCTTATAGTTGAGCATTCTTGGCTCATTCCATGTTTGCAGAATAGCTATTTGGTTTATTAGTTTGACCATTTTGCTTATTAAAGTCATCTTTAACCCATGGAGATATTCTTAAGGTATCTTCAAAGGAGATCCTTCTAAAATTTAAAATAAATCTCTCATTGCATATATGCAATGTCATAGGGACAATTTATTTTGCAATACTTAGTAGAAATAGACTAGAATTAATATCATCAATATAAGGCATACTTTGTTGTTACCAACCCTTAGTTTATTATTTCTCTAAATGGGAGAAAAGATGTGGGGTGGAGTGTGAGGGAAGGAAGTAGAGGGGAAGAGTGAAGAGGAGATACATGTAAGTTGGTAGAGAAAAAGAGGGAAGGATTAGGGCAATTACACAGTTTTGGGAAAGAAAGCCTTAAATACTGAGGCCTGGAACAGGGAATCTCCACCCATTTATTCAATAAATAATTACTGATTATATCATAGATAGGCACTATGCTGATAAATTTAGAAGTAGAGAAAAAAAAAATCAAAAATCAAGGTCCCCATCTTCATGAAGCTTGCAGTGTAGTAAGAGAATAGGCGTTGAACAAATACAAATAAGTATGTGCTTGCAAATTATGATTTTAAAAACCCAAGAGATTTAATAAGATTATAAGATGTGAGGAGAAGCCAGGGAAAAATTTTTCTATTCTAACCTGAAAACTAAAAGATGACTCAGAGCTGGCTAACTACAGAGGAGAAAGAGCATTTCAAGTGAAAGAAACAAGTGAAGGGCAGGGTGCCTTTAAGAAATTGAAAGAAGGGGGTGCCTCGGTGGCTTAGTCGGTTAGGCATCTGCCTTCGGCTCAGGTCATGATCCCAGAGTCCTGGGATCAAGTCCCACGTCGGACTCCCTGCTCAGCAGGGAGTCTGCTTCTCCCTCTGACCCTCGCCCCTCTCATGCTCTCTCTCTCTCTCTGTAATAAATAAATAAAATCTTAAAAAAAATTGATAGAAGGTCAATGTGGCTAGTACAGAGGACAAGCAGCAAACTGAGGGGTCTTTTTTGGCCATGTGGGTTAAAGGGTTTGGAGTTTCTCCTTAATGTGATGGGAAGGTACCCAGGAGTTTAAAGTTGGGAGTGGCATGATCAGATTTGGTTTTTAAGATCACTCTGACAAGAGTGGGGAATGAATAAGGAGGATTAGAGAGGTAATGGGAATATTTTAAAATAACAACTATGTGAGATATAAAAGGCCACTTGCCTTAATCTTCCGTATCTGCCTATCACTGATGCCTAAAGCTTAACTTCCTTTGTGTTGAGTTATAAAGACTCTCTAATGTGTTATTGGATGGGATGACAAACCATTATTATGCATCCTAAAATGAAGAAATTGGTCCTCTTACAAGCTGCTGATGACAGAGCATATGGGTACACCATTTTAAAGAGGACCTGTTGTGGCTTTAGCTCTATTTGAGTTGATTATTGTTTTGTTGTTGTTGTTGTTGTTATTTTTGAAGGGGGGCAATGAAATAGATTGGGATACTTGAGGGGCCTCAACTATATATCTGTAATGTTTTATTTCCTTAAGAAAAAAGGTCTGAAGCAAATATGGCAAAATGTTAAGCTTTGACAAAGTGAATGGCAAGTTACATTTCTGATTGTTAAGTAGTTTTCTATCCTTGTTTCCATTAAATATTTAATAACTAAGATAACCTTTGAGATTTCTTCAAAGGAAACTTAAGGAATGCTCATTTTATATGACTACAGCTATAAAAGAAGTACATATATGAATGCCTGCAAATGCCATGTAAAGCCCCCAATTTTATAAAATATTGAAAATACTTTAATATTAAGGTTTTAGTCTGTTTTTGTTTCTTATATGTGTTATCTTCAACCTGGATGAAATATATTATTGTTGGTAGACAGTAATATGGGCAAACTAGAAGATACACACTTACCTAGTTCCTTGTAAGAAATTAGCAAGTTACTTACATGTTTCCCTTTCCCTGGATTAGAGAAATGGCATCCAAGTTCCTTTGTCTTTCATTGTTAATCCCTTTCAGTTGCTTTAAGCTTCAGAAGTTATTCTCATTTATTTCTTGAACACAAAACAGATGGAAAATATGATTAAAATAAAGTACACTTAAAAAAGTATTTTTTTAGGTTTTCCTATACCAGAGAGACTTTAAATCCTTGATAGGACAACTTATGCATATACTCCAATTGGTCTTGAAGATCAGTAGATGACTTCAGAGGTTTGTTCAAATTGCCCAAACTTGATGTTTATCTTAATATTAGTGGTACTAGAAATAGAAATGCCAAACATGGAAGCTTCCAGAGAGCTTCTAAAGAGCTTCTCATTTCTACAGCTGCTAGTCACCTCATTCCTCTCACTTTTGGTTCTACTCTAAAAGTCCACGTGTTAGCTTTTTAAATAATGATACCAAGCTGCCTGAAGCTAACATCCCTTGTGGTCAGGGGGGATTTTGGCATTAAAGCAAACATCATCAATTTTTTAAGAAATGGAAATGAGTTACAGATGTGGAGAACTGTAAAGGCTCATGTGTGCTGGGCTTCAGTCTATCTAAAACTGGGGACATTTTAAATGAAAATCAGTTCAAAAATAAAGTTCCCCTGGGGAGAGGAAAGCTTGACTATTTGGTAACATGCTCCCCTAATCTTTACCCTGCATATCCTGTTGATACGAAGACAAGATCAACTTCACCAATGACATGATGAGCAGTGACTTGTTAAAGGGAATCCAGAGTTCTCAGGTAAGAATTGCATTTATCTGTTTAAACTAAAACCTATATTTACTTCTGTTGGGACTCAGGACATGCTACTCCAAAATATGGGACCTTTGCATATTGAATATTTTAACCTGAAGGAGTATGAGAAAACGGCGGAAGCAGGAAGGTCACTCTGACCTTCTCCTTGGCCTTCTTCCCTGAAACAGGTCATAAACCCTCCTGTGAGAGGTGCCCTCCCTAAACCTGGAGAAAAGGAGTATCCTTATCTCCAAAGACAAGGAGATGCTAAGAAGAATCTGAACAAACAGGCCTTGCTGTTTTCCCCAGTTTACCACACTTACCTTATATTCTCTGATCTATCATACTTCTACACGACTGCCCACTCTTCATCAAACCTAGCATAAAAATACTCAGGTCTGTTTCCTTGGGTCTTCATTTCCTTCTGAAGGCGCCAGAGTCACTTAGAAACTTATTAGCTTTTCTCCTGTTAATCTTTGTCAGTTTAATTTTTAGATCTAGCTAGGAACCTTAAGAAGGTTGAGGAAAACTTTTCTTTCCCTACACTTCTCTTTTGCTATGAGAAACTTTAGAATTTTTAAAAAATTGATTCATAGTAAATTGAACACTTACAATAAAGTATCTCCCTCCCCTTTCCCTTTCCTCAGCAATATTTAAATGAGAGTTTTGGAAAAAAAATAAATAACAGTAATTTTTCTTAAATTTTCATTTGACACTTGACAGAATCCCTATTTTACAATTTTACTTTTTTTTAAAGGAAGCATAACTTTCCTGTGCTCTATATAGTTGCAGAGAACAATGTTAGTATTTCTTTTATTAGAATTATTAATTATTAGTGGGTTAAGAACTTATTACCAGTTAGTATATTGAGTCACTTTCCCAGTGTTACTTTAAACATGTCAGTATATCAAGTTGAATTGTTTTCCATCTAAGAATTTTGTGGTAGATAATTTTCTAACAGGAATAAAATCCTCATTTATTTTATCTTTTTTAAAGTACTCATTTAAAAAGAAAGTTCAAGATTTGTGTAACAAGTCCTCACAAGCAGGCAGGACTGTTTTGATGCCATTAATTACTTTTGATTATTAAACTGCTGTATTCATGCTAATTGCTGAATCCTGTGGGATCTCACTAAGATGAGATACGGCCCAGAATAGACAATAAAACCCCAAATCAGCAGACGTGGTGATTTTAACATCTTGAAGGCCATATTTAAAGGTATGTTTTAAAGGTATATTTAAAGGATGTTAAGTTAGTAGGGGCAGAAACCAGTCATTAATGAATAACTGATCTGGGGAGCACCCGGCCTTGATGAAGGAAGTTAACTTGTTTGTTTCCCCTTGAGGTCCCTTCCAATCCCAGAATATCACAGATTCCACTTCTAGATCTCTATGGGAAGAATTAAGCTGAAAACTGAGTAATTACAATTTTAAATTTTACTTTCTTTCAATTTACTTACATAATGGAGACAAAACCATTTATCTTCACTTGACCCCCATGCTTCTCAGCCTGCACTGATGAAGAAAGACATTATGAGAGAAGAGGACTGAAAAACACAGAGAGAAGGATAGTAGAACAAAGAGAGTCAAACCAAAGGCAAAGAGAGAAGAATGTGGTGAGAAAGAGACGGTTTAAGAGAGAGAATAAGGAAGAGGGAAAAATGTGAGAATGGTTGGGATCATTCTCCAAGTAGAAACATACTGTTTGAAAACCATCTAAAGCTCCTCACTGATGTGAGGAATTCTTAATCGCAGGAAACAAACTGAGGGTTGCTGGAGTGGGGGGTGGGGTGGGAGGGATGGGGTGACTGGGTGATAGACACTGGGGAGGGTATGTACTCTGGTAAGCGCTGTGAATTGTGCAAGACTGTTATATCTCAGATCTGTACCTCTGAAACAAATAATGCAATATATGTTAAGGAGAAAAGAAGGAGAAGGAGAAGAAGGAGAAGAAGGAGAAGAAGGTAGCGGGAGGGGAAGAATGAAGCGGGGGAAATCGGATGGGTAGATGAACCATGAGAGACGATGGACTCTGAAAAACAAACTGAGGGTTCTAGAGGGGAGGGAGGTGGGAGGATGGGTTAGCCTGGTGATGGGTATTGAGGAGGGCACATTCTGCATGGAGCACTGGGTGTTATGCACAAACAATGAATCATGGAACACTACATCTAAAACTAATGATGTAATGTATGGGGATTAACATAAGAATAAAAAAAAAAAAAGAAAAAACCATCTAAAGCTCAACCTATGCCATTAAATAGGTGCCCAAATAGGCAAAGGTCACTTAAACCCGTGTTTTCTGTGAAAGAGAACAGTAGAACATGAGTTGGGGATCTGCACAGAACTGGCCAAATCTCCCAGCTGGGCCCGAGGGAAACTCGGCTTGTGATCAGTAGATGATCCAGAATAAATTCCTTGAAATCACATGCAAAGGCACCAAGCAGAAATCCTGGTGATGCTTCCTCTAACACTTAGCCATCATAAGAACTTTCCAAAGTGGCATCATTTTAGAAAACGCATTAATGAAATTGGGCATGATTAAATGGAAGCATGTCTCTTGTTTGGTTTTATTAAAATGAGTTTATCTCTCAAAACGGGTCCATTTCCCATTTCTCACCATCTTATCAGAGGATGCCATTGCAGTGGGAACCAAGTGCTCCCTTTCCAATTTAATGGGAAATCAAAAGTGCAGAGCCACCTGCACAGACAAAAACCAACAACTCTGAAGGATGACCCTTCAGTGGAAATGCATTATGGGACAGGCCATGTGTTTTCCTGAAACTCACATTTTAACCCCAGCATGGTTCCCTGTACTTTATCTTAGTAAGATCCCAGCTTATGTTGTACCTTACCTGGTGTCAGTGGTGGGCAAACAGTAATTGTCAGAGCTTAGGTTTCTCTAAGACCTCATATTCTCAAAGTGGATATTATAGGTGTAAAGACCAGTGAAGTTGATAATGAAATAGCAAGTATTCCTTTAGGATTTTGATGTCAGAGAAAGGAGCTCATCGTCTCTGTTGCCAAGAAGCTGTCAAATATGCCTTAATTATGATTAATAACATACACCTACCTGAGAAGATTTTTCTTCTTCCTCATGCTGACTTTCTTAAAATGCCTCTTTGCTAAATATTATCTCAGGGTCCAATGCAGCTATAGCTTTTGGGACAGACTAGGATGGTGTCTCTGTATGCTGTGCCGTTTATAATTAGTGCTTGGCTAAAACAAGGCAGGTTCCAACATCTCTTCATGTAAATTTCTTTTATTTGCAATTGCTAGTTTTACAATGAAAAAAGAGTGTTTGGGGTAGATAATTTTAATCTTTTCGTAAGTGAACTGATTTTAAGGCAAATCAGTAAATATTCTCTATCATTTGTTCTTGAAAATGACCATCATTATGCTTTAGAAGTGAGCAGTTTTATTGTTCTTAGAGGAGGGAAGTGGGGAGTAATTATGATATCTATGTAGGAGTTGAGAAAGAAGCACATATTAATTGTGAATTGTGGCTAAACGAGTATAATAGAGCTGTCTTGATAGTTGTCTCGTAAACAACACAGGTCAGTGATAATCGCAAAAAAACAGAAATATGGAAACCATTTGTGGTAGAGTCCTATGTAAGGTATGTTTAGTGTTATTTAGACAGAAAGTAAATTCAGAACTATATATGTTGAAAGAGGATTTTAGAAAGAATTATGTATGAGTTTTGTACAGGTTTTGACTTTTTCTTTAGTCTAGATGTATCTTTTGCTTATCCTTGTTAATATTCCTGGAGTGTTTTATATTTGCAAAGTGCTTTATTCTGGTTTTACTAGTTACTCCCAGTGCTAATAGATACCTGACATCATTTTATTGTTTAGGTAAGTTAACAGGGCTCGGAATGCAGCAAGTTGATGGCTCCATCTCTGGCTTAATTAGACATTTTAAGCTCTAATTGGCTGGTGTGAAGTCAGTCAATCAGTAGGAGAGTTGCACATTCACTCATTGGGAATTGTGGGAGCAATTGATGTAGTTGGTGCCAGACACTTCTGGAGAAATCACTTATTCAGAGCAGAACTGCACGTTGTAAAGGGCCCTAGTAGTGGGTGTCCATGAATACCTGGTCAAGGGTGGCATGCATCTCAACCTTTTCTGTGTGCAGAGTTTCAGGAGAAGCAGATTGTCCTGCAGCATCATGCTAGAGAAGGAAACATGTTAGAATTGTGTTTGCTCACCAGGGTGGAGACCGAGGTGACTGTCAGCTATAACAAAAGCTGCCTTGGAAAGGGGAACAAAGGCAAGTCAGAATACTTAGATAAGTTGATGAGACTGCTGTGTGATCAAACATAGTAAAATGTAGGCACCAGAGCCAGCAGAACCACTCAAATTCTCATTTGTTGGGCTATGAGTTCCTTAAGGAAAGGGCTATGTGACTCGTGCATCTGTGTATCCCTTGCAGTCTCTATTCCTGGGCCTCACGTGCAGTATTTACTGAAAAATTACTGAATAAATACATGAAAACATTCCAGTAGTGGATAAACCACTGCTCAAAACATGTATATATTTTCAAAGCCAGTTTTACCCAGTTGTAAAAAAGAAGCTATTTCCTTTCTTAAATTATTTGTTTTTAATATGGAAACTCAGTGTGTACTATTTTATGTTTAATATTTATTATCTGAATGGTCATCTCTCTTATTTTACCTTATTCTGTGGCCTTGGTTCTAAGCTGTGTCCCAAGTCAACCCTCCCTTGCTCAGAATATTGTGCAAGAATGTGCTGTATCACTCCGTACAGGGACCAGGATCAACTCTCAGGCCAGCCACTTTGAAGGGATTATGGATATTTGGTTGCACAAATACTGATGTGTATGAAAAAAGCCAACCATGACATAATGCTCATAAGTTAAAAAAAATTTCTTTTAATTCAATCTAATTAACATATACTGCATTATTAGTTTCAGAGGTAGAATTCAGTGATTTATCAGTTGCATACAACACCCAGTGCTCTTTACTTCAGGGACCCTCCTTAATGCCCATAACCCACATCCCCTCCAGCAACCCTCAGTTTGTTCCCTATAGTTAAGAGTCTCTTATGGTTTGCTTCCCTCTCTGTTTTCCACTTATTTTATTTTTTCTTCCTTTCCCCTATGTTCATCTGTTTGGTTTCTTAAATTCTACATATGAATTAAATCATATGGTATTTGTCTTTCTCTGACTTATTTCACGTAGCGTAATACCCTCTAGTTCATCCATGTCGTTGCAAATGGCAAGACTTCATTTTTTTGATGGCTGAGTAATATTCCTCTCTCTCTCTCTCTCTCTCTCTCTCTATATATATATATATATACACACACACACACACACACCACATCTTCTTTATCAGTTCATCTGTCCATGGACATCTGGGCTCTTTCCATAGTTTAGCTATTGTGGATATTGCTGCTATAAACATTGGGGTGTATGTGCCCCTTCGAATCACTATGTTTGTATCCTTTGGTGACTAAGGATAATAGTAGTGCAATTGCTAGGTCATAGGATAGCTCTATTTTTAACTTTTTGAGGAAACTCCTACTGTTTTCCAGAGTGGCTGTACCAGTTTGCATTCCCACCAACAGTGTAAGAGGGTTCCCCTTTCTCCACCAATATCTGTTGCTTCCTGAGTTGTTAATTTTAACCATTCTGACGTGTGAGGTGGTATCTCATTGTCGTTTTGATTTGTATTTTCCTGATGCTGAGTAATGTTGACAGTGCTCATAAGTTTTGTAGATAGATAATGGCCTCATGCAGCTTTATTGTGTATTTTCTCCACTTCTGTAAATGTTTTAAAATTTTCTTATTAAGAAGTTAAATAAAAGAATCAGCCACATAACTTCTATTTTCACCTTGTACAATGCATTGACTTGTAGGCTGTCAGATACTCTGCAGGCCATTTAGTCCCTACTCTTCTACTTTGCTGAAAAGGAAACTAAGGACATGATGGTAAAGGACTTCCAAAGGTCACATGTAACAGAGCTGATGCAAGAAACCAGTCACTGTAAGGGACTTATTTTTCATTGCCTTGGCTATTTCTAAGATGGTACTTTGGGTGTTATCTGGAATGTGTGAGTAAATAGGTCATTGATAAAGCATTTGAATCAGCTTTGCAACCCTGTGGTTGTACCACACAAATTGAGGCAGTATCATGATAAATAAATCCAGAAGTCACGTTTAGCCTAAATATCCAGACAGTTGAGGAAAATAGTTGTTTAATGTCGTCTTGAATTTTCTTCTACTTGATTTTGGGATTTTTAAATTAATTTAGTTTCTAACAGCAAAAAGTCCCTATATGATCTGGCCCCTGGCAACCCCTCTGAGCTCTTTTGACATTTTCCTCCTCGTTCACTATAGTGCAGCTCTCCTGGTTTTTCTGACCCTCCAGTATGCAATGATTATTCCCACCTGCACACCTTTGGACTTATTTCTTCTGCCTGGAACACTTCTTCCATATCTTTGCAAGTCTCAGTCCTTCCCATTACTATTATTATTTTAAGTAAATTTTATTTTTTGGAACAGTGTTAGGTTCACAGCAAAACTGAGTGGAAGGTACAAAGATTTTCCAGATACCTCCTACCTCACAAGCAGAGCATCCCCGTCATCAATATCCCCCCACCAGAGTGGTACGTTTGTTATCATTGATGAGCTTATACTGACACATCATTACAATCCAAAGTCCATAGTGTACATTAGGGTTCACTCTTGGTGTCATATATTTTGTGGGTCTGGACAAATGTAGAATGATATGAAATGATATAATGATATCCACCATTACAGTATCATACAGAGTAGCTTCTTTTTTTTTTAAAGATTTTTTTTTTAATTTATTTATTTGAGAGAGAGAGAATGAGAGAGAGCAAGCACATGAGAGGGGGGAGGGTCAGAGGGAGAAGCAGACTCCCTGCCGAGCAGGGAGCCCAATGCGGGACTCGATCCAGGGACTCCAGGATCATGACCTGAGCCGAAGGCAGTCGCTTAACCAACTGAGCCACCCAGGCGCCCCAGAGTAGCTTCTATGCCCTAAAAACCCTCTGTGTTCTGCCTAGTGATCCCTTCCCTCCTCCCCACAACCCTTGTTCATTATCTTTTAAATCTCTCTTCATATATTACCTTTTCAGAGAAGACCTCCCTGAGCAGCCTACCCAAAATAGCAGCCTCTTCTTACCCTAGTCTTTTTCTACCACTTACTCTCTTCTGTTTTCTTTATAGCATTTACTAACACCTAAAATTATCATATCAATTTGGCCACATGGTTTTTTTTCTATCTCTGTCCATTATAAGACCACCAAGTGGAATGTATTGTTCACTTCTCTATCCCCCAGGTCCTAGAATAGTGTCTGGCATATGGTAGGTCCTCAGTAAATATTTGTGGGATGTATGGATCTACTGAGTTTCTTCATTGTGTCAGGAACTGTATTCATGATACAAACATGAGTTAGGCACAACCCCTTTTCTAAAGTAGCTTATAACTTAGAAGGGAACACTGTCACATTTATAATATAATCTGATAAGTACCATGATCAGTCATCATGCTATGAGAATTAAGTGAAGGACTATGTAACTCAGACTAGGAGAATCAAAGACGCTTTCCTAGAGAAAATAATACTTTGACTAAGATTTGAACAATAAGGAGGACTTAGCCTGAGAAACAGATGCTGTCATTGTCCTACTCATATCCCCCTGACATTCACTATTAGTATGCTCCCTGACCCCACTACTTCTGACTTGTCTGAGAGCTTTCTCTTGCTCTCAAGAGAGCAGACTGGAGGTGCTGGAGAGTTAAGTACCTCCTAGGAGAAGCCCACTAATAGGAAAAGGTGATAAATACTCCAGCTTCCTTGCCCTTTGGGGAGTGGGCCATCCATGTTGCATTCTACACTGTCTCTTAGACATCCCCAGGGGGATTGAGCCTCGTTGCTCATAGTTTGTGCTCACTATTGGGTTCTTTCTCTTCCCTTGTCTCACATCCCCACTCTCTTGCCTGTGCTTCCTGGGGTCATCCTCCAAAATAAGTTTCCTTACCTCAAATGCTTGTTTCAGGTTCTGATTCTAGGAGCATTCAACGTAGGACATATGGCAAAGAAAAAAAAACACCAGGGCATTCTGGACAAAGACAATGGCCTATATTAAAGCCCAAACTTGGAAAAGGGCCTGACATATTTAGAGAATAATGAGAAACTACTTTGGATTAATTGTGAGGCCAGTGTCAGGGAATAGCAGTAGATGAGGCTGGAAAAATATTGGACTGGCTCATTTGCCTGTTGTCTGTATTTTTCTAAAAATAGTGGTGGCTGATTTGCACTTATCTATCAATGGTTCTCCCTATGTGAACAGGAAAGAAATATTTATGTGTATACAAAATTTTATATATATATATTTTTAAAGATTTTATTTATTTATTTGTCAGAGAGAGCGTGTGAGAGCGCACAAGCAGGGGAAGCAGCAGAGGGAGAGGGAGAAGCAGACTCCCTGCTGAGTAGGGAGCCTGATGCGGGGCTCGATCCCAGGACCCTGGGATCATGACCTGAACCGAAGATGCTTAACCGAGCCACCCAAGTGTCCCAGATATATATATATTTTTTGACACAGGTTTTTTATAAGTGCTGAAATCTACAGTTTTGGAATAGAGCAAAAGTACCTGGCTTATGCTGGGAATTATAGTCTTGTTCTCCTTCAGACTCATCTTCTCATCAAATGCACTAATTAGACACAGAGCAGTAATACAGGTGAATCAGTTTTGTATGTGAAGTCAAAATGAGAACAAAAAATCAGTCAATATAAAATAATTTGTACCTTGATCTGGAGTTTTCAAATAAAGACCTGAACAGTCTGTCAGGAATAAAATGGCTTGTGCCTGGGTCTTCCCCTGCTGCCCAACTGTGATCTGATGGGAAGAAACTATCTGTGACTTCCAAAGTGTTTTTGGTCCCCACATCCCTGACCTCATGCATTTTTCGAAGGGGAATCTTCAGAGAAACCCATGCTACATTTAACTTTGGGATCTCTCCTGTGGGCTTGTGTCTAACCAGACACAGCCAATCTGAATATTTCCTGCATGCTAAGCAGACCATTGTCAGCTGCTTCCTCTAGGCTAGATTGTTATAAATGCTGTTTATGATCCTGCTATGACAACTGTGAAGGACATGGCAAAGAATTTATCACAGGATTATTCATCCACCAGCAGAATACCTAATAAGATTCTAAATGACCCAAGATGATAATAAGATCTAGCTTGTAGCAATAAGGTATTAATAAACTGCTTTTTTCAATAAGGGAGAGTCCTGGCATCATTACCCTGACATATTTGTTTTGCTTATATTTTGCGAACAAAGTAGGGCTGCTGGATTGAATAGTAAATTTATAAAAACCCCTGATGTATGAAAAATACAACCCACATGAAGTGGAACCCATAGGTTAAAGTCAAGAGCACGGTGTTTGCCTATGACATCCGAGAGCCAGACTCCCAAGCCATCGATTCTAATTGTTCCGTGCCATTTGCCTTTGTATTTAAAAATTATATAAGAATAATATATTGCCCGCTGTTGACCACAAGGCCATAATTCAAATGAAGAAATTTAGTAAAATCATAAACCAAGAAAACGCAGTGTAGATGAATAATGGATGAAACGGGAACAGGAACACTGAATTCAAAATGAAATATGGGATTCTGCTGCATGTTCCTGTTTTGAAAATAAAACTAGTATTAAGTTAATACAAAAAAATGAATCCTGTTCATTGTCACTCAACTATTCCTAGGGAAGAAAATGGCAGAGACTCAAGAATCGTCATTAGGGAATTTTTGAATAGCAGAAGCTGGAAAAGTGAGCTGTAACTCCACACTGGCCTGGTTCTACCTTGCTGCCTCATAGCTTCTCTCTGTGACAACACTGTGCAAGGACAAGGCCCAAAAAGCTGAAAATACTTTTACTTCTCATTCCAGGAAAGTAGCCTTGTGCCTTGGAAGGTGTTCTCTAGTGGATTAAATTGAAATCAACAATATTCTTTTTATATTGAGTTATAATGTATATACAATAAAATATGCAATGTCTGAGAGTATATAGTTTGAAGAGTTTTGACAGATGAATTCCTGTGTGACTATCACTCAAAACAAGTTATATAATGTTTTCATCTCCCTAGAAAGTTCCCTTGTGCTTAATTCCAGTCAGCATCTTCCTCTTGTTCAGCCCTGGCGACCATTTTTCGGACTTCTATCCCATGGGTTAGATTTGCTTATTATTGAACTTCATGTAAATGGAAACATACAGTATACTCTTTTGTGTCTTTTTTCATTCAAATAATGTTTCTGAGATTAATTTATGTCATACATATCAATTGTTCATTCATTTTGTTGCTGTAGGGATATACCACATTGTATTTATTCATTCTCTTGTTGATGGACATTTGGTAGTACCCAGTTTTGGACCATCATTAATAAAACTGCTATTAACATTTATGTGCCAGTCTTTTTGTTAACTCAGAATGGATCATGACCTAGATATGAAAATTAAAACTATGCAACTTCTAGGGACGCCTGGGTGGCTCAGTTGGTTAAGCAACTGCCTTCGGCTCAGGTCATGATCCTGGAGTCCTGGGATCGAGTCCCGCATCGGGCTCCCTGCTCAGCGGGGGGTCTGCTTCTCCCTCTGACCCTCTTCCCTCTCATGCTCTCTGTCTCTCTCTGTCTCTCATTCTCTCTGTCTCAAATAAATAAATAAATAAATAAATAAATAAATAAAACAAAACTATGCAACTTCTAGAAGAAAATAAATAAAATCTTCACAGCCCTAGAGATAGGCAAAATTTTCTTAGATTAAATAACAAAAGCATGAACCATAAAATAAACAACCAATAAATTAGACTCCATCAAAATTTAAAACTTCTGGTCTTCATGTAAAAACATCTTTTTGTGGACCTACATTTTTATTTATCTCAATTAAGTACCTAGAGGTGGGCTTACTAGGTCATAAAGTAGATGTAGGTTTTACTGTGTAAGAAGCTGCCAAATCGTTCTCCAACTTGGTCCATTTTACATTCCCACCAAGAGTGTGGAACAGAGTTTCAGATGCTCCATGCCCTTGCTAGCACTCAGTATTGTACATTTTATTTTAGCCATTCTGGTGGGTTTGAAATGGCAGCTCACCTTTGGTTTTCACTATCAGTAAACTTAAAAATGACCAAATAGGCAGACTGGCAACTGATCAGATTTGTGTTTAGCTTGGAATCACAATTTGCCACATTCCCTGTTGTGTGAAGTCCACACTTGAAACATTTTAAAGCCAGAAATTTTGATCATTGCATTTTAGAATGCCCAGTCATCTTCAAATTGCCTTTTATCACATTCCTTCCATGTTTGTCTTCAACTCCAGGTCCTTTGCCCACTGATTAGTCATAACTCATGAAAAAGATTTAATATTGTTAGTTAAGTGTTTCACCTCACTGGTCTGAAAGGCACACAACAAAACGAGCTAAAGCCTAGAGGAAATTCCTCAAGTTACAAAGAGTATTACTTCATGTGTAGGACAAGTTATGCAGGGATCCTAAAACTCCTTTTCTTTTGAAGAATTAGATTGTGCAAAGCCTGCACTGGGGCAGTGGGTTTAGATGAAAGCCTAATGGAAACTACGTGGTAGACCTTCTCAACATATTTGATTCTTGACACTCATTAAAGTAAGAAATGGTAGAATTGCTGCTTGCTACCTATAATTTATGGACTGTAAGAGAATCTCTTGACAAATAAAATAGGAACTTTAACCTCTTTTAAAACATGAATTTGTGCACTTTCAATCCAGCATGTGGGACATACTCACAGCTGAGATGGGACCTATTGAGTTGTAACTGAAATGTCTGTCTGCTTTCTTTATTTTTAATCGGGAGCCACATTATTATGGTATTCTATTCCATTATGGGATACCCTTAGTATTCTTTAGCATAGAACTTTGTATCACTGATCTTCAAAGAGCTGCTTTTTTCATGATGTGCTGGAAAGGCCAGGAAGCCTCCAAATGTCTGATGGTTACATTGCCCCCTTCTGAGAAAAGTAGCCAAAGGCTATTCTCTGATTATAAATTTTCCTCTCTATGTGATATGACCTTGTAGCCCTGGCCACAGCTGATGGCCTGGAAATTGCCACCTGTCACAAAAGCACTTAACTATAGGCTGAGCATGATGAAAATGATGATGATAATGATGACATTATAACAGACATTAAACTAATTGAACACATATCACTATCAACTCTGTGTTCTCTAGTGTAATATTTTTGTTAGGAAAATGACCCAGAAGATAAACTTTTTGGGTTGCTCTTCTCTGCCACTAGGGGGTAGCATCATTGTTACTGTCTTGAGTCCATTAAAGTAAACTCTGTTTATAGTTCTTTAACTTTTCCAAGTATATTTTTTTCCCATTTAGAGTGAATGTAAGTGATCCTCTGCCTAGTGCAGTAATTTTATAATTTAAGAAATGATCTTTGTGTCTTACAAATGCTGCAAAAGATGTACAGTAAGATAGAATAATTTTTTCTTTTCAATCCATTATTTTATGTCTTCATTAATTATTCTACTTATAATAGTTTTGCTTGTTAAAAAATGTATGGTATTAGTAATAAATTATTAGTACAAACTTTCTGTGCTTTGCATTTGCTTTTAGCACTTAGCCTTCCATCTATTATATGAGAAAGGGTTATGTGCACTTACTTTTGGGTGGAGGGGAAATGCATCACATATGCTGGAGAACATGACAGAAGACATGCACTTTTACCTCGAGGATCATACAGTTTAGTTATGGAAATGAAATATATGCACATCAACTAGACTTATCAGAATTAAAAGTGTTTTTTAGAATTTATCAATTTCCTCTTGTAATTTGGTTAATTTTTTTCTTTAGAGGCAATGTTGTTTGATTCATGACTCATTCAGTCTCATAATTGCTAGACCTTCTTGGAGAATTAATTGATTCTTTTATTTCTTGTAAATTAATGACAACTTCTTAACCCCTAATAAGGTTTTTCCCCTCTTAAATTATTTTTTTGTGATATTAGTAATTTTAAACTTACCTTGAGTTAGTATTTGATGGCTTATCTTTTACCTCATTTCTTATCTTTCAACTTTTATATGTTCTATTTCATGCATGTATCTTTGAAACAGCATATAGCTGAATTACTAAAAATTTAAGAATATCTCTCTTTAGTTGGCCAATTTAATCCGTTTAAATTTCATGACTTAAATCACTATTTCTTTGGATTTTTCCCCCACAATCTTGTTTGATGTTTCAGCATAACCTGCCTTTTCTTGGCTTAGTTTTTTCTCCTTTGCTGGCTTACCTTGAATAGACTGAATTTTCTTTATTCCTTTTCCTTTCTCTATAGCTTTGAATTGTATATATTCTATTTCTTATTTTTTAGTGTTTATCATTAGTTTTTAGCATGCATGCCTAAAGTCAAAATTTAATATTTCTTCCCTTTTATACCCAAAAGATCCCTCTCATTATCCATGATGTTTTCCCCTCTCAGGATTTTAATTCTTCCTAGGTTAAAAACTAGTCATTAACTTTACTTTTGCTTTTTCAGGAAGTGTTTATTTAGATTTATCCCACATGTTTACTAATTGCTTGCCTCACTACTGCTCCTTGCAATGCCATTCCTTCATTATGGGTTCAGTTTTCTTCCTACTGCAGTATGTCCTTCAGTGGTTCTTTCAGCATGGTTGGTGAATAGTAAGTCTCACAATCTTCGTTTGATTGAACAATGTCTTTATTTTATCATGCTACTTGAGCAACAATTTTGATGACTTTTTCTCCTTAAAGATATTGCTCCTTTGTCTTCTGGTCTGTCTTTTTAAAAAATTTTGTTGAAATTTAATATACATGTAGAAAAGCATACATATTGTGAGTGTGTAGCTAAATGAGCCCATGTAATCAAAACCTAGTTCAAGGTACAGAACACAGCCAGCACCCCAGAAGCCCTCCTGATGTCCCCAGCCAGCCACTAGCGAGCCTCCCAATAGTTAAACACTATCTGGACTTCTACCAGCATAGATTAGTTTTGTTTCAGTTTCTATTTTTGCTGATGAGAAATCTGCTATCAGTCTAGTCTTTCTTTACTTATAGTTAATCTTTTTATCCCCCTGTCTTTTCAGATATTATTTTTGGTGATACGCAGTTTCATTATGTGATATATATAGCTGTGGCTTTATTCCTATTTGTGCTACTTTGCTATTGGCATGTTTCCTGGATCTAAGAAGATGTTTTTCATAAATTTTGGAAAAATCTCATCCATTATCTTATTGAATATTTCTTCCCTCTCATTCTTTTTACTCCACCTTTCTGAAACTCCTAAGAATATATAGTAGATCTTGTCTTGTCCTTTATAACTTTGAACTTGTCTTTGATATTTTTGATCTCTTAATTTTTCTGTATTGCATTCTGGATAATTTCCTGATTTATCTTTTTTTTTTCCCCTTGATTCTCTTCTATTGTACATGATCTGCTAAATTTATTTGTTATGGGTTGAATTGTGTCCTCCAAAAGAGATACATCGAAATCATAACTCCCGTACTTTAAATATGATTTTGAATATGCTTATTTTTTGCCTGTTTCAGATTGTTCTATTATCTTAGAGTGTTAATCTTCCTGTTTGTTTTGTTTGCTTACTCTTTTGGAGGATCATTTCCTCTTGTGATTTATAATTTTTTTCTTTTAATTGTGAGCTTACTTTCACCAAAGGGATTTCCCTGTCTTGGGGACATCCCATGCTCTTTGGGATGGTTAAAGGTTAAAAACCTTTAACTCTTAAATACAGAGAACTGGTGGTTACCAGAAGGGACATAGTTGGGAGGAGGGATGAAATAGATAAATGGGATTGAGAAGAGTACACTTACCATGGTGAGCATTGAGTATAAAATTGTTGAATCATTATATTGTATATCTGCAACTAACTTAACACTCTGTGTTAATCCTACTTCTATTTTTTTTAAACCTACCAAAAAAAAAAAAGAAAGAAAGAAAAAGAGTGGGAACAGCCAAGTGCTGAAGGATGCCAAGTAGAGTTCAGATAAAGGAGGGTTAAATACTTTAAAAAGTATTTTTACATATCAGTTAGAATTAGAGCTATATGTAAGGACAAAGATATGCATCTGATGTCTAGCACACTCATATACACACAGCATTGTTTTTTCGGGCAGATTGACAACTTGACTCTTCTTCCCTCTCTTCCCCATGCCTTTTCCTTTGTAGAAACAAAACTGCTCTGTGAACTGCAGGAAGCCAGGTTTTTGTAGGAAACACCACATGGCTTTAAAACCTTACCATGCTGACTTAGTCCTTAAGGCAGTGGATGGTTGTGAAGAAAGGAATTAGAAATGTTCCTAGGGCATTTCAATCTGTAGTTAATGGAGGTAGGAGGCTCAAGTCAGAATTTTGGTTTTTAATTTTTAATTTCATCAACTATGACTTCATTGTCTGAATAAGAGAGTAGAAAGCAAATCTTCTGCTCCACTTTGAAATGTCCTTAACACCCACTGAATTGGAAATATCTTCCTAATCTAACTCCTGGAGTTGGTTACAAAAATTAAATGAGAAAACAGAAGTGAACATGCCTTAAAATAAAAATGTGTTATATAAGAGACACAACATCACCTAGTAGTTCAGTGCATGGACTCCAGAGCCACACTGAGTTTGAAGCCCTAATTCTAACACTAACTAGCTCTTTGGGAATGTTGCTTAAATTATCTGTGCCTCAGTGTCCCCATCTGTAAGATAGGGTTAGTAATATATATATCATTGGGGTTGCTGTAGGGGTTAAGTGAGATGTAGTAGTACCTGACATGTAGTAAGTTCTCAATAAGCATTACTTTACATCCCTTGATATCATAATCTATATAAGATCTAATCTTAGGTCCAGGGGCCCAAGCAGGTCTAGAAATAAGATCAGAGTGTTTGAGAACCCTCTAGAATTACACCCCAAATTGTGTGTGTGTGTCTGCATATGCATTTGTAAGAGGGTGGTGCGTTTTTCTTGGGAGCCAGTTCATAGTTTCCTTCAGATTCTTAAGATATGCAACCTCTGGGGCACCTGGGTGGCACAGTCGGTTAAGTATCTGACTCTTGATTTGGGCTCAGGTCATGATATCATGGATCATGGGATTGGGCCCCTGTGGGGCTCCAGGCTGAGCGGGGAGTCTGCTTGAAGATTTTCTCTGACTCTTCCCCTTATTTGTGTGTGCTTTAAAAAAAAAAAAAAAGATACGCAACCCCCTAAAAGTTAAGAACCACTTTTATTTGAATCTAAGGACCATAGAGCTAAATAAATACTCTTACGCATTCCACATAGGTTTTATGGCTCTTGTTTGGCTTAATAAACATTGACTGAGAACTGGGCACTGGTCCTGGGCTGTCACTCAGCCACACAGGGGCAGTACCTTACTCAGAGAACTCTGTATTTAGGGAAGACCCAACTGAGAATTCAGAAAATCACTCAGATGATTTCTACTGAAGTTTATTAATGTCATGATTTTCTTTATGGGCAATTTCAGTGCCAGGTGAGTCAAACTTATTACTAAGATGTTCTGTGGAAGGACTGAAGATTCACTTAAGGCTTTTCTTGGAGAGCAGTGCAGGATTTCATCCCTTCCCATGAAGTGCCATTAGAGCCTTCTGGTCATTTTCAGTGAAGACCCAAAGTCATGAGATTAGGGGACCTTGGTGAAGCATTGTAAGATGCATGATGGAAGGCTCCCCAAACTCGATGAATTCTAATAATTATTAGACTCTTTTCTTCTATCCTTTGAACCTTCTCTTGCTTTGACTTAGCCCAAACAGATTTGGCAAGGCTTACAAAGGTATAAATGTCAAACTTCATTTCTTTTTAATGATGTTTGTCATCTAAATAGTGATGCCATCAATAGGGGATGTTGTTTTTGTTATTTTTTCCCTTCTGCTCTCAGATGCCTTTTAACATATGTGAAAATATTTATATAGTGTTTCAAGTCTGCAGCATTCAGCACAGACATGCTCTTTTGAGTTCTCCCTTTTGGTAATATATTTAACTCAAAAGAAGTCATAGGCATATTGGGGGCAGATAGTAGGTACAAATCTGACAGAAAGCTAATGAGCTCTCCTGTGATTATCAGGGATGCTGGTGACTCATTAAATCTCATTTCCTGGGCAAGTCCACATAGGGAGAAGAAATGATCTGAACTAAAGGCCTGAGAACCTAATGCAGTCAGATTTACGGGCATCCATATAAGTAACCACATGATAATCAGTGCAAATAGTGAAATGTTTTAATGAGGCTCTCTGAAATATTTAATTGGTTACTTTATTAAATTTTTTAATAGTTTCGTTGTTTTCTGTTAGGAATTAGCCCTACAGCAGGGAGGGTCCTGAAACCAAGTGGGGTTGTCTTTTGCTTGGTTTCAGTCCAAGCTGTTGTTCTCCTACATAGTATCTCTTTATGTATATTAACATTGTCATTGGTATTCAAGGCTATGCTGAAAAGAGGGTCAGGTTGGTTAGAATCCGTAAAAACTTCTTTTGGTTCCAAAGTATATGAGTATCTGCTTAGAATTAATCCTCTTCCAGGTTCATTAGAGTGAATCATTGTTCATTCTGAGGATTAACTACTGCTAAGAAGAAATTTTTCCAAAACTGGACAAGCCATAAAGGAGATGAATCTTCAGTCCTTCCACAGAACATGTGGAGATGTGATTTGTTTCTGATACCTTAACTTCCTTTTAAATGTCCGTCTTTACCTTCTGGTTATTTCCTTTATATCTTGTTCCTCACCTTTGGGTCCTGGTAACTTTCTAATCATGAATTAGTTAAATGACAAGAACTTAAGATACTGCTCTTCTCAGGATGCGTAGGCACAAATAAATTAATTTCTAGTGGTAGAATTTTAAATGTCATAACAGGTTGGGTGGGTTGTGATATTTTGCATATCTCAGATCCCACCTCTTCATCAATACGTCCTTGTGACTTGATCATCCCATGTGTATAGATACTTAAAACTATTAGAAGAATTGCCAGTTGACTAGTGAGGGGAGACCATGAAGTGGTGTGTGGTACCTATTGCTGTGTGACCAGTTACTACTTGTGACTAAGACCCATGCTTTTTGCCACAACCGTGGAGAGAAGGATCACCTATAGGTATGATTTATTTTTAAAAGCCATGGGCAGGATTCCTAGTGGAGCAATCATTCTAGACAGCCTTTTCATAGCAAAGATGGGTTTGCCAGTGTAAAATGTCAAGCTGATTTAGATAAATTCAGGTTCTAATTCATGTCCACATTAAACGTCCAGTATTTGAAACTATCCATCTTTTTTTTTTTTTTAAAGATTTTATTTATTTATTTGACAGAGAGAGACACCGCGAGAGAGGCAACACAAGCAGGGGGAGTGGGAGAGGGAGAAGCAGGTTTCCCACAGAGCAGAGAGCCCGATATGGGACTCGATCCCAGGACCCTGGGACCATGACCCGAGCCGAAGGCAGTTGCTTAACAACTGAGCCACTCAGGCGCCCGAAACTATCCATCTTTTAAGGTCATAGATATCTAAGATAACATATTGGGGTAGACCATGCCAAAAGAAAGGTCGGGGTATGTGGAGTCTTCCATCATGAAAGATGAGTGAGTGTAAGTACAATATTTTCTTGATTCAAAAATGCACAAAAAGAAAAACATGAAAAAAAACATTTAAATAATTGAAGGTTGATAAAATCATCTTACAGTTCATAAATATGCTTAATATAGTATTTTTTTACAAAAATGTTATTCAATCTTGTAAGCAATGTTTTCTTAGAATTTAGGAAATACTGTTCATTCCCTGTAGGCTAGAAGGTCTTCTTCACAACTTGTTGTTTGTATTTTGGCTTATAAAAACACCATGGCCAAGTCTTATATTGTTGACTAGAGGAAGGCCAGGCAACCCTTTAAAACAAATAAAAGGTGAGGGGCGCCTGGGTGGCTCAGTTTGTTAAGCATCCGACTTCAGCTCAGGTCATGATCTCAGGGTCCTGGGATCAAGCCCTGCATGGTCAGACTCCACACTCAGTGGGGAGTGTGCTTCTCCCTCTTTCTCTGCCCCTCCCCCTGCTCGTGCATGTGCGCTCTCTCTTTCTCAAATAAATAAAATCTTTTAAAAAACAAAAGTTGTTCAAGTTGTAGAAAACACAGTTTAAACATGATAAATGGCTGAACTGATTCAGAGCTGGAGCAAGCTGTCTTGACAAGCTGTTGTGGGTGAGAACCTAACCCATGATCCTGTGGCAGACATGAAGTTGAGGGTGCATCTGATGTTGAAGACTAGGATAGTAAAAGAGAATGGGCAGATTCAGAGCAATACAGATTTGAGAGGCAGAATCTATAGAGAATGCTGGAAGCACAAGTTTGTGTATAGTAATATATGCATATATATATATACAGTAATATATCTGGTAGATGCACTTAGAAAAAGTTTAGAAGGTTATGCCCCAAATAATTAACAGTTGAGGAGTAGGATGGTGGGGAAAGACCTAAGCACTCTTACTTTTCATTTGTACATGTCTACTGTTAAAAATGTCTTAAAATGAACATCTAACTTTTTTAATTTAAGAAATTATAAAAATCACAAAAGAGAAAAAAATATATCCCAGAAATAAAAACAGTTTGCAGCTGCTAAGATACAGGCCTGCCAAATCCAAAATAATTTATTTAGACAACCGTTGGCATGGCTCTACTTCCCATGTCCATGCACACCCCTGCCTCTCAGGCCTGCCCCTGGCAATATGGGGACCAAGACCATCTCCCTCCCAACAGTGGGGCCAGGATGCCTCCTCCAGTGATTTTCCAGGCAATGTTTGAAAGAAGAAGCCTAGCTCTAGGCTGCAGAGGCTACCCAGTCAAGAACTACCTGGGGGCCAATGGTTGAGGTTCCCCTTTTCTAAACCTGAAAGTTGTGTGTGCCTTGTTCCATGCTGACGACAGAGGGAAAATTCAAATGCTGTGTTTTATGAAAGTGAACATGAAGTTAGTTTCTTACGCTTTAGGTCCTTTGGTCAGTACCCACCTAGAAAGAAGTCTTGCTTTCCCCCAAAGGCCAGGAGCTGGGAAAACTTAAATCACTAATGCCATTGTTTTTCTGGTGCCATTTAAAGGCAAGCCAAATTTGGGGGGAAAAAACCTTTACCTTCCCTTCTCTTTCATGTTCATGGAACAAGAAAATGAAGGTATGTGGTGGCCCATCTGTGACTGTGAGTGGAAAATGCCTTCTATAAATCTTCATTCATGATTTAAGTAAAAGGGGAAAGGGGAGGCCATTAAAACTACCAACATCATTTATTTCTTTTCTAGGAAGATGTTCACCCACAGGCTGTACCTTTCGCACACTTGAATTCTTGATTTCCCAGAGTCATCTACATCCTAGCTGCATTTCCCTTCTTCTGTTGTCACCTACTGCTTATTCCTAAGCATCCTTTTTACTAGATATACTTCAGCAACTTTGAAAACCTGGGAACCAGCGTGGCTGTCTGGGTGTATACATGTTTTGAAGTGGGTACCATTTCTGAGTTAAAACTGAATTGGCAAAGAATGCATTGACTTAAACAAGGGCTGGTAATTTTGCTTGGACTTTTGCAATAAAAATTCTTGAAAAATGTTATCCTTATAAAAATAGTTAGAATGGTTTGATGGTGGCGTTTTTCATCTGGCTGATCTCCCTGCCTTACTGAGGAGTTGGAGCCACATGGGCATGGGGTGAAGGGTGAGCCCTAATGAAACATTGCAAGTCCCAGGCAGCAACAAGCAGAATCACAGAGTTGCTTTGCTGTCTGCTGCTGCTCACCTTATGTGCCTATTTTTTCCCTTCAAACTTCAATGGTTTTTTCCCAATGTCCCCCTTTGAAAGAGATTGATGTGGCTGGCAATGGCGAGGGGATTAACATGAATAACAAATTATTCTTACACGTTTGAAGTTATAGGCCTATTATTCTTGCCCTTTAGGGAAACACTGGGCTTTACTGAGCTATTGCTATTCTCAAAAAATTTCAGTAATTATTAGTGCTAGGAGTTGGGTTGCTTGGTTTCAGCTTGGTTTATACAAATTGTCTGTGCCTTTTGGGAGACTTCTCTAACTACCTGATTCACAATGAAGGAGGCTGAATGGAGGTATGGCAGTATTTTCCAACCTTAAAATTTGCGACTGAGTTTTAAATTGTCTAAATATTTTTTATTTTGGGCCCCAGGCATGACAGAGAGGAAAGAATAAAGAGAACCCAGGGTAACTATATTTGTTCAGGAGAAAGTAGAGGAGAGGGGTGGGGTCCAGATAGGAATAGTTTGCCTAGAATAGAAACCCCACAGAATGGTGGCTGGGAACTGGAGAAGAATTAGAAATAGCAGGTTCAAATCTGATCAAGCCAAAATTTGTTTCATGACTATGACAACTATATAATTTCTTGAACCCATCCTTTGCTCATCTGTAGTTAGAGTATGATAAAATACTGATTTCAGGCCATTTGGAGAAATAAATAAAATAATGAAAATTCCTCACTGTGTACATGCTTTTTACAACTATTATTTTTAGTACTGCTAATATTAGCTTGCCTGTCTCCTGTATCTGAAGTTCTGATAGTAGCCTTGAAAAAGAGGGCCCTCCAGTGGGCTGCGTAAAGCACCTACATGGGAAAATATGGGTCAAATCAATATAATAAATTTTATCAAACACTTACCTGTGCAGCCAGATTCAAATCCAAGAACCACCAATTACTAGCTGTGTGACTCTGGGAAAGTTAGCACCATTTCCATGCCTCTGTTTCTGCCTCTGTAAATCAACAATACCTGCTTCACAAGGTTGTCATGAAAATTAAATAAGGTGATTATCTGTAAAGTCCTTAGAAGAGTGCCCTGAAGTTATCTTCAGCGTAACAGGTCACCAAACCTCCTGGGCAGCCTCTTACCTTCCTTGGTGATAGAATGAGAACGTATTCATTTCATAACTTCTTAGGAGGTGCTACTATTTTCTTTCCAGGAAGAGGTCCTAGTATTAGTATTTTATCATACCTCAGTAGTGGGTCCACCTTCTCCCAGGGTTGCAATATTAGCATTTCCAGAGTGTTTCTGGATAGATGTTTATGTGGCATAGATACCTGTGAGCAGTGTTTCTACCCTAGGCTGCTGCTTTTTTCAGAACAGTGACCATCCTGGACTAGGTGCCTGAGTTAGAACAATGTTGCAGATTTTGCTATTAACAAGAAATTCAAAATCCCCAAATCCCAGGTATCCATGTCTCCTTCCATGAGAAAAGAACAAGACTTGCTCCCCATCACCAAATGGAACCATCCTATGTAGATGAAATATCTGATGGAAAGGAAATAAGTGGATAAATGAAAACATGGTGAAATTAAGACCAAATACTAAGATTATTCAGATAGGAGACTGAATGAAATAACACACAAAAATCCTTTCTTTAGACATTTGAAATGATTCCTTTCGGTATAAGGACAATTAGTACCACACAGCTTTCTGATTGAGATTAACGTGGAAGGCAGCAAGGGATCTAAGATAGTTACTGTAATTTTATACCAAGGGATATAGGTGCAAATTTAGACAAAACTCATTTTATACAAACCTTGGTGTGAAAGCCTGGATTTACAAAAGAGAATATTATTGTTAAAAGATAAACTGAGGCTTATTAAAACTTTTAAAAGTTTAAGCAAAAATCTATTAAAATCAGGCAGCATCCATTCTAGCAGATAGAAGCTATGAGCAACTATACAAAATGAAAGACTTTTATAGGCAGAAGGGAGCTGGAATGAGGAAATAATAGTAGGTTGTGTATTGCAAAATTACTTCCTTTAGGGGCTGGCACAAGTTTATCAGGCAGATTATGTCACTAGTGCTGATCAGGTGATTCCTGATTGGTTTAAGATTCCATTTCCGGAGAGCTGCAACTGTAATTAAGTTTCAGTTTAGTGATGTGGACTTAACATAAACAAAGTCATCTTGAGCCTGTTGTCTTCTTTTTAACACTACTAATAACTAATAGCTTAAGCACAACACTTTAAGGTTTTCAATGTCTTTTATGTCATTTTCATTTTATAGACAAGGAAATAGAATTCACTACACATAGTCTGCTTGTCCACCTAATATCGTCTAGGATGCTTAAAATATGATTATGCTTACCAAAACCCTACTTTCTCCTACTTTTTCAGAAATTCACTTATAATATAAAACAAGATATAGAAAGCAAATGAAAAATTGTATATATTGTGTTTACATTTAATAAATTGCCAGTTTTTGATGCAAAATTATGAATCAACACAGTTGTATGATTTATAAGACAAATGAGGGATTAAATTAAAAATATTTGTTCATAGAGCGCCATAGGGAGTGTGGACCATGAATGGGGCCCAGTTTAAAGTTTGTAGTTGAACATCTTTTGATCCTGTGAGTGTGCCTTGGTGATATATATGTATCACTTCACTTAAGGCCGAACCAAAAGTCTAAAATTTGAGGCTTTAATGGATGAGAGGCTCAGGCAACATCACCCCCGATGCTGCCTGTGATCAGCAAGTACTTGACACAGTATATATGCATACCCTCAAGTTGGTGAAAAAAGCGCACATCCTAATTCACTCTGACCTCTCAGACCTCCCCCTTTTCAAGCCCTCTCACCAACAGTTTGGGGAAGTGGCATCCTCCTTTATGTGACTCCCTTTCACTCCACTACTGCGTAAAGAAGCAAACTGCAGATCATCTGCAGCCGGCAGTATAAGCTAGAGCAGTGCTCCTAACATGTGCTGCAGGGACCCATGTTGGTCTGCAAACTGTTCGTTACGAGTCTGAGATGAGGTAAGTGTAGATATTGAGGCTAAGCCTTTAGAAACTTTTGTATAAATTTGACATGGCTGCAACATCCAAGTGCAATTACTGAGTTATAATTTTTTGTCTTTTGCATTAAATTTTTAAAAAATTGGGCTTGTTTTCTGTATGTTTTCATTTTATATTGCACCTTTCTAGCAATTCTTTCCTTTTTTTCTAGCAATTTTTTATATTATTTTTGTCCATAAACATATGGTTTATAACTGATTGGAAAGAAAGAAAATGGGCTCTTCATCAGAGATAATTATAGGCATACCTCCCTTTATTGCACTTCGCTTTATTGCTCTCTGCAGACATTGTGTTTTTTACAAATTGAAGGTTTGTGGCAACCCTACACCAAGCAAGTCTATTGGCACCATTTTCCAACAGCATTTGTGCATTTTGCAATGTTAAATACTTTGTAATTATTATATTTGTTATCGTGATGTGTGATCAGTGATCTTTGAGGTTATTATTGTAATTGTTTTGAGGCATCATGAACTGCACTCATAGAAGATGGCAAACTTAATTGACAAATGTTGTGTGTGTTCTAACTGTTCCACTGACCGGCCATCCCTCGCCTCTCTCCTTCTCCTCGGGCCTCCCTATTCCCTGAGACACAACAGTATTGAAATTAGGCCAATTAATAACCCTACAGTAGCCTCTGAATGTTCAAGTGAAAGGAGTTGCACATCTCTCACTTGAATCAAAAGCTAGAAATGATTAAGCTTAGTGAGGAAGGCATGTCAAAAGCTGAGATAGGCTGAAAGCTAGGCTTCTTGTGCCAAAGAGTTAGCCAAGTTTTGAATGCAAAGGAAAAGTTCTTGAAGGAAATTAAAAGTGCTACCCCAGTAAACACATGAATAGGAAAGTGAGGTTTTAGTGGTTTGGATAGAAGATCAAACCAGCCACAACATTCCCTTAAGGCAAAGCTTAAGCCATAGCAAGGCCCTGACTCTTCAATTCTGTGAAGGCTGAGAGAGGTGAGGAAGCGACAGAAGAGAAGTCTGTAGCGATTAGGTATTGGCTCCTGAGGTTAAGGAAAGAAGCCATCTTCATAACTTAGAAGTTCAAGGTGAAGCAGCAAGTGCTGATGTAGAGGCTGCAGCAAGTTATCCAGCAGGATCTAGTAAGATAATTAATGAAGGTAGCTACACCAAACAACAGATTTGCAATGTAGATGGAACAGTCTTATATTGGAAGAAGATGCCATCTAGGACTTTCATAGCTGGACAGGAGAAGCCAATGCCTGGCTTCAAGGCTTCAACGGACAGGCTGACTCTCTTTTTAGGGGCTAATGCAGCTGGTCACTTTCAGTTGAAGCCAGTGCTCATTTACCATTATGAAAATCCTAGGGCCCTTAAAAATCATGCTAATCTACTCTACCTGGGCTGTATCAATGGGCCCTATCAATGGGCATCATGAACTGTACTGAATGACAGCACATTCGTTTACAACATGGTTTACTGAATATTTTAAGCCTACTGTTGAGTCCCGCTGCTCAGAAAAAGACTTTTCAAAATATTACTGCTCCTTTACAGTGTACCTGGTCACTCAAGAGCTCTGATCGAGATGTACAATGAGATGAATGTTGTTTTCATGCCTGCTCACACAACATCTGTTCTGCAACCCATGGATCAAGGAGTACTTCCGTTTTTCCAGTCTTATTATTTAAGAAACACCTTTTATAAAGCTATAGCTGCCACAGATAATGATTTCTTTGATGGATCTGGGCAAAGTCAATTGAAAAACTTCTGGAAAGGATTCACCATTCTAGATGCCATTAATAATGTTTGTGATTATGGGACGAGATCAAAATATCAACATTAGCAGGAGTTTGGAAGAAGCTGATTGTAACCCTCATGGATGACTTTGAGGGGTTCAAGACTTCAGGGGAGGAAGTAACTGCAGATGTGGTGGAGATAGCAAGAGAACTGGAATTAGAAGTGGAGCCTGCAGATGGGACTGAATTGCTGCAATCTCATGATAAAGCATGAAGAGCTGCTTCTTAAGGAAGAGCAAAGAAAGTGGTTTCTTGAGATGGCATCTACTCTTAGTAAAGATGCTGTGAAGACTGTTGAAATGACAATAAAGGATTTAGAATATTACATACATTTAGTTGATAAAGCAGTGGGAGGGTTTGAGAGAATTGATTCCCAAGTTTAAAGAAAGTTCTCTGGGTAAAGTGTTATCAGACAGTGTCACATGCCTCAGAGAAATTGTTTGTGAAAGGAAGAGCCAATTGATGTGGCAAACTTCATCATTGTCTTATTTTAAGAACTTGCCATAGCCACTCCAATCTTTAGCAACCACCACCCTGATCAGTCAGCAGCAGCCATCCACACTGAGGCAAGACCCACCACCAGTGAAAAGATTACAACTTGCTGAAAGCTCAGATGATGGTTAGCATTTTTAGCAATGAAGTATTTTTTAATTAAAGTATGTACATTATTTTTTAGACATAATATTGCACACTTAATTGGCTACAGTATAGTGTAAACATAACTTCTATATGTACTGGGAAACCCCCAAATTAATTTGATTTCTTTTTTTAAAAGATTTTATTTATTTCAGACAGAGAGAGAGTGAAAGAGAGAGAGCACAAGTGGGGGAGGGGAGTTGAGGGGAGGGGCAGAGGGAGAAGCGGACTCCCCACTGAGTAGGGAACCCAATGTAGGGCTCGATCCCAGGACCCTGGGATCATGACCTGAGCCAAAGGCAGACGCTTAACTGACTGAGCCACCCAGGCACCCTTCATTTGATTTTCTTTATTGTGATACTCTCTTTATTGTGGTAGTCTGAAACCAAACCCACAATATCTCTGAGATATGCTTGTAAATAACTTGGGGAGTGTCAGCATAGAGCTTAAGTGTGTGGACTCTGGAGTAATAGTGCCTAAATAAGTGACCTGGTTATCTGGATGACTGTGTGAGTGTATTATCTGTATGACTTTGAGGAATTTATTTTCTTCTGCCTTGATTTCCTTATCTGTAAAATGGGGGTGGTAGTAATTGTACCTACCTCATAGGATTGCGAAGAGTAAAAAATACTTGCTCTTAGAATAGTACCTTGCAGAGAGTAAGGGCTCAGTGCATTTTATGTATTGTTGCTTGCATTTCCAGACCTTATTGCTCACCTGTATCTTTGCATAAGCCAGTGCTTATGACTTAGACATTATGGCTTTTGAGTGCCATAGGCACTTTTACCTTTATGGGTCTCTTGTTCTATTAAAAAAGTTAAATACTGTATTTTTTTTTTTTTAGTGTTCCATGATTCATTGTTTGTGCATAACACCCAGTGCTCCATGCAGAATGTGCCCTCCTCAATACCCACCAACAGGCTAACCCATCCTCCCACCCCCCTCCCCTCTAGAACCCTCAGTTTGTTTTTCA
>NC_138377.1:89138244-89157845 GCF_054177405.1 Leptonychotes weddellii | reverse complement strand
AGCTCTGCCACACTCAGGCACCCCCGGTCTTTCTGTGACCCCAAGGGTCCTGAGACCACACTGTCCCGGAGGGTTCCACCCCCCTCTTAGCCCAGAGTGACGTCCCTCAGTGGAGCAGACTTTTAAAAGTTCTGATTTTGTGCTCTGTGGTTCTATCACTTGCCAGAAGCGGCTGACGGAGGCCCCTCCCCCGCCGTCTATCCTCCCAAATATCGCCTCGGATTCACTTCTCCGCACGTCCTACCTTCCAGAAAGTGGTCGCTTTTCTGATGAGAGAGTTGTTGCTATTCTTTTCTTCGATCTCCTGTTGAGTTTGTAGGTGCTCAGAATGGTTTGATCCCTATCCAGCTGAATTCCTGAGAGGAGACGAAATCCAGGTCTCCTACTCCTCCGCCATCTTGCCAAATACTGTATTTTATGACTGCGTTGGTATAAAGATGAGTTTAACCAGCTAGATTCATTATTCTATATTCATTATCATTGCATTTATTTTTCCTTCTGTTTTTAAGATAAATTGGAACTAAAACATTTCTGTGGTCCCCTAAAAGTATCTTGAACCCTGGGCACTATGCCCACTGTGACAGGCTTAGACAAGTTGGAGCCTGTTGACTAAGTTGGCCCTGGTGTAAGCCCTTCTTTCCCTTACTGGAATACTCCTTTTTCAAGCATCTGCACTTGAGCATTGTTCCTTCTCCTCTTGAGCATCTCCTCTTCATTATTTGTAACTCCACCCAAGTTTCTTCCTCATTCTGTCCTATGGATACTGTAGTATTAGAATTGTCTGCTTCCTAGTCTATTTCCCAGGCTAGGCTCTGAGTTCTTTGAGCTCAAGAAACAGCTCAGTTCTCCCAGTGCTGATAAGCACATTATAGTTAGTTAATTACTTAGTGAGGTTGGGTAAAATGTGTCATGGTGTAGGAAGCAGCATGGATTGGGGACCCAGGTGGTCTTGAAAGAAGGTTTATTCAGAAAACAGGGGAAGTTTAAAGACAGTCTTTATATTCCTATTTCCAGCTAGCACCTGAACACTGGTGGATTTGAAAACACAGGAAGAAAAGTTGAGCATCAAGGAGCAAGAGCTTTACAAGAAAGTTGCCCAAGCAGTGGGAACTCTCCACTGATTAATATTAACAGGAGCTCCATTCATATATCACACTGAGAACAGACCCCTAAAAGCTGCCTCATTAGAACCCAATCAAACGCTTTCAGTGCTGAGTAATAGGTTTGGCTGGGCTGGCTCCAGGGGCAGAACTGCATCGAGGTTCTTTGCTAATTTCAGATGTTGTGGCAAGGCTGGTACAGAGAGGAACCCTGGCAAGAGGATGTTGTGGTTAAACCACCAGACAAAACCTCTAATAAGAAGATGATCCAGTCCCATGACATTTCCTGCTACAACATCTTCCCCACAAAGCAGAAACATGCTTTTATTTCACAGCTTTATCCAGTCTCACCAGCCACTGACCACTGCAGTGGTGTTTTAAGTTCAGGTGCTTACGAAGCACCTGGGAATCTTGTTAAGCATGCAGACCCTGGGCTCACTGTCAAAGTTTCTGAGTCACTGAGACTGAGCCCAGAACTTGTACGTTTAACAAGTAGCCTAGGTAAATAATGTTGCAGATGGATTAGATCAGACTTTAAGAACATGGACCTTGCCAGATAGGTAAACTTTGAACAAGTAAGAATCCTTCTATATTCTGGCCCCTGTGCTCTATGTCCATAGCTTCTTAGCTTTTACTTCTTTGATTCCTGAAACATAGAATAATCCTTAAGCGTAGAAGGAAGCCAGAAATATTCCCTCTATGTCCCAAACCGTCTCCTTTGCAGATCCTGAGGCCCCCATTTTCTTTTGGTTTTAGGGGTTGGCATGTGGGCACCTGCATGATAGAGTCATGTGTCTTTTTTCCAACTCAGAACTGAACCTTGTGAAACCGGCTTGCTGGGACTCTGCACTAGGGTTCCATTTACTATTAAGAGCTCTAATGAGGAGGGACAGGCAATTATTATTATTTATTTCACTAATTAGCCAGATAATCATTCATTTTGAAACTGTTCAGGGTTGGAATCTGTTCATTTTGTGCCCTTTGTGTAATGTGGATTCATTCTATTTTTCCTCTTTTCCTTTAGAAAAACGGCTGCTTTGTTAAATGAGGGGCAAAGGTAGGGGACAAGAAGTGGGGGCTTAAAAAAAGAGAGAGATCATTTCTGAGCTGTGAAGATAATGCAACAAGGAGCCAGAGTCCATAAAAACATCACCTTTCAGTCTCTGAAGACATAATGCTTGATGATAACCATAAAACATGTTAGTGCAAAATAAATTGCTGTTCTATTCAGATCCTTAAACGTACTACTGTGGATGTCAGTGGAGATATGCAACTCTTTTTTCTGATCCTGAGGTGTATTTTATCATAATTTGTGGGGTGGGTGACAGCCTTGTACACATGATTGCCTTTTCCTGCTCAGTTAGCTTGTCAAGGTCAGAGTCCTTTGGCCTTTTATGAATGTAGGACTATTAAGAAATGAGCAGGATAACTGAACAGCATGGAGAGGAAATTTTATTTTTCTCCAGTAATCAGTACACTACATTTGCATAGTGTTTGCTTATAATAAGCTACCATTCTACTTTTGGTATTTTGGGGGGTGGGAGGGGATGATGTTGTTGATTTGATGCTCTGCATCTAATTTTTATTGTGAGATGGAAAGAACTTCTGGGAGGTTGAGATTCATCTTCAGTGCAATAAAATTCAGTGTTCAGGAGCACTTCCACTTTCAAGTAAAATTTTTTTTAAGATAGATGATTTATAGTGGGAAGTTGGTGCTTCTCTAGGGTGGTGCTTCTATAGAGCAGAGATGCAGTATGACTCTTTGTAAGTCAAATGTCCTAGATAATACCAGCCTGGTAGATCTGAGAGTATGCTTTCTTTTTGTTTTTGTTTCTATTTCTTTATGACTTCCATTTTGAGAACTAAAGTCAGATCTGAGGATAACAGAAGTTGTAGCCAGGGGTCTCACTCCAAGGAAATGGAAATGGTGGTCATTTCTCATAGAAATGGAAACTCTTGATAAGTATTAGGGTCGGGGAAGTGCGTCCTAGCAAGAGGTAGAGAAGGCTTCTCCTCCTTAAAGGATGACTAGCACCCATAACTTACCAATACACTCTTCACCTTTGCATACTAGGAGTATAGGATTCATTTTAGGAAACTTATAACCTGAATGACTCTTTCCCCTTAGTGAGCTCCTTTGTTGTCAGTAACACTGGATATTGTTTAGAAGTCTTGATAAAAAGCAGTCAAATGTCATAAACAAGTCCTTGTGTAGGAAGTTCAAGGAACCATGGTTCCCAGGTCTTCAACGGCTCCTACTAAATTTTCAGAAGCTCTGTCAGAGAGAATTTTTTATGCCTGGTATTGTAGAGGTATCAGGATTCATTCTGGCAGAAGGAGCCACAGGAAAAATGTCCTAGTATCTATTCTACCCACCACAACAATGATAAAATATTTACTGAAAAGAATAAAAAGAACTTTAAGAAGCCTTTACAGCATTGACTGTATAGATCCTAACATGTTAATTTACTGGAATTGATTTCTATAGTTTATATAGAACAAAGTAAAGTAAATGAAAGAAATGTTTACACTACTGAAGAGCGAGATACAATTACTGAATCCCAGAACCAGTTTAATATAGTGCTGGCATATTAAAAATGAATTTGATTATTTTAAATAATCCTGTTCTATTCTTGAAAGCACTTTTAAGAGCTCTAGGGGAAGAAAATGTGAAGGTACTGAAAAACTAGTTAAGCTGCATTTTTAAAAGGTTTTAAATAATCTAGATTTCTCCTGAAGGTCGTCTTACCAAGGTACACACACTGCCTGATGACTAAGAAATAGAGATAATGGACAGATGCCAGAGGTCAGGTTGTATATTTGCCACCTGAAGGGACAGAATTTTGTATCAATCACTTAATATGGCAAAGGATAGAAATTAAAAGCTAAGAAAGAAAAATGGCTGACATAGAAAGCAAAGATGGGCTGGACAAGGTAAGCTGGGAGCTCTCCTCCCATTGTAAGGTCCTATATCTAGTACAACTTTTAGGTGGCTATGGGAGAATTAACTTGTAGTGTCATTGAGGATGGGTAAAGGCAGTGGCATCAGCTGGGAAAGGGTTTGCTTCCCTTAAGAATAGTCTTCTAAAGTGACACTTTCTCAGACTTTGGGACACATGCAGGGGGATTGTCAGTGTAAACTTGGTAAGCAGTGGTTGCCGTTGGGCTGTAAATGTGATCCTGAGGTCTATGAGAGGCCAGTATTTCCAGGTAGACTGGCTTATGGAAATCAAAATATGTTTTCCTGATCAGTCTCATCAATAATGGTCTTTCTGTGACTTGTCAATTACTCACCTGCTTCAGAGATTTGCATTTGCTCTTCCGTCCTCCTAGATTGTTCTTCCCCCAATATCCTTGTGGCTTGCTCCCTAAGTTCATTTAAGGATTCTGCTCAACTGTCACTCATCAGAGCTGCCTTCCTTCTTCAGTCACCCAATTGAGAATAACAACTCTCTCACTCTCTAATCACACCCTTCTTTTTTTTCTACCATAGCACTTATCATCATCTGACACAATATTTTTATTTGTTTGTTGTCCCCAGTGGAAGGTAAGTTTAATGAGGGTAGGGTCTGTGGCATATGGAACCTTCCAACAAGCTGAGAGTTGCTCATTGCTATATGCTCAATGCCTCAAACAGTGCCTGCCCTGTCAAAGTAACTCAGTGAGTTTTTGATGAATGAATGAGTGAAAAATAGCAATAATAGCTTTCTTGTGCATTTTCCACACTCCACACTGAGTTCCCCACTTTAGTGAAGGCCATTGCACTGTACTGTAAGCTAGATCACCATTATTTGGCACCCCATCTTACAGACAAGAAGGCACTTCTAGTGGCCCTGTATGCAAGAGTCTTCTCTAAGGCATATGGCACTGTCCCAAGGATATTAGCACTGTGAACCTTTACTCTGATAAGGAATTTGCTATGACACACATTAACTTAAAAGGAAAATGAAATTAAGAAAATGTCGACATTACAGAAAAAAATAGTAGGAAAGAGGAACGTGATTCAGAAGGATTTTAATTTTGACAGACTTTCTGGAAGGGACCTTTTACTGAGGGTTATTTTATATATGTATTTTTTAGATTTTATTTATTTGAAAGAGAGAGAGTGAATGAGAGAGAGACAGCACAAGCACAGGGAAAGGATAGAGGGAGAGGGTGAAGCAGACTCCCCACTGAGCAGGGAGCCTGATGTGGCATTCAATACCAGTACCAGGGGATCATGACCTGAGCTGAAGGCAGATGCTTAACCAACTGAGCCACCCAGGCGTCCCTATTTTTTATATTTTTATAAAATGGGCGGGGATGGTATGCAGGATGCCCAGTTAAATTTGAATTTCAGATAAGCAATAAATGATATTTTTAGCATGAGCATGTTCTGCATATTATATGGGACATACTTATGCTAAAAAATTATACATTGTTTTTCTGAGATTCAAATTTAACCGGGTGTTCTGTACTATATCTGGCAACTCTACCTTTGCTATACTTTTGGTTTCCATTCCTAACAAGATAAAGCAGAAAAAATAATAATGAAAATAATAGTAATAAAACTACAAAATCAAAAATAATAGTAATAAAGCCATTACAGTTACAGCTTCTGTTCTCCAGGAACTGTGTCTACTTTGCATCCATCCTCTTTGCTTCTCACAAAGACCCTGCATAGTAGATATTACCTCCCATTGTGCAGATAAGGAAATTGAAGCTTAGAGAGGATAAGTAATTTACCTAAAGTTACACAGCCAAAAAACCCATTTTCCTTTTGTAACACTTATCATCATCTGGTGTACAAATTATGTTTGTCTCCTCTACCAGAAAATGTGTTCTATGAGGATAGGTTCTATGCCCCCAGAGAATGTCCTGTTGTCCAGGTATCTCTATTTCCCACAACCCCCCCCCAGTTTTTAGAGACACTAGCCTAGAGCCAATCCACCAGCAAGAAGAGCCACTCCTAGCTGAACCCCAGAAGGAGCTGCTGGGATCTGAGCTCTTGTTCTTACATCCCAAGCAATTTGTGCCAAGTCTGGTCAATATCCTGTGGGATCATTGGGACATAAGACTTCCTTGTTACTACATTTTTTTTCTCTTGCTTTACTTGAAAATAACTAAGGATAAACAGAAAAAACAACACTGTGTGCTGTTTCTCTTCCAGAGTCACATGCATTTTATTCTAAATGACAATATTTAACAACAAAATTGCTTCATTTCAACCTCATTGCATTCCTTCAAGTGGGAGTACTATAATTTAAATATAATAAATGCAACAGAGTGAATATATTGCTTTCATTAATCCCCAATACTGCTTATTTTCAGCACTTCTAAATTATTTGGGTGTGCTCAATAGATTTTGTTGAAGTGGAAAAAAATCATTGAAATTTCAGACCATTTGCAATTATCAATTTATCTGGTGTTTTCCAGCCAAGTAACTGAACTTCAGAGTAGCATTTAGTTTGAATGATTTCCTCCCTACCCCCTGCCTGGTATGAAACAGTGAATTAGTCAAGTAAAAATGTCTGTGGAATTGAAGATGCTATAAACAAGGGGATCATATACTCTGAATTATCAGCTAGCACAGGTGATGTTGATTGCATGTCATGGTGTCCCAAGGACATCCAGAGTGACAGTGGAAACTTTCTGTCTCTGTGCCCAAAGTGAAGTGACGAATTAAGGCAGTAATCTGAACATTTCACTTCTAACCTGCCCTTTGCTTGATTCCCAAGTATTTAAAGGAAAATATGAAATTTTAAGGTCTTTAAGTACCAGAACTTAAGCACTAAATTGCCGGATAAAATACAGGATGCCCCCATTAAATTTGAATTTCAGATAAGCAATAAATGATATATATAAATATATATATAAATGATAGTGAATGCTTTTGTAGTGTAAGTATGCCCCAAATATTGCACCCTGCATTTTTATCTGCTACATCTGGCAACCCTTTTGAGGTTCAAAACCCTGCATTTTATTAATTTGCCTGGTGGTTTTTTTTTTTTTTAATATGGCATGGTAGTGACTAATTGTAGTGGTTGGAATTTATTGAGTGATTACTATGTACCAAGCATTATCCTACATGCTTTACATTTATGATCATCCAGTTCTCACAACAATTCTGTCAGTTAGGTGTATCGTTATCCCAATTTAGAAATACAGCAAGATGAGGCTTAGAGAGGTGAAGGTACTTGCCTAAGATCGCTGCAAATGTGTGATGATGGAGGGTGGTAGCTAGAGTCAGTACAAAGACCTTTCTGATTTCATTACGCCATTATGCTTTCTAATTAAATGAAAACAAATGACCAGTTGCAGATAAGATCATGTGTCTAACTTTTCTTTAAGGATATAAATACAGTCTTAAATTCATATGCACATATTCAAGGTTGAGTTTTGCATTATATATATTAAGGCATACATGCAGAACTCATCTTACTGGCAAATGGACTGGCCCATCCCCTATTATTAAAAGGAAACTCGTATGGCAAGATATAAATTGAAGGTATGAAATGCAATGGCAGTAATTGGACAGAACTTCAAATGAGTGAAAGCAGCCTCCAACAATTAGTTGTTTTGAACTCAGTAAAATTCCTGTTATTTCACTTAATTTTAAACTCATTATGGGTTGCCCTGAGGTATTTAAATTTAATTTGGGGGTTTTTGAATTGTGGATTTGCTTAAATGTAGGCTTCATCTCCTAATTGGTTAATGAACAAGTGCATTTGCAAATGGGCCACGTTCCACGCTGAGTGTCTCATCATAACATTTCTTCTTAAATATCTATTGCATGTAATTATTGAAAAGATGATGAAACAACATTTTTAAAAAATTCAAAAGAAAACAGAACCCACGATAGAGCACAATCATTTTCATTTTTACATATTCCTTTCCTGTTACTGATTTCTGAAGTGGCCAGAACTGATAGAGATTCCACAGTGCTTGTTAGAAATGAATTCATGGTTTCTGTCTAGAAAAAACTGCCTACATAGAAGAAAAGGCAGATGAAGAAAGAAAATCCATCTTGCAATTCAAAGCAATTCTATCTTTTGTTCTTTTTTTTTTTAAATTCCATAAACAGGACATGCAATGAGCAGTATTTTCCTTTCTCACCACAATTATTCCCTTTATTTTAGAGGCATTGTGGAGGTGAGAATTGATTTCTGGATCCTGAGATCAAGAGGCCCAAGCACCTGCCATAGAATTTACTGAAAGACACTGACAGGTGGGACTCCTCAGTCCTTCCAGGGCTCATTTATTGAGCACCCACCAAGTATATGGTACTAGGTTAAGTACTAGGAATGAATAAACACACACTGAACTAGAATTTGCCATGCTGTGACAGAAATCTGAATTATTGTGGACAGATAGCAGCCAATGTTGTGCTGATGGACTAACATGACTGACATGACAAGATGATCAAAGGGTCATAATTCTTCCAAGAGAGACTGCCTCAACCTAGGAGTGCTCACACGTGCAGGAAAGGACTGTGGGTCATTTGGCCATAGCTTTTGCTCTCAACTAGTTAGCAGTACTCTCTGAAATGAGAAGACTGTTAAAACATTAAGAGGAAACAATGATTTGCCAGAAAATTAAAGGAATTCAACAGCAACCCCAGTTGCTGCCTTGTTATGTAATACAGATTGTTCAACCATAGGATCAATGCAGGGGCCACAGAGGAGCTAGCTACACTAGCAAAAAGTGAAATGATTTACATTTGGAAGCCACAGCTGGTATGAAAATAAACATTGAATCAGTTCCTTCCTTTAAGTCCATGTTCCATTAGAATAACTATGGTAGGTGACATTTTTCACATTTTAATTGGTGTTTTGCTGATTTTATCAGAATTTCTGCTGATCAAAGCAAATTAGCTATTTATTTATTTTGCAATGAAGCTAACTGTTCACTGCAAGTTTAATGTACTGTAATGAATTTTAAATATCCTCCTAGTCAGATTACAAAGTGTTTGAATCAAGATGTCCTTGTTACACTTAAATTATTAATTACTCAAATGGACAAAAGGCAACTTTCAGATATAATGTCACATTTTAAATGGATCTGAGTCGATGAAAATGTTGGGCCTGCATTAAAAGATGTCAGAAAAATAAAAATGCTTTCCCCCGAAGTCTACTTAACCCACTATTACCTGCTTGGTTGTTAGACATATGATAAATACTTTCATTATTAGTGTATTTTCGGTAGCTTACAGAACAATAAGTTTTTATGTTATTTACACTCCAGTGACTTTGGCTTAATTGGCTTCCTTTATGTTATTTATATAAATATAAATCATACTGGGTTTTAAAGTATTAATGATGCATTTTATGTTATAATGCTGTTTTCATCCAGACTAGCACTCCATAAATTCATACCATCAATGGGTAACAGCTAAGGATCCTTACAAAATCTTTTTCAAAAGTTGAAGCAAATGCACTTGAACCTCAACAGATTTCAGGTTTGGGATGAAAAGATCCACTAAATTACACTTCATTTGCATTTGAGTCAGCAAATTAATGTATTCAAATATTTCTGGAGGGCAATTCTCAGGTCTGTATGGTTGGGAAACTACATAGATTTGTTTGTCAAGGCACTATAACAAAGCAAAGCAAAAAATGAGTTTTAAGTATTGCTTCTACCAGTTGAAGGAGCATGAGTGACCCTACTCCAAAAGCCCTCAGAGATGGCATCTGTCAAGTAAAGAGGTTGGTTGAAAGGTCTTTTGGCTCTATTTAAATGTTTGCAGTTGTAGGTTTTTCTAAACACCCATTTGGTGATCTTTGGACATTTGCTCTTATATCCTAAGATGACATTATGAGTAAATGGAATTCTCTTATATAGCTTACATTTCTAAATAAACTCTAAGATTTTGTGGATATTTAGGCTTTTCCGAGTCATTCTGCATACTGACCTCTTTCACTGATGAAAGACATATGAAAAAAATAAAAGAAAGTCAGTAAAAGATGTTTTTGAATAGACAAGTGATATCATTTCAATTTTTGGTTAAAAATGATGTGCCCTAGGGTTGGGGGTGGGGAACAAATAAATCAGTGTGGTAAGTTTAAACAGAACAACCATAACTGTGTAATGTGATAGGAGTGGTAATTTGATTTTGGTCTTAGGGAAAGTTAGGTGGCCTTCTGAAGCACAGTCCTGATCTTTGTGGTGACAAAGATAGTGAGTAGAGAAAAATGAAATGCTTCTTGAGCAATCATTTTTAAAATGTCACTCGAACCCCACCCAGACACAGGTTTTCTTATTGAGACGCATGTGAGATAAGCTGGTTCATTTGTCTCTGTCCTTGTCTTAGTGTGTTCAGTTTTCAAAGTGCCAGAAGAGTTCCAGGACAAGATGATTTTGTTCTACAGGGTGGGTCCATTGAAAAAAACTCTTGGAATCAAAGGGATCTTTCTAGTTGAAAAGCTTTGGTAAAGTTGTTTTTCTCATTTATAAAATAGGGGTAGTCACAGTACTTGCTTCATGGAGTTGTTTTGAGGAATGAATGAAAGGAAGTATGTGGAGCCTTAGCACAGTACCTTGTTCCTAATAGTTGCTCAATGGATGGTTGTTCTTGTAATGTGTCTTCAGTATAGTTACTCTATATATAAAGTTTGGAAGGATATCAACAAGTAAGTCATGCTGCTAACTATGGCATATTTCCAACTCAGATGGAAACCACTGGGGGAATAACAAACATTTATTTAGCAAGAATGATGTCACTAGAGAAGAGAGAGATGTCTGGTATCTAAAGAAGTACTACAGAAGACACTAGAAAAATACCTTGTCGACTGTGCCAGCTGCTCTCAGTATGAATTGAGTGCTCTCTAAAAAATGGGTAGAATGATCAGTTGGTGGAGAGAAACTGAAAGAGACAGTTTATTGGATTTACTCTGCACCTGATGAGGGATGAGGGGAAAATCATTATCAAGTTGGTGAATGTGGCATATATTTGCTACTTTGTCTTAAATAGCTATTTCAGTTTACAAAGGACTTACACATTTTCTCATTTTGTCTTCACATCAGCCCAGTGATACAAGTGGGTCAGAAATAATTGTCCTGTTTACAGGTAAAGTCACTGTGTCTCAGGGAAGTAAAGGAGTTTGCCAAAGGCAAATCATCCTTTCTTGTTTAACTTCATGAAAATAGCTGACAATTATTAAAACAATCCATTTAGGACCACCCAGTTGGCTCATTTGGTTAGGTGTCTGACTGTGGATTTCAGCTCAGGTCATGATCTCCAGCTCCGCATCTGGCTCTGTGCTCAGTGGGTAGTCTGCTTGAGATTCTGTCTCCCTCTCTTTCTGCCCTCCCCCTCCTCCCCTGCACACACACACCCCCCTCCCCTGCACACACACACCCCCTCTCCCCTGCACACACACACACCCCTCAAATAAATAATCATTTAAAAAATCCATTTAATTCTTACAACCATCCCATGAATAGGTATACTACTATTAACCTAATTTTATAGATAAGGAACTGAGGCACAGAAAGGTGAAGCAATTTGTGCAGTAGCATATAGTTAGTAGGAGACCTAGAATTTGAAGTCAGAAAGTCTGGCTTCAGAATTCACATTCTTCACACTATACCACGTCTGATGGACCAAAATTGAGTAATCTATGATTCTCAAACTTTAGCAAATATCAGAATCATCTGGAAGGTTTGTTAAAACACAGATTGCTGGTACTCACCCCGAGTTTGTAATTCATCAGGACTGGAGTGAAGCTTGAGAATTTGCATTTCTAACAAGTTCCCAGATGATGCTGATGCTGATGGTGTGAAAACCATGGGTCTAGACTAGAGACACAACATCCTAATGGTCCAGACTTCAGGATTCTTTGGCCTGTGAAAGAGTGTTGGTAAATATTTGACTTGACGGGGAGGGGAGTGTAACTGGGGCTCCAACATAGGCTCATACCTCATGGTTCCTCTAGCATCCACAACATACCAAAGCAAAGCCACTTGTCTGAATGCTCATAAAGGACTCCCCTAGAGACGCTAGTTTATACAGTTATGGTCATTCCCAGAGATAGTAGTTAGGGGTGCAGAGCAAGGAAAATCACACAGACCCACTTCCAATTATTATATATGTGCAGTCAGTTAAAGTGATTATCATGGGAAGTCTGGAAAGTTGATAGGAAAAGAGCAGATGGAAGGAGAAGTTGGAACATCATCCCTTTTCCTTCATAACAGGAGTTGGGGAGAGTTAGAGGAACATTCAATGCATTCAGATCACTAGAACTATGGCTGTTTATCTGGAATTGTTAGCAGTATTATTATTTTAATGCCAAGGTGGAAGGTAAAATGCCCAATACCAGTGAACTTGTTTATTCATTTGCTGATGCGTTACAATGACAATAACACAATAATGAAGAATACAATAAAGACTTTGTGCTATTACACTCTGCTATTTAATATTTACTGGAGTTATCCAAACTTCTCCTTGTTTTCTGCATTTATTAAACTTCATACAAAAGTACACTAATATAACAGTTATGATTGATTAAATTGTTCACTTGAAAAAAGAAATTAAATAAAAAATGGTATTGATGTGATTCTTCATAGAAATCTGGTGCTTTTTGCCCAACCTGCCTGGAGTCCAGGCTGTCTCTGCCCACAGGTACCATCAGTACTACTTGCCATGGGGGTGGCGGGGGGGGGCTTATATCCAGGCACTTGTCTTTGTCAGGCTCTACAACCCTCTGTGGAGGACATCTGTTCTTTGCCAGCTTGGCTGAGTATCAAGGTATAGAACTTAACAGAAGAAATAAGTACTTGGCAGGGAATAAAACTCTGAACCCACCACTGTCTGTTGCTTATCAGAATCTCAGGAAAAAAACACATTTATGGAGAATTTTCTGAAGGAGAGGAAGTTCATCCCCTCATCTAACATGGTACTCTCCATTGCTGGGGTTGGCCGGACCGCCAAAGAGTCATTTATCCCATTGGCATGATTTTGACCACCTCTCCACCTTACCAAGTTGCTTAGACCGAATTGGCATTTCTTTCAACCATTTACCACTGGTTTTCATCAAGCAGTATTAAAAAGAAAAGGCTGTAAAACCTTGTACTGATTGTGTTTACTTTGAGGTTGTTGAAATACATTGATCATTATATTTCACATGTAAACTTTAAATATTTTTCTTTGTATTTATGACATGTTTCAAACCTACAGGAAATAATAGACCCCAGATTGTCATGAAAAGTTTACTTTTTGCTTTATCTGTCTCATTTTTGAAAAAGAAATGGAATGTTGCAAACATAGTTTAACACTACCCCCACCCAACCTTAGAAGTAACCACTACCCTAGAATTGGTATGTATCTTTCCTTTTCACATTTTGTGTGCTGTTAGTACATACCCAAGTATCTTCAAACAATATGTAATATTGTTTTAAAGATTTTCAGAAGTTTCCATAAGTTACATATAACACATCTCCATTTGCACACAGTGGGATTTTCATGAAGACATATGTGAGAAACTTTTATTATGCTGAGCATCTGTTTTTTCTCATGGGCACCATGAACATATAAATGGTGTTTCCCTCAGTGCAGTTGTGGTTGGGAAATCTTGACTCTAATTTGTTGTCCGCTTTCATTTTGTCTATTTACTTCATCTGAATACTTCCTTACCTTATGTTCCCTCTGCCTACATGTCTTTAAGTTCTTGAAGGTTGTTGCATTTATATTCTTGTAACAAGATCCTATTTTCCTTATTTTTTGAGCCCCACCCCTTCCTTCCCCATTCAGTGTCACCTCCCGTTACATACTTAGTTACACAGGCACCATTTGCCAGCACCACTCCTCCTCCCCAGCACTGAAACCATGACAACTGACAGGATTTACTGTATGCTAAACATGACATTGTATTTAGCAAAATAGATTTTATAAGCCTAGAATCCAGATGTGTTATCTGTCAGTATTCAAGAAAGCAGATACAAAATATGCAATGGATTTCCATGTTGAAATACTTCTTGCTCAGAAGTGGACCCCTATAGTTTAATCCTCAGTCCAAAAGTTTTCAGTAGTAGGAAGGGATTTAGGATAATAGGCTGATGAGCATACATCACAATATTTTCATAATTTGGAGCCAAAATGTACTGCAAAGGAGCAGAAGCCTGGGGAAGCTATTAACAATTTAAGAATTTACCATTTCCAGTTAGTGTAAGAATGTTAATTCCATTCCCAAAGAGAAGTCATAGAAATGGCATGTGTTATGATGTTTAGAGACATGTTTTCTACAGTAGAATATTAAAATGTCAGAGTTCAGAGTTTTACCCTTTGAGCCTCTGCTAAATTTCCCTCCACCTTATAGTTAAGCACAACTATGGGACTTTTCCTAAAGGCAGTCATTCTAAGTGCATCTGAATTCATCTTCTTGGGGTTATAATAGCCACCTCGAATGGTTGTGTTAGCCTCAAATATAACCAGGTGATCCTCCAACTTTAGGCAATGAACAAGAGTAGTTATTTATTAATTTTAGTATAAGAAAGCATTTGCAAACAGAAATATTTGCTCAAATAGGGATAAATATTTCTACAAGACATACATAGAAATGAGTATCTACAATGCATTATTTAAAATATGAATTTTAATTTATTAATATTCATCCATGTGTTCAATTAAGGCTGTCTTTTTTTCATGTTCACCAAGTTATTGCTCTAATATCAGCACAAATTATTGTGTTGATGAATAATATAGCTTTACTAATACAATAGTTATAATAATGTCATATATTACCTCATGCATCCATCCATATGTGCATACACTTATTTGAAAAGTTTACTGAGCTTTGTTGTGTTGTGAACACTGTTGGATCCTAGAAATACAAAGATGAGGAAGATCTGTACCATGCTTTCAAGAAACTAACAATTTCTTGTGAATGATAGAGTTATAAACAAACTGTAGTGGGTACCTGGGTGACTCGGTTGGTTAAGCATCTGCCTTCTTCTCAGGTCCTGATCCCAGGGGCCTGGGATCAAGTCCCACATCAAGCTCCTTGCTCAGCAGGGAGCCTGCTTCTCCCTCTGCCTGCTGCTCCCCCTGCATGCTCTCTGTCTCTCTCTGACAAATAAATAAATAAAATCTTAAAAAAATAAATTGTAGTAAGCTGTGATAACAGATACAGTTGATAAATACAAAAGTGTTATGGAACTAAGGAATAGCACGGAGGACCATAGGGGAAGGGAAGGAAAACTGAAGGGGAAGAAATCAGTGAGGGAGACAAACCATGAGAGACTCTGGACTCCAGGGAAACAAACTGAGGGTTTCAGAAGGGAGGAGTGTTGGGGGGTGGGATAGCCGGGTGATGGGTATTAAGGAGGGCACATGTTGTGATGAGCACTGGGTGTTATATACAACTAATGAATCATTGAACACTACATCAAAAATTAATCATGTACTATATGTTGGCTAACTGAACATAATAAAAAAAAAGTACCCTAAAAAAAAAAAAAAAGAGGGAATACGTGAATGAAAAATTTTTTTTTTAAATTTTAAAAATATTGTGGAAGAATTGATAAAGAAGTAAATCAATCCTGCATGAAACCATCAAAGAAGATAAGAAATGAGGTTACATTTGAGTAAGAGTAGCTTAATAAAATATTTCCTGACTCCCCAGGACAGATGTAATTTTCCTTCATCTCTCTCCCCAGAATAATACATACTTATCCCAATTATGTATTTATTATTATATTTCATTATAGTTAATGGTTCCCATATCCTTCTACTCTACTAGAAAGAACTCCTGAAGGAAGAATGTTTTATTCAACTTTGTATCCTTAGTACCTAGTACAGGATAGAAGCTCAATAAAATGTTTGTTGATTGAATAAACACATGAGTCAAAAAGAATTCTCAAGAGAAATTTAAATATTCAAAAATATTTTTGAACTAAATGAAAATAAAAAACATCAAAATTTGTGCAGTGTAGTAAAGGGCAATGATGAGAGAAAAATGTATAGCATTAAATGCACATATTAAAAAAGAAGAAAGATCTGAAATCAGTCATCTAAACTTTCACCTTTGAAAACTAGAAAAAGAAGAGCAAATTAAATCCAAAGTAAGGAGAAGAAAAAATAAGAATTAGAACAGGAATCAATGAAATTGATAAAAGGAAATAAATAGAATTAATGAACCAAAATGCTGGCACTTTGAAAAGATTAGTAAAATCGATAAACCCCTAGCCAGGCTGGTTAAGAAAAAAAGAGAGATGACGCAAATTACTATGAGAAATAAGAGATGGGACATCACTACAGATCCTATGGACATTAAAATGATAATAAAGGAATACTACAAACAACTTTGTGCTCACAAATTTGATAACCTAGGTGAAATGAACAAATTACTTGAAAGACACAACTTGCCAAACATCACACAAGAAGAAATAGACTATCTCAAGAGGTTTATATCTATGAAAGAAATTAAATCAATAACTAATAACATTCCAAAACAGAAGACAGCAGGTCCAGGTGGGTTCACTGGTGAATACTGCCAAACATGTAGGAAAAAATTATACCAGTTTTGTACAGTGTCTTTTAGAAGATAGAAGCAGAGGGAATACTTCCTAACTTGTTCAATGAGGACAGCATTACCCTAATAACACCAGAGAAAAATGTTACAGTAAAAGAGCAAATTGAGTCCAAAAATATACGAAAAGAATTTTACACCATGATCAAATGGGATTTATTACAGGTAGGAAATGCTGGTTCAGTATTTGAAAATCAGTTAATGTATTACATCATATCAGTAGGTTAAAGAAGAAAAATCATATGATCATATCAATAAATGCAGAAAAAGCATTTGACAAAATCCAATACTCATTCATGGTAAAAACTTAGTAAACAAGGAACATAGGGGAACTTTCTCAACTTGATAAAGACTATGACAAAAAACTGGCAGCTGACATCATACTTAATGAAGAGAAACTCAAAACTTTCCCTCTAAGATCAGATACAAGATACAGCCCTCATCACTTATTTTCAACATCATACTGGAAGTTCTAGCTAATGCATAAGGCAAGAAAAGGAAATAAAAGGTACACAGATTGAGAAGGAAGAAGTAAAATCGTCTTTATTCTCAGATGACCTGATCGTCTATGGAGAAAAACCAAAAGAATTGACAGAAAAACTGGAATTAATAAGCAATTATAGCAAGTGAGCGAGATATAAGGTTAATATACAAATGTCAGTCATTTTGTTATATACTAGCAATGAATAAGTGGAATTTGAAATGGAAAACACAATACCATTTATGTTACCACCCCCAAAATGAAATATGTATAAAACTGACAAAAACATGTACTAGATCTATATGAGGAAAACTACAAAACTCTGATGAATGAAATAAAAGACAAACTAAATAAATGGAGAGATATTCCATGGTCGTGGATAGGAAGATTCAATATTGTCAAGTTGTAAGTTTTTCCCAACTAAATCAATAGACCCAGTGCAATCCCATTCAAAATACCAGCAAGTTATTTTGTGGATATTAACAATCTGATTCTAAAGTTTACATAGAGAGGCAAAAGACCCAAAACAGCCAGCACAGTATTAAAGGAGAACAGCAAAGTTGGAGGACTGATACACTTGACTCCAAGACTTATTATAAACCGACAGTAATCAACATAATGTGGTACTGATGAAAGAACAGACAAATAGATCAACAGAACAAAATAACCCAGAAATAGACCCCCATAAATATGGTTAACTCATCTTTGACAAAGGAGCAAAGGCCATAAAATGGAGCAAAGATCGTTTCTTCAATAAATGATGCTGGATCAACTATACATCCACATGCAAAAAAGTAAATAAATCTAGACACAGACCTTACACACTTTACAATGAACTCAAAATGAGTCATAGATGTGGATGTAAAATGCAAAACTATAAAATTCCTAGCAGATAATATAGGAAAAAAACCTAGATGACGGGTAGGACAATGACTTTTTATATATAATACTGAAAGCACCACCCATGAAAAAAATTGGTTAGACTTCATTAAAATTAAAAATTTCTGCTCTATGAATGACAGTGTCAAGAGAATTAAAAGACCTCAAACTAGAAGAATACATAACAAAAGACACATTTGATAACAACAATAAGAAAATAACCTGATTAAAAACTGGGCCAAAGCTGCAAATTTGGTTCAACATCCGCAAATCAATCAATATGATACAATACGTTAATAAAAGAAAGAACAAGAACCATATGATCCTCTCAATAGATGCAGAAAAATCGTTTGACAAAGTACAGCATTCTTCCTTGATTAAAACTCTTCACAATGTAGGGATAGAGGGCACATACCTCAATATCATAAAAGCCATCTATGAAAAACCCACAGCGAATATCATACTCAATGGGGAAAAACTGAGAGCTTTTCCCCTAATGTCAGGAACGTGGCAGGGATGTGCACTATCACCACTGCTGTTCAACATAGTACTAGAAGTCCTAGCCTCAGCAATCAGACAACAAAAAGAAATAAAAGGCATCCAAATCGGCAAAGAAGAAGTGAAACTCTCACTTTTTGCAGATGATATGATACTTTATGTGGAAAACCTGAAAGAATCCACCCAAAACTGCTAGAACTCATACAGGAATTCAGTAAAGTGGCAGGATATAAAATCAATGCACAGAAATCAGTTGCATTTTTATAAACCAACAACAAGACAGAAGAAAGAGAAATTAAGAAGTCGATTCCATTTACAGTTGCACCCAAAGCCATAAGATACCTAGAAATAAATCTAACCAAAGAGGCAAAGGATCTGTATTCAGAAAACTATAGAATACTCATGAAAGAAATTGAGGAAGACACAAAGAAATGGAAAAACTTTCCATGCTCATGGATTGGAAGAACAAATATTGTGAAGATATCTATGCTACCTAGAGCAATCTACACATTTAATGCAATCCCTATCAAAATACCATCCACTTTTTTCAAAGAAATGGAACAAATAATCCTAAAATTTCTATGGAACCAGAAAAGACCCCGAATAGCCAGAGGAATGTTGAAAAAGAAAAGCAAAGCTGGTGGCACCACAATTCCAGACTTCCAGCTCTATTACAAAGCTGTCATCATCAAGAGTATGGTTCTGGCACAAAGACAGACACATATATTAATGGAACAGAATAGAGAGCCCAGAAATGGACCCTCAACTCTATGGTCAACTCATCTTCGACAAAGCAGGAAAGAATGTCCAATGGAAAAAAGACCGTCTGTTCAACAAATGATGTTGGGAAAATTGGACAGCCACATGCAGAAGAATGAAACTGGACCATTTCCTTACACCACACAAAAAATAGACTCAAAATGGATGAAAGACCTAAATGTGAGACAGGAATCCATCAAAATTGTTGAGGAGAACACAGGCAGCAACCTCTTCGACCTCAGCCACAGCAACATCTTCCTAGAAACATTGCCAAAGGCAAGGGAAGCAAGAGCAAAAATGAACTATTGGGACTTCATCAAGATAAAAAGCTTTTGCAAAGCAAAGGAAACAGTCAGCAAAACCAAAAGACAACCGAAAGAA